>NW_005841914.1:1812178-1812974 GCF_000455745.1 Alligator sinensis | reverse complement strand
CCCTACACCTCGGTCAATGAACCGCTGAGACGCACAGCTGGATGACTGGGACAACACAAAGCTATTTTCACAGCTGCCTCTCTCCAGCAGGACATCCTCCCAGGCAGAGCCCTCTGGAGAGGACACTGAAGGAGATACAGGCTGGACTGGACGTTGGAGGAAGAACGTAATCAAGAGCAACGTCCAAAACTAAGCTAGCAAAAGCCGCTCTCCCTCCAGGCCCGCAGGCACGTGGACCTTCAGAGACGCTGCCACTCGTTCCTGCCACTGATACCTTTCGGTAGTTCAGCAAAAGGATGTCCTCATCCATCTTCTTGCACAGAGCGTTTCTAAACCGCTGAAGCCACTTGCAGGAAACTTAGAAACGACCCCAGGACTCCCATGGGCGTCCTCTGTGTGACACCCAGATGTCCTTTGAGCCTGTAGGCAGATGGCAGTTGGCTTGCCTTCATCCCTGTAATGCTAATCTGCTAACATCACCTGCAGGGCATTATGAAGAGACACATCGTTTACTCGTCAGTAATTGTGTGCGTGTCAGCTGGAATTTCTCCTGCGCTTTCAGGAAAAAAACCAACCACCCCGATAATAAAATAATACCGCTTTGGAGCGGCACAGTGCCTTTCATCTGAGCAACTCAACAGGCTTTACCAATATTAATTAAGCCTCTGAAATGCCCCTGCTGTGTATTATCTCAGGGCTCCACTGGGGAAACTGAGGCAGGGAGATTAAGTGACTTGGCAAGGACATCCATGCCACGAGAGGGAAAGCTGGGGCTGGCATCGAGGCGCTGAGCTCA
>NW_005841914.1:1793958-1812168 GCF_000455745.1 Alligator sinensis | reverse complement strand
CTGTCTTCCTGAATGGCTTCTGGGCACGTCAGGTCCCAGCTCCCGGCTTTCTCTCAGCCTGCGTTTGAGTCCAGGTTGGCGCATGCCGAAAGTGCTCCATAGGTCCAATCCAGTCCCTTTTCTATTCAACTTTACTTTCTGGGATGCAGTCTTTCCAACCCACTGTATTCCCTGAGCAGGTATATGTGTCTAAGGCTGTCACTTCACATCATATATTCTCGAATACAAAGTGATGTGGAAAACATATCGCTTGCCTATAGCAGGTCTGTTCTTGTAGCAGGGTGTCACTAAATGGTTCCACGTTTAGCGCCGTATCAAAGTTTCCACTGCTGTGTGCCAGCACGATATGGATTCCCATATTGCTGTGATTACACAGGGGCTCGTTCCCTCCCCACACTTGCTGGAGACGGAGAAAGAGAATAGGCCCATTAATGGTTTGTGGCTAGAGCCAGGAAGAAAAGGTGCGTTTCCTTCCCTCACATTAAATACAGTCTGTTTAAGATGGTCCCTTGGGAGATTCCTATCCCTACGGCTGCTACACGGTTCCAGGTCCCTCCTCTCCCCAAATCAACAACAGATGCATTGCAGAGGAATGTGTATTATAGTCAATGGTTTGGAAATACGGATCTATTCTTGCTCCTTTGCACAGGGCTGCCTGTTGGTGTAAGTTGTGGGATACGTAGCCTAAAACAGACTCTGGTTATTTATATAGACCTCTAATATTGTATCTCACTGTTGGTTAAGCTGTTGCTCATTAAGGACCAATGATGCCTGGCTCCAGAGGCTGAAAACTGGCAACTCCCATGAAAGACGCAGAAGCAGTACAATTTATCCATGTGCAAAGCTGTCTGCACAAGGCTTACGTACTTTTTATGACCATCTCAAACAGTCCAAAGAGGGCTTCTGGGAGACTTAAGCAATATGTTGGTTACATGTTGGCCCTTCTTTATAATTTGTGGTTTTAGTAGCATCTAGAAGACCCAGCCGAGACCAGTTTGCAATCCTGACAGGCATCACAGATACAGGGTGCTGAGGCACTGCTCCAATCAGGTCTCCTGCTCCTGGGCTCGATTTCCCAACTGCTTAGACACCAAAAGCTTTTCTGCTGAACTCTCCCCAAGAACATCTCTATTCTTTGTGCTGCTCTAAGTAAAAGCCCTGCCCGGTCAGGACCATTAAGAAAGCTCTCGCTCCTTCACATCCCAGGACGAGGACCCCAGAGGGGACCCTGCTTTGGTGATCCCAGCCTGACTCTGATGAAGAGGCACCTCAGACAAAAGGCCACATGGACTAAGGCTCCCCGGTAAGTTTGCTCCGCAAAGTCTCTTGGCAGTAGTGCGACAGTGGAAGCCACTTGTCCACAAAACATGCCTGATCTGCAAAACCCTTTATAATAGGCAAACAGAAACCTGAAGCCTGGTCCTGCTCCTGTGGATCACAACCCCACTGATACCACTGACGCTCCGGTGATGTAACCGAGGGAGAAATCTGATCTTGCAAAAAAACAAGGCTTCCCTAAGACTCTGATACCCCGGCAGGCATATCTGAGCACAGGGGACTAGCATCCGCCCCACGGGAAACCCGTGACCTGCGCCAGGTCATGCAGAGAGCAGGCAGCAAGGCACCAAATAGAATCTGATCTTCCCATCTCTCAGCCCCACGGTTAATGACTAAGCTAGGTATCCTCTGTGAAGATGCAGCACTAGGAATTAGATTTTGGCTGGATTTTAGAGAGCAAAAAGGACACGCTGGGGGAAACTGCACATGGAAAGGAATCCTGCTGATGGGAAAGCCCCAGCGTGTGTCGCGGTAGCTCAAAGCAGCCCTCGCAGACACCTGGGGGCTTTCTTGGAACCAGAGAGCAAACCTTCACCTGGTGTGAACAAGCCCAGCTTCATCGACCACAGCAGCACTATGTGGATTTACACCAACTGGTGTTTAATGGGATGGACATGAGCAGGGATGAATCAGAGAAGGAGCAGCAAAGTGGTTCACTCTGGCCGGAAGGCAGTGTCTGCAAGCCGGCCTCCGAGATCACCAACAGCGCTGTCCAACTCAAACAGGACTCACGGATGACTGTTCCCTGCGCCCACCTTCTTTTCCTTGGAGCATGTTCTAAAACAGCCTCACATGGTCCTCCCGGACTGCTCCCCCCGCGCCTGTCTCTTGCATGGGAAATATTATCTGGATTTAGCACAAAGCTGCCGGCCAAAGCAGAGCCTTGAGCAGGAAGATTTGTTTTGGGCAGCATTCCCCAGTGCAGCAGGAGGCAGCGTGCCTGGGACACAGCTCAAACCAAACAGTGGGTGCCTTAATTTCTCCCTGCCTTGCCTGCACTGAGACAACGAGGCAGAACTAGCATGCAATAGCCCAGGGAGCTGGGCACTGCCTGCCGGGGGCGGTGTCCCGACCACATCAGAGGTATAAATTGCATTACAAGTATTTCACGATGGAGACAATCAAACCGTGTGTGGCCTGCTAGCTGCGGTGCTGATAGGGCTTGATTCTCCATGTTCTCATAACTGTCATAAGTTCAGGGGACTATTTTCACACAGCAACAGCTGCTCATTTGAGCACTAGGGAAGGGAAAGGTCCAAGTGCTTGTACTTCACATTCAGGGATCTCTTTGTTACAGATGGGTTATTCGTATGAGCAAGGAGTGAAGGATAAGGTCCTGTATTATGCAAAAGTACGTGACCCAAGACGTGGCCTAGTCACAAGGGCTAGATTCTGATCCAAATGCTGGTGCAGGGCAGGTGTGTTCGGAGCTGAGCTTCTGGACTGGACACATTGCTAGACATCACAAGTCCTGAAGACTGCAGGAGGAATTTGCTTTCTAAGCAAATAGGGTTTTAACCACCCACAAAAACCACCCCATCCAAACACATTAAAAAACTCACCTTTATCTGCCTGCTTAGTTTGCAGAACCCATACTTCCCTTGGTGTCCTGCAGACGGTCTCCGAACTCTGTAACAAATCTGAGCCCATCTAAGACAAAGCAGTTGTCACCATAGGGTTCAGGTGTGGCCCTGACTGCAGCACAGAGACATCAGGGGTAGAAAATAGCATTCCTGTTCAACAGCCCTGTATCCAAGCCCTTGCACTGCAGGAGGATCTCTCCTAGCCACCTTAGGTCTACAGCACACAGCCGAGCAAGGGGCAGAGTGGCAGTGAAAGGCCTGCCCTCCCCAACTACTCCATCACAGTTTTAATTATGCTAATTGATGCCACACAACAACTTCACCTCAAGGTTTATTTGCTAGTTTGCAACTACAGCCAAATGCCAGATCTTGGTCTGCATGGAACTCATGCCCTTCCACCGAGTTAGCCTCCCAGCTTCAGAAACCTGTATTTCGGAGCTGGAGGCTGCTAGAAGGTGGAGCAAAGACAACTAAATTCCTACAGGCTCCAGAAGCTTTTTATTATCGTTTCTTTAAGACATCCCATGTGGTTCTAATAGACACAGCCCAGCTCAGCAGTGCCCAACATCAATCCGACCACATGAAAGGGAAGCGCATATCCAAGAATTGGCCGGCGTGCAGTTGCGGGGATCAAAATGCCGATGCCATGAAATGACAATACCAAATACACTCATCCTTCTGCTTTATTTTTAATGGCCCACTCTTCCCATTGCCTCGTTAAACAAAGTTGCTTGCTTGGATGCTGCCAAACCACTGCTGAGTTCATCCCAAATCCCAAACAGCGACAAAGGAGGGGGAAGAAGCATTGCTCAGCCCAAAGGGTGAGGTCAAGGGTTCTTTCCCTTTCGGGTTTCCTCTAGAGTTTATGCAGCGTCCCAGATAAGGGCACTCACGTGTCACCAAAAAGCAGCACAAATGATCATCTGGAAGAGACAATACCAAGTCACCATGCAGATCCTTCTCAAGCCAGGCAAGGGCATTGGTTCGCTGCTGACTTGGAGAGCTCTTGCTACCTACCGAATTGCACATGGCCACAGCCTGCAGCACACATCTTGTGCATCCCCTACACATATGCACACTTGTAAGGAAGGCAAAACGAGTCGCTACACTCAGACACTAGGACAGTGCGAGTCAAGATAAAGAATCTAGATAGGCTGGAAAAAAACGTATGGTTTATCTTCTGCTTCTGGCAAGTGTACACCCAAGCCAAGACATGTCAAAGGATAATCCTTCTTAAACCACAGCCTAGAACCACGCAGCCTCATGTGATACATGTTCGGGATGGCACGCATCAACCAGCTGCAGCACAAGGCATCTGGACTGTAACCTCTTCCAATAGCTTACGTCTCCCAAGCAAGCAACAGGCATGCCTTTCAGTTTAGCCCATGACTTATTCTGATTGCAGGGAGAAAATTAAGACAGCAGAGTTTCCTTTTAATTACAGCCACCTGGAGGGAGGGTGAGACATGGGAACTGCTGGCAGGGTGTACTAAGCACAGTTCGATATAGGAATGTAATTAAGCGAATGCAATGGTACAGGAATGCCCAGATGTGCAGCGTGTTCATTCTAACCTACGCAAGTGACCCACTTCCCACTGGCTGAATGAATCACGGGTCCTGCTACCATCTACTACAGAGGGCAGTGCTGACTACCGCAGGAAAGCTCCCGGAGTTAACACAACTCCTCAGTCTCTGCATGCGGCGTTTGCAAGATCCTGCCTTTATGGGGTGCATTCAAAGGTAACAGTCAGGATCATTTGCAAACTCCATATCTACCCTTGGACATGCCCTTGGCTGTGTAAATCTCTTCCCTTTAATGTTTGCCTCCCTTTTTTGTCTTCGCAGGAAAAAATAAAGGACCTTCTGAGTTTCACTCTTGTGTACAGCGCATTAGGTGCTTTCCTTCAAGGCAGCGGGGGGGAAGAGTGAGACAGTAATGAGGTGCTGCCCCAGTTAGACAGTGGTTTTGCATGGGGATGTTTAGCTTTAAAAAATTTCCAGTGTGAGATTTTTTAAATCTACTGGTCTGGGGTTTCATCCCAAACTACTGCTACAGACTTAGCCTTTGGGTCAAGCTTGATCAGACAGAAGGATGCTCTGGCTGGTGGTGGCGGCGGGGGAAGAGGCCTGTTTCTATATTCTGCTTTAAAGAGGGATCACATCAAATACGCATCAGTCCCAGGGGCAGGGTCCAGACCCCCAATTCAGCTCCCTTTTCTGCTGCCTGTCAGGAGATACCCTACGCCCACAGGCTGCACTGTCAACCCCTCCTTTGTGCCCCCTCTCAATTATTTTTTATTCCTATCTGCCTCGCCGCACATCCTAGGTACCGGCCAGCCCACAACGAAACTTTTGGGGCACTCTCCAGGATGGAAACAAGAGGAGGGATCCAAACCTGTGCCTCCTGCTTCAGGGAGAGTGCTCCAGCCCCCAGGCTATCATCTGAGAGGTTGCCACCGCTAGCCTCATTTTAAAAAATAATAGCAGCTACCACCACATTTGATGAAGAGCCTCATTCTGTCAATACAGGTTAGGCAGATACCTGCTGGAGCAGGCCCACCTTAGTGGCCTTGGACAGAGGAACTCTTCATTTTTGGATCCTGATAAAACTGTGATGCAAAACGCGGGGCAGTTCAGAGCCTATACAGCAGCCCAAAACTAGGTGCTTAGGGGGATCTTTAACATCAAACAGGGAAGCTCCGTATAGTGTTCAGGCACCTCTGGAGTGAGGCGTCAGCTGGGCAGGGGTTTTCAGAAATACATTTTGGGTTTGGTCAGAAATGAAGCCCCTAAGTCCTGCTTTAGACATCTGAGAACTTGGGCTGACAGAAGTTACTGTGAGGTGTGAAACAGCATACGGACTTTCCACGTGTCAGCTCCTCTACAGAAAAGGTGTGCAAACATGTTGTTATGCCGCAGTACATGAAAGCTAAACCCTGACAGCTCACCCCTCTGGCACTTCTTCTCTTCAGGCTCCAGTTTCCCACCTGTAAAAGGGGGATAATAATCTTCTCCCACTGGGGATTTGCAGATATAAAAATACATTCACATTTGCATAGGACTGAGATACTACATGTAGGAGAGCCATGTTGGTATATGGTCAGGCCGATCACAATCCTCTTAGTGATGATACTGGGAAGAACGGAGCTATCTAAGTATCAAATTTGTACATGTGGAAACAATTCTGTTTTGCTTGCTTGCAAAGATTCTCACTCTGTCGAGCAGCTGGTAGGAGGAAGGCAGACAAGGTAAGACTCTATCGCTAATTAAACACTGCCGATGGCTTTACCTGGACATACGACCTTCTGCAGAGGGATGCACTTAAATCACCTAGCCTTGATCAAAGAATTCCTGTACATTAGACAGGTCCTGTAGCAACCAGGTGCTCCTGAGACTACAGAAAAGCAGTGACTGAGACAAGGTGCTGCAGCCTTACAGGATAACAACCACTAGGAACCTGCATGAAGATTAAAGTCACGATTGCATCTCTGGTGGAACAGACTGAGCTAACAACCCCGCTGCGTGTTTACTTGGAAACAAAGCACCCGTCATTAATGTTAACATGCCATGAAGTAAAAAGCTTTTATGTACATGGGCTTGGAACAGAGCAGAACCTTCTGTATGGAGAGCCAGTTTAACAAGTGCACTTGCAGGTTTGGGAACTAATAACATTTTGCACTTCTATGCAACCGTCTGAAAGTGCTTTGCAAACTTCCTTCCAGTGAAGTTCATGTGCTCAGGGAAGAGATGCCATTTAATGCTTATTCTACAGATGGGGAAACTGAGGCACAGAAGTACTGCATTGCACTTACAAGGCCACATAGCGAGCTAGATCTCATCTGCATATGGATCTGCACCACTTTAGCAAGTCTCTATGTGGACACTCTTAGTCAACAGCAACTTATTCTCAGTCAATTTAAACCTGCCCTAAAATGAGTGAAACAAAACTTAAAGCAGTCTGATTTAAAAGGAGATGCTCACACAGACTTTTGCACAGATTTGACTAAATTGGTTTGAAGACACACCTTACATTCATCTTACACTTAGGCCAGTCCTGTGTGTGGAGCAGAGCACACGCAGGCAGACTGCTGGACTAGCCAAAAAAGGAAAAAAAAGAAAAGAATTGCACTGTCTTAAATAATACCCTGATGGGCAAGCTTGGGCAAGTTCCTTAGGCTCCCTCTGCCTCAGTTCTTCCACATGCAAAATGGGAACAAGGCCATCGATTCTCTTTGTGCAGGACTTGGAGATTTACTGTACAAAAGCATCATACAAAGAGTATAGTATAAATTATGCACGGTTAATATTTACAGAGGTCACTGTTGGAACGTAATGTACCTCTCATATACCTTTCTTCTTTAAATCTGGTGAAACCTTGGTGACTTGTGAGAGCAGCAGGACAATGGGACAAGGTGGTGGAATTCTCTTCGCTGGGAGTTTTCAAGAGGCTGGAGAGGCATCAGTCAGGGGAAGGGGAGATGTAGGGTTGGAGACAGTGAATCCTGCATCTCTGCAAGGGTATGCACTGGACGACCCTCCAGATCCCTTGCAACTCTATGAATCCACTGTGTTGCATTTTCATTGCAACAGCTGAAACTAATCAGTGACATGGAAAATACCTACCTCCAAATAATTCTGGACCCCGAGCAGTCGCTGATCTGCCACCGTCTGTACAACACCACTGCAGAGAAAGAGAGAGGCAACAGTTACTGTCGATGGCCAAGCTCCAGCCAAGTTCTCAACGCAGACAACAGCATCACGCCGAGACACGAGGCTGGGTACACCGGCCAAAAAAGTGACAGCCACCATTTTACCAAGCAACTCATTGTCACGGGGATGCAAGAAACTTTTTGTATCACTCACTCAGGGCCACATGCTACCTTTTCCTTCTGTGACGACGTGGGAGCAGCAAACGGTAGGATCCAGCTGGCAGCTTGCAGGGAGGAAAGCCAGGAAAAAAGGGCACCCTCCCACTGCCATATAACGCAGAGGCCCCTTGGCAGGTGCTACTTTGAGAAGGGGGCTCAAGTGCTGGATGGTGGAGGATGAGCCTCCCCCTAACAGCAACCATCTCAGGTGTGGGGGGATTGCCAGGAGCCAACAGAATTATCTTTTACTGCACAGGCCCAGCCCAAACCCATTAAGAGAAAAAGGCAGGTTCAGTGGGTAGAGCAGCAGCCTAGGACTTTGGAGACCCAGTTTTAAGTCCCTGCTCTGACAACAACAGTCACTAAAGGCCACATGCTTAAAGGATGGGGACAGACACCAAGTGGGATATTCAGTGTCTCTGAGACATAGGATCACTGGTGCTTCTGACAACCCCCCAAGGCACCTATTTGCATCTGTATGCAGTTAAATGTCTTAAGAATCTGGCCTTTACTTCCCTGACTTTAAAATGAGGAATACAAATGTTGACCTACCTTGCAGACACACTGTGAAAATAACACATTAAGTACTGTCAGATCATGAGACACCAGCATAAGAGGAGCCATATGAATACCATAAATAAAAGTCAGTGCAAAAACACCCAGCAACTGTCACGGGCTTTGAATCAAACAGCAATGATTTTCCCCCTCCTGAAGGCGGCTAGCTTCATCAGACCCGTGAAGATCCTCACTGAGCAAAGCCCTTAAGCACAAGTTTAACTTCAAACCTGGGCTTATATCCCACTGATTTCAAGGCATCTTAAGTGCATGCTTAAGCGTTTTGCTGAATTCGGCCCAAACTGAATAAGAAAGTGCATTTTAAGACTTCCAAAAATTCACATTGAATGGGGTTTGCATCTTCCAGCCATAAGAACTGCCCCATTTATAATGGCCTAATCTGATTATAGGCGAAGCTGGGTAGACAGTAATCTGGCACTATGATTTTAACAACAGATGCCATTTGCATATTTTATATCAATTAATCCTTTTTTATTCTGCTTGCATTGAATTGCTAGGAGAATGTCTCACTGAGACTTAAGGGGGAGAGAGAAACTCATTCATGGAGAAAAAAAAAAGTGAAATAATGCAATCTCAGCTGTCAAAATGGATTACGCGGCATACACAGCATTCAGACTTTCCCCATAAAAGTGAAACGGTCCCTTCCTTGCTTCTAAAGAAGGCTTTATTCTGCCTTCGTTCTCTCCCTTCCATTGCAAGGATTAAGGGAAAAAAGAGTAAAATAAAATACTTTGCATCGGCAAAAGCTTCAGTTTTTTCCCCCTTTAACTTTGTAAAAAGACTTGCGAAGACCAAAGCAACCAAAATCCAACCTTTTCTCACTCTCTACCCAAGTCCGGATCACCTCCCCAAACTTCTTCCTACTGTGTACCCCCTTCCAGATTTACCAGCTGCCCATGTACCCCTACTAGGATATTATAACCTCTTATATACTAATTATAATGAAAATTAAATCTGCCATTGCACAGTTTCTCCGGTGTATCCGCCAGGGGTGTATGGGGTACGTGTACCAGTTTGGGATCCCCTGTCCTGAACTGTTCTCAGAAAAACCCATTTGGGACACTTCCACTGCAGTCACCACCAGGTTTGATACAAGCTCATGGCTGGCTTTTCAACGTCCACAAGAAGGGACAGACTTTTGCAAGAACTCAGCAGCTAAATAAGAGTCCCATTTATAATAAAATTCGTCTCTAGACAGATTTCCTAAGAGCCAGGTGGTTCACGAGTAACCAATAGGCCAACTGGCACAGGATGCTGAGTTCGGGGAATTCTTGTGACGGCCTTTCTTTCATATTTCATACCCCGGGGTTTTCCTCGCTGGAAGGTGGTAGCAAAGTTTGGCTAGTGAGTCCAGAAACAGAGGTCCAAGCCTCAGGCCAGATGTACAGGGAAAGCTGCCCTCTGTCGCCAATGGAAAACTGGTCATGGGGTCGGGGGGTGTCAAAGGCAGTAAGATGTGGTATCAGCCCCGTCTCCCTTAGGTGCTGTCGGGGATGAAAACTGGCATGGTCTGGTCAGCCGTTCTCGCCCATCGGTTATTTCAAGTCTGCAACCTCCCTCCGCCCGGCCCCGCCAACCGCTTTGCTTGCATCCTTCATCCAAGCACCCACCGTCATCCCACCGGGGTGAGAGGTGCGTATCATCGAGCAGAACGTAGCCCCACGCGGACCCTTGCTAAACCTCAGAGGAGTTTCTGTTCACAGGAACAGCCCTGCCGCCCGTTCTTCCCCTTCCCCTTCCCCGATCAACCCTGTCCGGCCTCAAACTCCTCGTTGCGCCGCCAGGTCTTGCTAAGCGCAGGGAAAGCAACCAGGTGGGAGCTACTGCACACTGGTAAAATTAAGGATGATCAAGGCAAGGCCGGACAGGGCAAAGGCTTGCTCAGTGAGGCCCCCGCCATGCTGCCCATGGCATTTGCAGTCTTGGGTCGAGGCCGCGTCTCCCCTCGGGGGAGGACCAAGAGAAGCATGGCTGGGGACAGCAGGGACGGCTCTCCCAGCAAGCGCCCTTCACCGCCGGTTTGGTTCCTAGAAACAAAGCACAAGGGAGAAGCACCAGCAGTTTGGAGACGCTGCCTTTGCCAGCCCAGCTACCTCTTTCCACACAGCGCGGCCCGGGCCGGGCACCCACCTATAGCGCGTCCCGCGGTACTGGAAGAGCACGAGGTAGCGCATCGTACATCCCGCCCGCTTCCGCGCCGGGCGCCGGGGGACCCGCCCCGGGGCGGGGCCGGGCCGGGCCGGGGCCGCAGCATCCGCCTCCGGGTGACGTGACGTGACGTGACGGTCCCGCCGCCGCCGCGCTGCAGCCATGGCGCGCGCGTGTGTGCGCACCCCCCGCACACGCACGGACACACCGCGGTGTATCTACACATGCACACCCCCGTGTACACACACGGACACACCGCGATGTATCTACACACACACACGTGTGCACCCCCGCACACACACATGTACACACCGCGGTGTATCTACACACACACACGCGTGTGCAACCCCCGCACACGCACGGACACACCGTGGTGTATCTACACACACACACGTGTGCACCCCCGCACACACACATGTACACACCGCGGTGTATCCACACACACGTACACACCGCAGTGTATCTACACACACACACGTGTGCACCCCTGCACACACACATACACACCGCAGTGTATCTACACACACACGTGTGCCCCCCTGCACACACACATACACACCGCAGTGTATCTACACACACACGTGTGCCCCCCTGCACACACACATACACACCGCAGTGTATCTACACACACACGTGTGCCCCCCTGCACACACACATACACACCGCAGTGTATCTACACACACACGTGTGCCCCCCTGCACACACACATACACACCGCAGTGTATCTACACACACACGTGTGCACCCCTGCACACACACATACACACCGCAGTGTATCTACACACACCCGTGTGCACCCCCACCCCCATATACACATGTACACACCGCGGTGTATCTGCACACACACATGCACACCCCTCCCATGCACACACGTATACACTGCGGTGTATCTACACACACACGTGCACACCCCCCACCCCTGTATACACACACGTACACACCGCGGTGTATCTACACACACGTGTGTGCACCCACCCCCCGTATACACACACAGTGGTGTATCTACACACACGCATGCACACCCACCCCCGGTATACACACATGTACACACCACGGTGTATCTACACACACACGTGTGCACCTCCCCCGTATACACATGTACACACCACAGTGTATCTACACTACACACACATGTGCACCTCCCCCCTGTATACACACACATACACACAGCGGTGTGTCTACCCACACATGTGCGCACCCCCCAGTATACACACACACACCGCAGTGTACACACATACACACACACCTGTGCACACGTACACAACAGTATATATACACACATGTACACACACACGGCAGTGTACACATGTATACACAGCGGTATATATACACCTATAGTACACACACAGCAGTATACAGACATACACACAGCGGCGTATCTACACACATGTGCATAGCCCCCCAGCATACACACACACGGCAGTGTACACACATACACACAGCAGTATACATACACATGTGTACACCCATGCGCACACACGTACACACCCACCAATACACCTACCATGCACATATGTACACGTACACCAGTATACACACACACACACACACGTACACACACACCAACACACCCACCCACCAGTATTTATATGCACATATGTACACACACACTGGTGCACAGACATCAGTATCCACACACGTGCCTATATGTACACACGCATATGCACACACACCCCCCGGTACACACACACGTATACCCTCAATATACACAGACATGCATATACATACACACATATCAGTATCCACACATGCTCCTATATGTACAGACACACCAGTATACACATGCAGATATGTACACATACAGCAGTATCCACACACACATGCATATATGTACACACACACCAGTACATACATGCATATATGTACACACACCCATATACACACACACACACATATGTATACACACTAGGGCTGTGCAAAACTTTGGATCATGATTCAGATTCGGAGATGATTCAGATGATTTGGAGGCCAAGCCTACGAATCCGAATCAAATCACGGGAAGCTTGAGGCTTTCCGAATTGATTCGGAGCTTCCACATCGAATCGCTGGCATCCGAATCAGCTGAGTCCGAACCCAAATCGAATAGTTCCCTATTTGCACAGGCCTAATACACACACACACACACACGCATATAAATACACACATGTACACACGCTGGTATACACACACATATGTACACATCCACGGGTATATAGAGACACACCTTTTTGTACACACACCAGTATACACACATGGACATACTCCTATGTATACACACACATTTACACACACACAACACAAACATATAACAAAATATTCTTCTGCCTGGTTTTGCAGCCTGGACAGCTGTGGTCTGGAGAGCAAGAGCGCAGAACAGACCGGAGACCTGTGGCGAACATAGGAAAGCTGCCCAGGCCTAGCGCTGTGGCCCCCCGCAGCTGAGAAGCCTGCAAAAGCACAGTAAAAGAGCACAAAACACTGGGTACCATTCTCAAAAGCACCCAAGGGGCTGCCTTTGCGGCAGGCTCAGCCCGTGGCAATAGCAATAGCCCCAGTGTCCACGCAGGACACTTGTGCCTGAGCTGACGTGTGCTTGGAACCGGGATTATTGCGACGGCAGTGACAGATCCTGGTGTCAGGCAGGGGGACATTTCCATAAAGCACTGAGGGCATGGCAGACCCTTGGGGTGGAGAGTTCAGGGGTTGCTAACCTTTTGGGCTATCCTGCAGCTCCCCAGGCTTTCATCCTACTGGCGTCCTGCTCTGCTGCTGCTGGGAGCTATTAGGTTGGCATTTGTTCCTTGCAGCTCACTCCATTCTGCTTCGACCCCTCACTTGTGCATGCCAAGAAAATGTCACGCCGGGAGGCTGCAACTGGGCCCCGGAGCAGTGTGCTCTGAGTACCCCAAGGAGTGTGACTTGGGGAGATGCAGAGGGAGCACCCTCAGGCACCCGACAGCCTGAACCCACTTGGCTGCTGCTAGGATTCGGGCTCTGAAGTGCATACGACTCTTTGGACGATGGGTCCTGGCTCTCTGAATCACTGGCCTTGGGCATAATATCTACTAGATGCATGTGATTTTCAACCTGTGCCTCTACCTTCTCTGTGTCCAGGGGGAGCAGCAGGATTACAGGATACCCTTTTCCATTTGGCCGTGGACTCTTCCACCCCATGGTTCCCTGACTCATGAAACCCACTAGAGCCCCAGGATAAAAAATAAACCAGGCTTTCACTATTCAGACCATAATTACGAGCATCCTGTGTCCATGGAATGTGCACCGTGCAATCCCTTCTAATTAATGCAAAGGCATTCAGCATCTTGTTGCAGTTTAATATCTGTATGGGGATTTGCATAGATTAACATACTAGCAGATGCAAGCAGTACTGCAACCTACACCCAGTCACATGGGAGCAGCATAAGAACTGCCTACATTTCTCCTGGCGTCCTAACACCATATCCACACAACCACAAGCCAAGCCTCGGCTCATGCAGAAACCCCAAACTAGTGCTGGGCACCCAGGCGAGCAGAGGAAAAGGGACACCTTGCTGTGCCTATAATCCTTAACTCGGAGAACCCAAATTGATATTAGGCCGGTTTCCCTGTGTCTATTCAGTACTGCTCTCCTGTGAATGCCCTTGCATGTTAGGAATGGATTATCTTTTATTTTCAACAGTAATCGCTGCAAATAATCAGGGCAACGTCAGCGGGACACGCAGCTGCTGTTTGATTGCATAAGTATGACGTTTAAAGTGATGTGGAAACAAAGGGTAGCCCATGGGACCAGCTCCAGCTTCTTCCTTTTGTCCCATGCATAAGGGCACAGGAGTGGAAAATAGGACACTTGGGCTCTATCCCTGTCTCTGCAGCAGAGAGAGTATTGGAGGAAATCAAATCAATGTTCTGTACCTCGGTTCCCCTTTCCACTAAATGGACGTAATGGCAGTGACCTGCCTTTGCAAATACAATAGCAAGAACTAGCTCTTGTCCCTCAAGGATCTCATGGCACTTTACAGCAGAGCTCAGCACCATTATCCATTATTGACAGGGAAACTGAGGCACACAGGGGCTCACCTAGGGTCGCCCAGTCGGTAAGAGAGCTAAGAACAGAACCAAATTATCCTGAGTCCTGGGAATGTTCTGTCAACTAGGCCACACAGCTGCTTTGAGTCCTGCATGGAAAATTTCTGATAGACTTGGAAGCAGTGAATATTAGTTATTTTACTGGTAACTAGTGGTGTCATGAGAAGCCTGAGTTGGGGTTTTTCAGCTTGTTTCAGCTGCAAAAGCAATTAATCCCCGTTAGGGCTAAATCAGGCCTGATCCAAGTCCCACATAAGTCAGAGAAGCATGTTGAAAAATAAGGCTCCCACTCATCAAACACCAAAGCAAAAATGTAACTTTACCTCTGTGAGCACTCTTTTAGAAATATTACTTGCATGCAAGGAGTTGGCAGGATTGGACTCTCAGGGTACAACAGCTACTAGCATAGCCTTAAGTATGGCCACGGATTTTGGTGGAGCTAATCACAGGGACAAAGTAAGTGAGCGTAAGACAAGCTTTGAAAAAGCAGGCTTTTTTCTGGTTTCAGAATCACTGGGTGCGTCTACACTAGACGTTTACTGCCCAGTTGCCTAATTAGCTCCGCAATAAAATGTCAGCATCTACACAGGTGCTATTCGGTCCGAGCAAACCAATAAACGCTGCAGTAGGTTAGTACTGCTAGCTACAAGTATTAACCTACAGCAGAGTTATTTATGCATCTATTTATTTTTGTAAAAATATATGTGTGTGTGTGTGTGTGTATGTGTGTGTATAGGTTATATATATATTTATAAACACACACACATATACATATATATGTATATATACACACACACACACACCTTCTAGTCACTGATCATTGCCTCCTTAACCTCCCCATAGGAACTCATGCACCCATTACAATATACGCACCTGCAGAATGGCATTCTTGCACACCCGCTCACAAGGCATCATCTCCCTTAAACCCCTTGTCTCTTAGTCCTGTATCTAAATACGGGGTTCAAAACTCAGTTCATCCACTGTCACTTCCGCTGGAGGACCTGCTGCTGCTGTCGATTTCTGGTAGTAGGACTGGAGTTTGCTCAAAATGAGACCTTTTATTAGATTCACTAAGACATTGCAAAAAAAAAATCTCTTTTTCTTTAACCCTTTTTTCCTTTAACCTACTGCAGCATTTATTTGTTTGCTTGGACCTCATAGTGCCCATGCAGAGAATTTTTTTTGCGATGTCCTAGTTCAGGGGTCAGCAACCCCTGGCACGTGTGCCAAGCATGGCACGCAAGGCCATTTTAATTGGCACACCACAGCCAGCCTGGGCTCTAAGCAACTGCTGCCAGCCACGGAGCTCGGGCTGCTCCCAGCAGGCGGCTGGGAGGCTGCAAGCCCTGCTGCAAGCAGACCAGGCTCCGTGGGCCGGCTGCAACAGGGAGGCTGCAAACAGCTGCTCCAGGCTCCGGCATGTCGGCACTCCAGCACCTTCCAAGGTAGACATTGTGGGGTTTTTCGGCACTCCGGCCAAAAAACATTGCCTACCCTTGTCCGAGTTGGTCTAGTACAGTGTTTCCCAACTGGTGTGCCGTCGCACAAAAGTGTGTCCTCAGAAACGAACAGGGTTCCCCAACCGGTGTGCCCAACCGGTTGTGCCGCGGCACACCAGTGTTTCCCAGCTGGTGTGCCGTGGCACAAAAGTGTGTCCTCAGAAATGAACAGGGTTCCCCAACCAGTATGCCCAACCGGTTGTGCCGTGGCACACCAGTGTTTCCCAACCAGTGAGCCGTGGTACAAAAGTGTGCCCTCAGAAATGAACAGGGTTCCCCAACGAGTATGCCCAACCGGTTGTGCCAAAGCATATCAATGTTTCCCAACCTGTGTGCCGCAGCACACCAATGTTTCCCAACCAGTGTGCTGTGGTACAAAAGTGTGCCCTCAGAAATGAACAGGGTTCCCCAACCGGTGTGCCGTGGCACACCAGTGTTTCCCATCCAGTGTGCTGTGGTACAAAGTGTGCCCTCAGAAATGAACAGGATTCCCCAACCACAGAAATGAACAGCGTTCCCCAACCGGTTGTGCCGTGACACACCAGTGTTTCCCATCCAGTGTGCTGTGGTACAGAAGTGTGCCCTCAGAAATGAACAGCGTTCCCCAACCGGTTGTGCCGTGACACACCAGTGTTTCCCATCCAGTGTGCTGTGGTACAGAAGTGTGCCCTCAGAAATGAACAGCGTTCCCCAACCGGTTGTGCCGTGACACACCAGTGTTTCCCATCCAGTGTGCTGTGGTACAGAAGTGTGCCCTCAGAAATGAACAGCGTTCCCCAACCGGTTGTGCCGTGACACACCAGTGTTTCCCATCCAGTGTGCTGTGGTACAGAAGTGTGCCCTCAGAAATGAACAGCGTTCCCCAACCGGTTGTGCCGTGACACACCAGTGTTTCCCATCCAGTGTGCTGTGGTACAGAAGTGTGCCCTCAGAAATGAACAGCGTTCCCCAACCGGTTGTGCCGTGACACACCAGTGTTTCCCATCCAGTGTGCTGTGGTACAGAAGTGTGCCCTCAGAAATGAACAGCGTTCCCCAACCGGTTGTGCCGTGACACACCAGTGTTTCCCATCCAGTGTGCTGTGGTACAGAAGTGTGCCCTCAGAAATGAACAGCGTTCCCCAACCGGTTGTGCCGTGACACACCAGTGTTTCCCATCCAGTGTGCTGTGGTACAGAAGTGTGCCCTCAGAAATGAACAGCGTTCCCCAACCGGTTGTGCCGTGACACACCAGTGTTTCCCATCCAGTGTGCTGTGGTACAGAAGTGTGCCCTCAGAAATGAACAGCGTTCCCCAACCGGTTGTGCCGTGACACACCAGTGTTTCCCATCCAGTGTGCTGTGGTACCAAGTGTGCCCTCAGAAATGAACAGGGTTCCCCAACCGGTGTGCCCAACTGGTGTGCCGCAGCAGAAAAGTGTGCCCTCAGAAATGAACAGAGTTCCCCAACCAGTGTGCTGTGGCACATCAATGTTTCCCAACCAGTGTGCCGTGGTACAGAAGTGTGCCCTCAGAAATGAACAGGGTTCCCCAACCGGTGTGCCCAACTGGTGTGCCGCAGCAGAAAAGTGTGCCCTCAGAAATGAACAGAGTTCCCCAACCAGTGTGCTGTGGCACATCAATGTTTCCCAACCAGTGTGCCGTGGTACAGAAGTGTGCCCTCAGAAATGAACAGGGTTCCCCAACCGGTGTGCCCAACTGGTGTGCCGCAGCAGAAAAGTGTGCCCTCAGAAATGAACAGAGTTCCCCAACCAGTGTGCTGTGGCACATCAATGTTTCCCAACCAGTGTGCCGTGGTACAGAAGTGTGCCCTCAGAAATGAACAGCGTTCCCCAACCGGTGTGCCACGCACAGCTGTGCTTCCCAAACAGGCGGTGTGCCCTCAGAAGCGCCCAGGGCTGGCGCTGCAATGGGGACGAGGCGGCGGCATGCCCCACCGCGCTGATGATTGGCGCGGGGCACAGCTCGGGCACCAGCTCTCATTTCTGACCCGCGGGCGGGCGCTCGCGTTTTGCGGCTCTCCCCGCTCCGTGCGGCCGGTGGTGCTGGGCGGGAGCCGCGGCGTGCCGGAGGCTGACAGACGGGAGGCGGCGCGGAGCTGCGGGGGAGGAGCGCGGCGCGGCGCGGCTCGGCGCGCG
>NW_005841914.1:1780075-1793763 GCF_000455745.1 Alligator sinensis | reverse complement strand
CCCTTTGCAGGCCTGGCAAGGTCATTTGCTCCGGGGGGTGCAGGGGCTGCTCCCAGCCACAGACCACACCTGGCGGGATGCGGGAGGGGGCTGGCTGGCCCGGGAGCCGCCTGGGCTGCGCGGCTTGTCCACGGTCGTGTCAGATGGGAAGGCAAAGAGTGCCCCCAGCCCTGCACTTAATACTGCAGGGAAGGTCGGCCGACTGACCCTCACTTGGGAGCCAGGGAAAGGCTGCTACCGAGCCCCAGGTCGGCGTGCCCCGAGTACCCCAAGGAGTGCGACATGGGGAGATGCAGAGGGAGCACCCAAACCCCTTTGGCTGCCGGTGGGATTCAGGCTCTGAAGCCCATCCGTCCTTTCCCCCCAGCAGTCCATGAGGGAAGCCCGGCTCTCAGAACAAAAGCCTGCACGCGCCTCCTATTGTCACTATAGCAGGGTGCTGGACAGACGCGGCAGGCTAGACCGACTGATGCTCCACTGCCCAAGAGGCTGGCTGGGAAGTTGTATGGGCAGGAAGGAAGGTGAAGCTGCCAACCTTGTAACAGAAAGATCAGCCTCTCCGTGGCTAACAGCCGCCTGCTGCTCCTTGCAGTGCTCTTCGGTGGTGACAGAAGCAACGAGAAACAATAGACTGCAGAAGCCGGGTGGGTGGGACACCCGTGCGAGCCTGCGAGCGGAAAGGATCGCAGGGTGCTCGCAGAGACTGTCCCTCTGGTTGATTCCCCTGCCGCAGCTTTGCGTTTCCTGAATGATTTCCCTTTAAGTGCATTTAAAAATAACTCAGATTCAGGCGGGTGGTGGCGGCAGGCCAGTGCTGTGGCTGCCCAGCTCGCGTGCGGGGTTCTTGTTCTGCGACTGGAAGTTACATGGCTCCTTGTACAAGCGTCTGTCTGAGCGGGCGCACGTGTTTTGTCTCTGCCCGTCTGAATTTGCGTCTGTCTGCCAGTGCGTCTCTCACAAAGGTTTTTCTATTCCGGTTTCTGCTTTGAATGTAGCTGAGGATTTAGACCCGATCCTCGCTGGCTGTAAACCCTATTGCTAAAGTGCAGTGCACAAAAACAAGGACCAGGCAAGAGAGGGCCAGTCCTGTGTGCTCTTCTAGTGGCATTTGAATCACAGGAGTTTGTCCAGGGGGGAAAAGTCAGGAGCACAAAAAGCTGTTGCAGGATGCCGGCTGCCCATTGAGTTGACCTAGCATCAGACAATTAGCCCCGCCAGACTTGTTACTATCATTGTGCTGCTGAGCCTCTGAAGTGCTCCATGGCACCGCTCCAGGACAATGACTTCACTGGCCAGATGTCTTGTGCCACATGGCCGTGACCCTGTCCAGAGTGACGTCAAAATTGATGGATCTGTTTATTTATTTATTTTGCGTTTGGCGCTTGTGGGCTTCGGGCCAGGCTCTCTGCATGCGGGCACTGTCCTCTCTGCTCTGTCTCCTCCATCCGTGCAAGCAAAACGGCTCGCAGAATACCCGGCTGGACCTTTTTCAAGAGCCAGTCGTTTAAGCCTGGAATTATGAAGTATGTTCCCAAATGGCCGGACACAGTCTGCCTGTTGCAGTGAGAAGGAGAGATTATGATAGAGAAGGCAGCTGGTATATATCTAGAGGGGAACATCAGGGGAAGTGACTGGTGTAAACCGCTGGATGCACTGAGTGAAGAGCAGTGACACGTTCAGGCTTGGGGCAATACAAAATGAGCTGTACTGTCCCAAATTGAATTCATGCTCTCCTCTTCTCCCTACACTTTTCCTCCTTCCCCACCCATTCGGTTACAGTTGTGGGCACCATACATGCAAGAAAAGTCCTTGCCTTAAAACTCCCATGGCCTAAACAGACCGAGGCACTGAGATTGAGTATTTTGCCCACATAGGAATTTAGTCCACGTTACCTGCCCCCACCCCAGAGCCAAAAGACATTGCCTTCCTTTCCTATGGCACCCGCTCCGTGCTATCACAGCAACCCAGTCATTGTATAACAATCAGTGGTTTTCTGCCCCCTGGCCCAGGTGACAGCTGCACCGTATTTGATCACTCAGCAACGATCCCTAAATCACACCTAGATAACCAGATTGGGTTTTGATTGTTGTATACGGGAGGAAAAAAATCTGCTACGTGAAAGATCAGGGTGTGCATAAACACACCCTCCTTAGGAGGCATCCTGTAGTAAAGCTACCGGTAAAATGAGGGTAATCTGCATTTGCAATCAAATCTAATTACACCTCACAGTGCTTGGTGCCAGCAAAACTCAGTCCTTTCACTTCCTGCCTCCTGCTTTATAGAGACCAGCCCCTAGGAAGAAAACCACACTTTTATTTTTGCTTTTACTACTTAAATAAGCACAGGCCTAGAGATTAGCAGGTAAACTCTGTTGCTCTTTTGCACCGTGTGGAGACATGCACAATCCCAGTTCCCGTAAACAAACGTAATTACCTGGAAAGACCAGTTTTCAGTGGCATTTGCATGTAATCCCCAATAGATGCTCATGGTTTCATCTGTCTGGCTCGCAGAGCCTTTTGTGTAGCTAATCCCGTGGCCCAGGAAGCGCAGGGAGGGAGTTGTGACTCGGCACAGTTGATGATGGCAGCGGAAAAGGGCCTGCGCTGAAGGGTCCCAAACCACCCTCCTCCCTGCAGGTTCGCACAGCAACCGAGTCGGACGAGCGGCCCGCTCTTAATGGGTGGGTGCCCGCTGGCGCCGTGCCAGCCTGGAGGCTCGCACCCAGTCCCTATTCAGTCTTGGCTCAGGCAACACTTACATTGAAGTCACTGCGTTTGGCACTAGGGGCCACATCCTATAGCCCTTATTCATGTACAGCACAGGAATCAATCCTGTGTCCTTTCTTATGGGTGGGGGGGCAGGCAAAGTATGGCCTTAATGTGCTGCGACCCCTAGAAAACTTGTAAAACCCATGTGAAAGAGAGGATCAGGGAAAGGAATAGCCAGAAAGCTTCCTGCTGGAGATCCCTACCACCAGGCAAGGGTTTGCCAGGCACAAAATGTCGCTGACAAGGAACCCCCCCGGCCGTATTTATTCTAGATGTCTACCCCAGTGCCCTCTGCCATCCCTTCATCTCTACACCCATCCAGTCCTCAGCCAGCAGCAGTGCCTGGGGGCAAGGAGGAGAGGGCAGGAGGAGAAACATGTTGAGCCTCTTCTGGCAGAGGAGGTCTAAGCCTTACATGGCACATGCAAAGATTTGCAATGCCTTTCTTCATTACCCTGATGCTTGGCCATCCCTCAGGCACTCGCGAACCAACATCCTGCTCCGAGCAGGGCTGTCATCAGGCGGGGATACCGAGGCACGAGCAAAAGATTTTTGTTTTGGCGGCACGTAACATTATCTGCACGCTGCTGCTTCCTTACCAAAGAAATCAGATGCATCACCCCAGCTCCGCGTAGTAGGCAAGAGACAAGCCATCAATTCCCAAGGGTTAGCACAAAAATACGTGTTTGTAAATTCTCTTCCACCGCATATTAGCCTGTTCTATAAAAGGAAGAGTTCGGCTAATCAGTAAGATGCTGTCAGTTATGTAAGGAGCTTTCCAAATGTGCTGAGCATTTGAAGCTCCCCCCCATAATAAACACAGGCAGACTGAGAAAAAATCTGCTGGCTGGTTTCCTTTATAAAGCCAAACCGCTGCACGCTGACCTTGCTTAATCTGGTTACTTCCTTAATGAAACAGGGACGGTTTAACTGGTGTAACCAGTTTAAATGCATTTGCACTAGGAGCTTGCATTGGTAACTGATTGCCTGTCTGCACACAGAGCTGTAGTGATATAAGATGTGATTTTCAACCAGTTTAGTTAAACTTCCACCAACCCCCCCCCAAAAAAACTCAACCCTGCCAGTGCTTGTAAACTTGGATTCAACCCAAATATGCTGGTTTAGTTTACATCAGTGAGGAATGGGTTGAAGCTAAACCAAAGCAAGCGTGGTCTCTTAGGGACATCCACTTATTTCTCTAAAGCAGGGTAAATGTGGGTGGAGGTCCGCAGTGGATTTCGTTACACCTGTGCACTGTTTGCTACATATGTAGGCAAGTCGCTTGATCCTTCAGTGAGCTTGTGCTCACATAGAGCCACCCACGTAGGACTCGCTGCAGAATCAGAGCCTGCACTGTAAAGTTACCATTATAGGCTGGCGAAATGGTGTGATGCCATTGAAACTAATCTGACGGTTTTATTCTATCTAATCTGTATTTCATCTCTCCACCATTGCATTGACATCCTAATCCCAGTAGCAGACAGATGTACAAAAAGAAGCAAAGGTCTCATCTTGTAGCTGCATCTTGTCCTGAACTTTGAGCAGAAGCAATTACAATCTAAAAGTACCACAGCGTAGCAGCTACAGAGAGCATCTCTCCCTCCACTCCTCACCTCTCCCCTTCGCCTCTTCCCCGCCCCTACGCACTCAGGGGACTCAGTCTTTCCTTCTTCAGCAATGAGGCTAAAACGCAAACCGGCTGGGCAGACTCAGATTGTGTCTGAGCAGATTCAGATCAGATGGCATTCAATGCAAACAGCCTGTATTTCAGACCCAGAGACTGCTGGTTTTGTGCCCTGGCTCATCTCAACATGTGGGACAGGGTGCAAAGAGAGGTGGGTCTCTAAGGCAGCCAGCTCCCAAACCCTGCAGGTGAGGCCAACACCAGGAATTTCCATTGCTAAAATATCCGAGTCAGTGCCCCCCATCTATTCAGCCAAGGAAGTGGGGCATTTTGCACGGGATTCAGTTTCCTCCATGTTAGCAGTGTCCTTTCCAAATAGGTAGAGCAATTTCTTGCGTAGCAAAGCACTCCGAATGCTGAGCAAACGACGCATGGATCTGGAGTGTCCAATGCGACCTGAGCAGCGTTTTGGGTAGGCAGGTAGTTCTAGGTTAGTCGCATAGTCACCTGACTCTGTGGGAGGCCGAAAGTAGCCCTTCTCCATCTGATGCAGACACATGGTGTGACTCCTCTTCACCCTGGAGGCACTTGTGTGCAGTCATGGAGAAAATACAGCGACTGCTCCGGGTTCTGAAATCCTTTTGCAACGTAATGGAAAATCTTGGGCTTCTGCCTATGCAGCAGTTCTTGTTGCTGTCCCCCTGAATGACAGGTTATAGGATAGATTCTGCTGCCAGTTCAGTGTGCATGCCACTCAAGCAGGATTTGGTGTATAAGGAAGAATGGACCAATGTTTATGGCACTAGCTGGGGGGACTTGGGAGAGATCCCTGGGTTCAATTCCTTGCTCCATCACAGGCTTCCTGTGCAACTGTTTGGGTAACTTAATATCTCTGCATCCAGAACTCACATCCATATAGTGGTGATAAGCCATCGTTACCATGTTGAGGCATGAGGATAAATACGCTGAAGCTCATGAAATGCAGAAATAGGGGTGGGGACTCATGAGTCCGCTAGACAATATGCATGGCTTGGGGTTTGCAGAGCCTTACTGGAGCCCAAATGTCCATGGTGTGATGCAGGGATTTCTGATGACACTCTGGTGGGTCAGGCCTTTGCTGCACCTTTGTGGTGCACTTCAGCAGCCTCATGGCTCAGAGCCCCGGGGTTTTCTGTGACAGTGTGATCAGCAAGTCAGTCAGATGAGCTTGAGTCATAATTCAGCCCCCGCTCTGGTCTTTACTGGGATGTGGGGGATCTGGATCCAGGAGGAAGGTCTGGCTCCATCTCTGCTGGAAATGGAGCTTTCCGCCTCCACAAACCATCCTTTATGGCAACTGCAGTTTGCGCTTGTTGTGTGATGCACAGCCCATCATTGTGAGCAGCAGCGCCCTGGGATCTCCTCTCATTACAACTTTGCTGCTCTCATGTCAGGTAAGTCATACTCAGAGTAGATCACACGAGGATCCTCATATGATAGTTGCTTTTTTCCCCCCATGGAGATGCCATAGAGAATAGCATAGGGAAGTAGAAATGTATTCAAATTCAAGTTCACTGTCCACAGAATCCCCATGTACACCTGGCAATGCAATTTTAAAGAGCCAAGGTCCCTCAAGCCTCCATTTCTGTGGGCCAGATCCAGGAGGTCCTTATTTAGTGTTACTCGGGCAGAATCCCACTGATGTCAAGGTAAGGACTGGGTGCAAATTGAGCACTGAGGTCTGGACTTGCGGTATCAATGAAGTCGCTCTCTGGGTTCCCAGGGCTTGCGGGCTTCGTGGTTTGAAGCACAGGGCGCCTTACTTCTCTCATCGGAGAGCCAGAGTACTTGGCTTGCAATCCTAATAACATCTTGGTAACAGCCTTGTGTGTAACACACAGAATCTGATGTGAATATGGACTAGATGCAAAGCATGACCTGGATGTAATTTTTGGGTGTGGCTGCCAGATCTGCTTGTTAGCTAGCCCTGGGTTGTTTTGCTTGTGATAGCTGTTCCTCTCCATTATATCCTTCTGCCGGACGGGATAAGCATGGGTATGTAGCGAGTGAAGACATGGTCTCTTGTGTCAAAGATCTTTTTCCAGAAGATTTTCCTTTCCTGTCTTTCCCACTGGACGGCATAATGTAAATGCAAGGAGAAGGCTGTGCAGCGTGAATGATTTCACAGGAGAAGGTTTTGCAGAGTGCAACCTCTGGCTAGTGCAGGCTGAGGGTGTGAGCCTGGCTTGCTTCCCTTGGAAGCCTCCCAGAGTGTGACAGCATTGGGAACAGTGGACCGTGTTTTATGGGATGGCTGAAAGCCACTCTGAAAGCCCAGATTAGGGAACGAGCTCTTTTGCTGGTAGCCAAGCCAGCTTTCTCGCTGCCGCAAGGAAACAGAAGAAGGTTGCCTGTTTGACAACAGAGAATGCTAAAAGGGGAAAAAAGAAAAGCGGTAAAACTGGAGCCGATCAGTGTAATCAGACTCGGGGGTGATGGGGTTGGGAGGCTCTGGAGCTAGCTTATCTCTGCCACCAAAACCACATGTGTGCCTTAGTGATGCCTCCTTGGAGGCTGCTGCATGGCTTGATAATTGCGTTTGACTCGCTGCCTCGGCGCCGCGCTGAGGCTCCGAGTTGCAGTCTCCTTCCCTTGGAGGGCTGAGGAAGGCCAAGTGCGTGCAGAAAGAAACAGCTCAATGAAACTTTATTGTGCAGAACATCACTCCTGCCCATACTGGGCTTGTTCTTGTTCCCAGTGAAATCAGCACTCTTTTATCGCCCTGTAAGGCTTTACCCAAACTTAATGACACCGGTGAGCGAGCTCCACATGTCCACTGCTGTTGTTCCTCATAGCGACGTAACTCAGGTATATCTTCACAGCAGCTGGTAGAGAAGCCCCATAAATTGCTTGTTGTATGGTACAGAAAACAAAGATACTGAATGGTAGAGGACCATTTTGTCTTGTGGGTCCAGCAGAAAACTGGGAGGCAGGATGCCGGGTACCACTGAAGCACTACATGACCTTGCCCTTCATCTCCCCGTGCTTTGGTTTCCACAGTTATCAGAGAGGGATCGTAATACTCAATCTGTCTCAATGATATATGCAGCAATATGTGCCAGTATGGAGCGCCCCAGCATGGTCTGACATATTATTCATTTTTTTTATTCTGTTGTTACCCAGGAAATGACAGCATTTCACCACGAGGCAGTCAATAGGAGGAGAGCAAGGGAAGGATGATGAGGAGGAGGGGAGAGGGTTGGAAAAGAGAAGAGGCCAGGAGATGCAGAGAGGCCGCTCCAGACACCGGCAGCTGAGATGGGTCTTGGCTCCATGGGTCTGGGCAAGGAGCTGTCCCTGTGTGTTACTTCTAGCAGAGGCATCTTGGAGACAGGAAGGTGATGCAGACGGCCGGCGTCGTGCTGCTTTTGCTGTCTTGATGGCATCGTTAAGGACTGCTCACCGGCCCTGCTGGGGACAAGGAATGGAACGGCATAGTGGAGAATGCTTGGCCCGAGTAGCTTGGACTTAGTGGCTGGCGGCTCTCCACTAACCCGCAGCCAGACAGCCCGGAGATGGAGCTCACTGCACGTTCCCAACGTAACCAGTGACGTAGCTGCTATTAATCTGGCATCCTTATGCAGCTTTGTGCTGTCAACAAGGCAGTTTGGCTTGCATTAAGAGTCTCAGGGCCTGGAGCAAAGCACTGTCTTCTCTGCAAGCACTCTTCCCCTCGGGCCATTTCCTTCTCCCCAAAGGAGCATGAATCCCTGACAGTAGCAGCAACTGCTTCACATATCAGCTTCACAGAGGCTGGGCAGATTAGCTGGGGAGCAACGCAAGCAAGCTGAGGGCTGTCCACAAGAGTTACCCAGTGAGCCTCGGTCCACCTTGTAAAGGTCCAGAGCTGTAATGAGACTGTAGGTTTACAATGTGGGCTAGCAGGGTAGCAGACAGACTCAGGAGGAGGACAGGGCATGCACGCCAGGTCATTGGCGCAGGCAGGTCGAGAGCTGCAAGTTGGAGCCATGAGCTGAATCATGAGGCTCTGAGGTGCCGAAGGACGGTGTTGGCTCTGGCAGGCCTGCAGTGCTCTGTTCTCACTGGGACTGGCTCCAGGGGACATGAGGAACATGGTCCATCTCCCAAGCTAGGTGCAGGCAGCGTCTCCCTGTGCCGTGCCTGCTTTGCTGTTGCTGCCAGTCCATCTCGCACGCTCAGCCCTCTGCATGCTCCATCCTTCCTTTCCATTCACTTGCATCTGGCTGCTGCCTCAAAACCAGTGCAAATTTTTGCTTGTTTTGCCTGGAAGCCTCCCCGAGACATGCTGTCTCTTTAAACCTGGTGTTGTAACTCTGAGAGAATTTCACCTGCTTTCCTGTTCTCATGCAGAAGAAAAAGCCAGGAGAGCCATTTGGTTTTGGGCTCTCAGGCAACTGGCTTTGCTGAGAGCATGAGCCAGCAGCTGGCCTGAAGGACCTACCTCTTATTCCGTGGCTGGCTGGGCGAGGGCTGCTTATCCCAGACAAAGAAACAGGACTTTGGAAACTGAGCAGGGCTTTCAAAGAGGCAGGGATCTTTCTTTGGGGTGAGGAGTATTTGCTTCTAGGCTGCTTGCCCTCTGCTTCCTCAGGGCTTTGATCAGAGGCCCTTGACATCCTAGCTACTATTTTGGAGCTATTTGTTGTTTGCTTGGGCACTCTGCACTTTATGTCATTTCTTTGCCTTGTTGCTTGCTTTTTGCAAGGTTTGTTGGGTTTTTTTAGGGAAAAAAATTGGCTGAGAAAAGCTGTTCTTCTTGCTTGACCCTTGCTCTTTGCTTGTGTGCTATAACCCTGCCTGCTTATAAGTGAGAGCAGAATCCAGTCCTTTCCAACCTGTGTGACAGGCAGTTCCAGATGCTGGGAGACACGCAACGGTGCCAGCATAATGGACACAGGCTTTGGCTGGCCCGCCTTTCAGCCTTCACTTCAGAGCATGGTGGAGCCTGCTCTGGTCAAGACTAGGGAGCTTGCATGGGTCCAAGCTCATTTTTCCACTGTCTTGGACTTGCAAAGCTCCATGGCAAGTCAGAGCCCAAAACAGCAAATCACAGGATCATCATAGAAAATTTGGGTTGGGAGGGACCTCGGGAGGTCACATCTAGTCCAACCTCCTGCTCAAAGCAGGACCTTCCCCAACTAGATCACCCCAGTCAAGGCTTTGTCTAGCCGGGTCTTAAAAACCTCCAAGGATGGAGATGCCACCACCTCTCTAGGTAGCCTGTTCCAGTATTTTGCTACCCTGCTAATGAGAAGATTCATTGTAATATCTAACCTAAATTTCCCTTCATGCACCTTAAATTGGGGAGCTCCCGACACTGTGCCCAGCCCAGAGGGAGGGAGTCCAAGTGGTCATGCTTTGCCACAGGCCCGAGGAGGGCAAAAGTGCAGGGCAAGGCTGGAGTGGGGTTGTGGACCCCTCCCCAGAGTTGTGCAGGAGTGGCCATATTCATAGGGCATTGCAGCCGGCTTCCCTGTGTCTAAGCCGCTGTTGGATGGAGCTGTTCCTCCACCTCAGGGGACATCCGTGGAGCTAGCAAGGGGAGTGACTGCAGCTCTCAGAGACGAGGCGGGCAGGAGCAGTCTCCTTCCACCCCTGTGCACCCAGTCCCAGCTGTAGGCCAGCTTGGCTCTGGGCCCAGAAGGGGCTGTCCGCAAGAGCAGTCACACAGCCCGTCACTGCTGGCTGCGTACCAGCACTGAGGAAGCACTGGATGAGTGTCTCACCCCGTGTAATGTGAGCCGCTGCAGAAAGGGAAAAAACCCCTCAAACCGCTGCTGTTCCTATTAGCATGGGGTGGGAGAGGGGAACGAACGCCTCCGCCTTTGCTCTGCTTTCCACAGGCACACAACGAGGTCTGTACTCAGATCAAGCACCCCGAGGCTTAGCCCCATATTTCCGTTGCATGCAGAAAATAAATATAACCCTGTGGTTTTGCATGGGCTGCAGGCTGGTGCCTGCCTGCCCTTTCACTGCAGCCCCGAAGCACCACAAATGAGCCCAGGCAGGAGGGACAGGGCAGAGACTAGGTAGGACTGCAGCGACACAGGGCTGGGGAGCGGCCACTGAACCTCACACGTTGCGGCAGGAACCCACCGCTCCTCTGAGCTGCTGCCCTGAAAAGGAGGAAATGAGGCAGGATAATTGTTTCAGCACAGAGTCCTCCCGGCAAAGCTGCTTGGTTAGCAGGGGTCGAGCTCTGACTTACTGGGCAGCCTTTGTTTTAAAGTGGTGCAAATTCCCTTTCATCTTTGCCGTCTCCTCCAGCTTCTGGTTTCAGGGTGGAAGGACTTATGCTGAGAGGCTCCCACCGGCTTCATTGCAAGAAGGGAAAGGACCAGGGGACAGCGGCTCGTGGTTCAGAGAGTTTCACAGTGCTACGTATGACGTGCATTGTGCTAGCCACACCGGCCGGCCGGGGAGCTCCTGTTCTCCGCTTTCCAGAAACCAGCAGCCCCATACATACCCCTGTTGTTTGAGGAGAGAGTCCAGAGGCTGAGGGTATGGCAGAAAATGTGCTGAATTTCCCTGCCATAGCTCTAGTTTGAGCATCACTGGAGGGTGGTGTAGGGAGCAGCTCTCTATATGAGCCTGTACTCCAGGCCAAAACTCAGGGGAACCTTGCATGGGAGCATGAAGCAACGCACTAGGTATTCATCCCTCTGAGAGAGCCTCCTTGTAGGTCTGTACGCAGGGGTCCAAGTACAGGATCCCTTTCACAGAGTCCGGTTCCTTTTCAGCTGCAACAGATGCTATTCATGCCTACTCCCTGTCTGGCTTTCAGTCTGGGTCTGTTCTGTGGGTAACCAGGAAATTTTGAGCAGTCAGTCTGACACTCTCAAGCAGCACTTAATTCACTAGGAAAAAAGATACACACGCCCCTTCTAACACTAGTCACTCCAGTGCAGTACTTTTAGTGGATGCTGTGTGGATGAAGAGGCAGAGAACAGTGAAAAAAACAAAGCTGGGATAATGCTGCATATTTTATTACAGTGGATTAAAGGAGCAATGTCAGAATTCATGGGTGGCACGTCCCAGGGAGGATGAATGCTAAATAAGCACAGAGTGGCACAGTATAAACAGATTATATAATATCAGAGAGTGAGATGATCCCCTCCCTGCATCCACGGAGTCTGCTTCAACACACTACAGCTAGACTTCACAATTACTGTATCCTCTATTAGAAGCTCCTGCTAATGGGAACAGCATGCATGTGGGCACGCCGGAGACTGGCAATGCCAGCTGTGTGTTTGTGTGCACACACGTGTGCATCTATGTGACTCTAACCATGTGAGACGGTGGCCATCCCATCTGTGCATGCTTGTGTGTGTGGGTGTGAATGCACATACAGCACCCCCAGCTTTCATGTGTGCCCATCTGAAATTCAATTAAAGACAGGACATGCATATGCACGTATGAGTATACCTCGTCTTAACACAGCTGGCTGTGGGCTTAAACAAAGTATTTTGGACACTTATGTAGCGTATTTTTCAATGCTTGGTATTAATGTCAGTAGAAGAGCAGATGTACTAGGATATATTGGCAGCGCTGCCTTCAGGGGTTAGCCACACAGTTTTTGCTGGCTAAATCTCTGAACAATCGTCTAAAAATACACTTTGCTGCAAATCTCTACCTGCAGACAGACTTCAAAGGGAAGTATTAAGATTATGTGCCCAGTATAATTTGACTCTGTGGACACATGCACCTGCTAAGTGAATTCCTCTGCCTTGGGAACAGGGGTAAAACTATATATAGCTGTATCGAGACCTCTATATAGCCACGCACTGCACACTGATACCTGTTTGAAACCCTCCCCCCAGCCATCTTGCACTGTTGCAATGGAATAGCAATTACTTTAGCAGAAAACAGCTATGTAAGCCTGCCAATGTTGTCCTTTCTCCATTCCCGCACCAGCTGAACAGGCCTCTTTCCCACAGCTCAGGCTTTCTTCAACCACATAGCACCTCTTTGTCCTCTCTGTTAAACCCTCTCTTGGCAGGAAGTATGGATTTGTCCCTGCATTGACCCAGCCTGAGGATGTAGGAAACAGCCTCCGTGACAGTGCTGAGATAGCAGAAGCCTTCTCTCCCCACCCCCTTCTTTACCACTGATGTCCCCCTCTTCTTATACTAGCTGCACATTGGGATTTAGATGTGGGTTTGATAGCTTATGAGGGGCAGCAGAGAAGTTGAAAGGAAGAAGAGGCAGCAGGCAAGCAGACATTCATGGAGAAACCTCTGCTTTACCTTTTGCAAGCCTGTAATAAAGATGAGCCCACCAGAACCTAGGGCTTGGGAGTCTTGCAAAATCCCTATGGTGAATGAGGACTGCTTTGGATGCTGTGAATCAAATCCAAAGAGGATGTCTTAAGCTATGTGCCATTTCTCTGCTGGGGAGTGGGTGCGAGCCTGCTGGACTGTGAAATGTGCTGGGAGGACTCCAAGCACAGGTCTGCATGGTGGTGAGGTAGCCCTGCGCAGAGATCCCTAAGCTAGGTCCTGAACTAAAAGCTGCATAGCAGTATTCACAGGATGCCACGTGCAGGCTGATTAGCCCTGCCTCTCCACTGCTGTGCTCCTGGTTCAGGACCTAGCGTACCAAGAGATACCTCCGCGGGTGTGCCCAGCACTGCCTTGCACTGGGTACACATACTCTGAGGTGGGGTAACGTGCATCAAGGAGGTTGGAGATGGGCTTTGTTTACAGTAGCAAAGTCTGGAAGAATTTGGCCTTTTCTCTCCATCCCCTGAAATATTACTAGCTATAATATTGCAATAAGACTTGGGGACCCCGACTGATATCAGAGTCCCATTGCACGAGGTGCCATCCAAGCACCCAGTGAGAGTCTGCGCTTTCCTCTGAAACTGAAAATCCACTGCTCTATTTACTTGTATTTATTTATTAGGTTTATGTCCCAAACCCATTTGAAGGTTCAGAAGGACAATCACTAGCATATGCTGCTTTCTGTAACGTGACTGGCAGTCTCACTTTCCCAGCCAATTTTTTTTTCCTGGAGTGGGAGTTCCAGCTGCTGGGAACGTCTGAGAAGCAGAGGCAGGATCAAACAAGAAGTCGAAATGTATTGACTTCTTCTCTTGACGGTTTCGAGAACATCCCAAGAATGTGGAAAGTAAGATGATGAGGGCTGAAGTCTTTAGTCACTGCTTAGCCCTGGAGCAGTAGCAATTGTGCCTGGGTGAGAATTTGGCTGAAGGGGATCATCCAGTTGCACTAATATTTAACAATAGTGTTATTTCATCATCATCACTGAGCTCG
>NW_005841914.1:1769649-1780011 GCF_000455745.1 Alligator sinensis | reverse complement strand
GAAGAGCTGCCCCTTAGTACCCCATCTACCCATGTCATGGGTAGATGGGGTCACAAAGTCTTCACTGTACAGCTGGCCATTGGGAACAGATCTAATACCATGAGCCTATTGAAATGAATGGGAAGACTGCTACCAGACCCTTATGCGGTCATGGCACTACAGAAACCTGGAGATTTTCCTTCTGGATTACCAAGGCTAAAGTTACAACCGCACTCACTATCCTGTAGATACTTCCAGGCTATAAGAGGTCCACAATTACCTGGACCACACAGCCCTGTGCCCTGTTAACCCAAAGGGAGCAGTGAAAGGGAGACCCGAGAGGCCCCAAAGAACTGAAGGCTCTTCCCTTTTCTAATAGGAAATTGTTGCCCTATACCAGGGAACTGGAGCCACATTCCCATGCCATGTTGTATAAACCCAGCAGCACCCAGGCCCCTCAGCCAGTGCAACAGGGCAGTGTATCAGAGCACCGTGCATTGTTCATCCCAACTGGAGAAGAAAAGTACTGCCTGGAGTCTGGCCGGGGGAAGCGGGGAGGGATGGGAAACAGAGGTTGGGTTAAGAAAATAAATGAGGGAAGCAGCAGTAAAGCGTCACGGTCGCTCTGGCCCACTGGAGATAGGAGCTGAGGAAGCGCAGCTTGAAAAGGGCCAGGACCTCTCTCCCCTCCTCAGGGAGTGACGTCCTGAGTTCAGCAGCTCCTGGCCTCTCAGCACCTGCCAACAAGAGGGGGCTCTTCTGAGCCTGGACAGGAGATGCCGCAGCAAAAGAGGAGGGAGGAGGGACAAGGGACGTGGGTGGCCACCCCCCCAGAGTCCTGCTAGCCAAAGCGGGATGGGATGGAGGGGAGTATCAATGGCCCCTTCAGGGTTGAGCCCTGTTGATCTGACCCTTGACTGCCAGCTCCAGGTTCTTCTTTGGATGCCAAGGGCCTGCCTCTATAATACGGGCATTGTTCCTCCTTGCCTGGGAAGCGCAAAGGCCATCTCCTCTGACATAGAGCACCCATTCATCTTCATGTCAAACAGCACTGATCCAAACTTCCTGCCTTGGTATTTCCCCGATGGTTTCATTGTCTGGCCTGGCTTGGGAACTTTCTCCCCATTGTATAGGACGAGTTGTCCTATTCCCCAGGCATGGCCCAAGATAACACTGGGCTAGATGCCAGGGTAACAGATCATGCCCTGTACAAGTGTGATGTGCTGGCTCTGAGTGATGCTGCTTTCCCATTGCAAGGGCCCAGAGAGAGAATGGGGGATCTCTTACTGCTACCAGCCGGGGAGATCCCATCTCACTGGGCTGCTAGTGAGGTGCATTTGTGAAGCTGAAGGCGGAGGGAGGGTTCAAACCCTAGCTTCCTGGCCTTGTCTGTGAGCATGACTCACTGAAGAAATTGTGCTCATCAGCTGCAGCTCATCGATTTGGGATTAGGGCAGGAATTCCCACGTGCTGTCTCACTTTCCTCACTCATGTCATGACAGATCCACTTTTTGGGAGATAGGGAAGGAGTGAAGTTCAGCACCTGTGAAATAAAAAGATGGGTGGTCTCCAGGTGAAACCTCACCCACCCCCTTGCAGCGTGACACCACCTCTGTCTCACCTGCCAGGCCATCACGGCCTCCAGGAGATGCAGCTGAGCTGGCACAGCCTCTGGCCGCAGGGTCTACTCATCCATGGGGGATGGAGCTTGTGCTATGCTGTCAGTGTTGTGCTCAGAGGTGTGAAGTTTTGCTTGCAGTACAGGCAGGAGGCAGCCAGAAATGTCCATGTTCAGCACTTTGGGGATGCGTACAGGTGATACCCAAGGGAAAAGCAGGAGGAGAGCACCCATTATTGTTCCCCGAGGGGGGCCAGTCATTACTTCTTTTGCCAGAGAGGGTGAGACCTGTGCTATGTTTGGCAGCCAGCAGCAGGGGAAAAGCCTTTCAATGAAAGACAAAAGGAGCAGAGAGGTTGGGGAGCTCCAGCTCTGAGCCAGAGCCCCCGGGAGGAAAAGAAAAAAACAAGGAGCATTCAGCACTGAAAGAGATCACTGCTGGTGGGGTTTTGATCTGAACTTCCATCTATGGGAAGTCTCAGTAAAAACCACTGGACTCCATCCAGCTCTGTTAGCGTATGAAAGACGCTGAGCTACGCCGGGCTCCCGGAGCGGGGACGGGACAGGCGGGTGCAGGGCCTTTACTGAATACATTCTGCTTGTAAAAGAAGGGCTAATGAAGGAGGGACACGTCTACGGAGCATTTCCTTCTTCAGCTCGGTAAAGAGTGGCTGCTTGTTTCTTGGATTAAAATATTTGCCCGCTGTTCCTGTATCCCAGATGCAAAAGCACAGAGCTCTGTCCCGAGACCCAGGAAGGGAAGCAGATTGTAACGAGCACATGGGGACTAGCCAGCCCTGAAACCGTGTGTCAATGAAGCAAAGAAATAGCTTGTGTTAGCTACTTATAACCTACAGGCAGATAAAGATGGCTTTTCCTGCATTTCCCATGCAGCTGGAAAGTACAGGTGGGCCCAAAATGAAATCAGTAGGGGGAGGTGGAGGGAGGGAAATCATTTGAGTGCTGGCAGAGCCCGTTCGCAGGTACCCGGCCTGACTGAGATCACTACCATGGGACTTGTCAGAAAGATGATGCTTGATGGAGACTGGGAAGCCCAATGGCAAGTCCAGATCAGCACAAAGGAAAAGCCAGAAACCAAATGTGCATGCAGAAAAAGCCGCTTTGCATGCCTGAACCCTGCAGGCAGCTACTGGGGGACTTCTGCCAGACTCCTACTCAGGCGCATAACAGGTGTGGTCACGGCTGCCCGTCCCACGCTGAAACTGCCTCATCTTATGACTAGTCTCTGGGTAGTCTGCTCTCCAGCAGGCAGTGCCTTGGAGCAAGAGGCACAGCCCATCCTGAAAGGAAGCAAGCGCCTTTTCAATCTTGGCCTTCCATGAACTGAACTGCACTGAATTAGGATGAAAAGGGACCAGAAAGGACAGTCTCCCCTGGCTCTGGAATCACGTCTCCTTTGGCCTTCCTTTCCCCATCTGCCTAGATTGCGAAATGGGAGCTATAGTAAAGACGAGGATGAAAAAAACGAAGTGTTAGCAGGTGAAATGCTGCAACCGTTCAGCCCCCTCAGTGTAACAGCTCATGAGAGGTCAGGACAGAAGTCAAGGAAAGCGCTGCATCCGGTTGAAACGACAGGGAGAATTACAGGGTGATCAGAACGTAATTACTAGAAAATCCAACCTGGCAACTTTGCGCCAGAAGCTGCAAAGTCTGCGCTGAGATTTGGAAGTGTGGGGGAGGGTGTTTTGTTTTTTGGATATAATTATCTGCTAGGAGGAAGCCACTATACTCATCTCTTTTGGAGCCTAAATAGAATTGGAAATCTCTAGTAATGAACTGCTAGATCACTGACCTTTTGTGCCAGCGAGGGCTCCTCTCATTGTACAGCATCACTTACTGATGTGCCAATTCATCAGTGTTAGTACAGTCAGCTGGGCTGTGAAGCGCACAGCATGGGGAAATCAGTCACTGCGAGGTGCTCGGCTCAGCATGTTAGCAGAAAGATAACTTCTAAATTAATTGAAGGTAAGACTAGAACAATGTTGAACAAGATGACTGTGAAACCCTTGCTGCTCTGGTGAACACAGAGCTCCCTCTGCGAATAGCGCCTTTGTAAAAACTAAGCCCGCATGAATGTCGTTGCCATCTGACTCTGGCTTTTCTGACTACAAGCAAGGCAGAAAAACCGATCGAACTGCAGAACTGTTGGAGGAACAGGTTCCTTAAGGGGGTTTCCCTGCGAGAAGTACAAGATAACGGAGATTCCCCCAGCAGTGTATAAAGGCCCCTGATGTGGAAATAGATGATCTGAAACCTCTGAAAGGTCCAGCGGTCTGGGCTAGATTTGAATGGGTTACCTAGTGGGGAAGAGCGCTCTAGTTCATTACCGCCAGCCCCCAGATTAAGTTCCCCAGTGGACTGTCCAAGCTGCGTGTCACTCAAATTGAAGTATTAGGTAGATTAAAAAAGCCCTGGCATTGTTGAGCCATTTCCTTTTTCTTTCAAGATTTTGGAAGCTGCTCATATTGTATGGGAGGAAGTGAGAAATGCCTTGGGTTTATTTTGCCGGAAGCTGCAGTGAATGTCTTCCCTAAGACAGGATGATGAGCGGGGAAAAATGAACCTGAGTGAGAACTTCCATTTTTAGCATTTCCTCTTTGCTTTTTATATGCATTGGGATCTGCATCTTGGTTGTGCTTTGAAGATGAGAGGGTCAGCAATTAGAAAAGATGCCCCCACTTCACGTTCAGAGGTCTCCTCAGAGGCAGGGGAGAGGGAAGCAATGTGGGAATGTAGCACTGAGCAAAGGTTATTCAAGTCCAGAGAGGTTAGATCAAGAGACTGCTGAAACAAATTAAGGAAAGATTTTGCTTTTAAGCCTTCCAAACAGAGCTAAAGCAATCCACGTTTTCAAGCTTGGGGCTGCAGGAATTGCAAACAAACTATATCATCGTGCTCAAAGCTTTGCAAACATTCATGATTTAGGGTCTAATCCTTGAGGGCAATTAAAACTGCCCTCCATTCCCATTGATTTTAGTCCGAGATAAGGAAGTTCCTTGCTCTACTGACCTAGTTCAAGGATTCTTCCGCCAACCCTATGAGTCAGCTCAGAAAGATTTATCATCCCTATTTTTACTAATGGAGAAGCTGCAGACAAAGGACATGCCCATTGCCCAAAGCTGCAAAAGCAGGGCAAGGCGGAGCAGTAGGCATGCAGCCCCAAGGACAGTTCCAGCCTTTGCTGCCCGTCTGGAGCGAGCTGGCCTGCTTGTAGTGAAAGCTGTTAGCTGCAAGGATACATGCCGTGGTGGACTTCTCCATGTCAAACATCTCTTTCCTAGCTGATCCCATAGGAAGCTCAGGATGGATTCGGCAGGTCTCCAAGCAGGGGGTTTCTCCTGATAGGGAGGGTTTCCCTTTCCATTTCAGGATACCCAAGCATTCCTGTTGGCATTTGGCAGTGGTCTAACACACCCACACAAGTAGCGTGCAGGGAGCCAGCATCTCCCAGGCTACCAGGGAGTTTTGGGGAACTGGATGTATTTGCATGGTGATCTCACTGCCGATGTAAAATCACGATCCATTTTAGAAGCAGAAAGAGGCCTCTGGCCTAAACTGCTCTCTTCCCTTTGCCTGTTTAGATTAGTGCAGGTATCTGCCTCTCACTGCAAAGCCTCTCTGTCTGTATCAGTAGGCCCCACAAGTCTTTTGGAGTTGAAAGAGTATATACAATGCAGGTAGCTTCACTCCAGTGGACTGAATGTCACAGGACTAAGGAGCCTTAGCTCCTGGCCATTATGCAAGCTCAGGTGGACAATGACTGGAGGATGCTGCGTCATGTCTGTTTGGTCATTGGCATGAAGTGAGAGGGTAGTTTGAGGCCAAATGCAGTAGAATTGCTATCCAAAGCACAACCGCAGCCTCAGAGATGGCCCCAAGTATCTTCCCCTTGGTTGTCTCCCAGACAGGGACATGGCATCTGGATTACTCTCTCACTGCTGCTCTCATGGTCAGTGATAGCTATGCATGCAATGAAATAACTGCTGTGCACTGAATTAGAATAGAGGATGGAAGATAACTGGGCACCTCAGACTCGCACAATGCTCTACGTAGGAGCCTGGGGAGAGGGGAATCTCTTGTCTGGTTTTATCCTCTGACAAATGTTTGAGACCAGCGGATGAACACGTGCACATTGTCTGTGAATTCAGCATTGCTGAGCTCCTCCCACCTTAGCCAGGAAGCAGAGATGAAAGGAGAAGAAAGGCCAGCTAGCCAAGCAGAAGGAATTCATAAATCCACAGATCCCACCTAGTCCACTCAGTCACACTGTTGGCATTGGTTTGATCTTAAAAAGCATCCTCCCTCCCAGCTTCTCAGACAATGGATTTTCTCCCTTGTGCCAATAAACAGATCCTCAAAAAGAACCATGATAACCACCCCAACCTGCATGCCACTCTTCTCATACCCTCATAGGTCTCCATTATGCATCCTGAAAACGTATTGCTGCGGCATCTTCGAAAAGAGCAAGTGCCTGTAGCCTAAAGGAAGCCATGCACCAGGAGGAGAATTTTGAACCCATACATGTGGGCTCCGGTGGTTTTTCTCCCTTCCTCCTTCCCATGTACTCCTAGCTCTGCATGAATCAGCTCCGAGTCTGTCTTAGCAACCATCGGGTTTTAGCATTATCTAGATCTTCAGGAAAAAAATCAGTCAAGGTAGATGTTTCGTGCTTAAGGAAGGGAGGTTCTGGGTTATGGGGTTAGGACTTTCATGATCCTAGTCCTGCTGATACACCTTGTTCTTAATGGATAGCAGACCTTCTTGATCTAATCCACACTCAGTCCAGAGCTGCCATAATAGACATTTAGGGAGACGAACTATCTGGGGCTTGGAGGCCAGCTTTGGAGTCAGATCAAGATCTGAGTTCACATTTGTAGGGGCAAAAGGTGAGTGGAGTGACACAATGCATATCACCTGACCCCCACCCAGCACCCTCTCTAGTTTTCCTAGTTCATTTGCTTGTCTTAGCTTTGCATCTTCCAAAATCTACCCTGTCAAGTGCCACACAGTGGATGCGTCTACATGTACGATTAATGGTATTTGGCTTTCCTATGCAGTGAATGTACCACACAGTACATTTTCTACTGGCATATGCAGGTAGTAAATTTAGCGTGCAGTAGACTAATTTACTGTGTAGTAAGTGCCTGCACATTGATTAGTCTACTTCTCTGTAAAGCATCTCATGTAGACACAGCCAGTGAGACATAAGCTCACTCTTTAGAGCAGCAAGGATCATTGTTGGCTTGAGGGATAAGATCTCCTGGTGGATTGCTGGGCATGTCTACAATGTGGTCAGAAATGTGCCTGCAGCACACAGGCAATGGCAGTGCCAGTTATCATGGCAGTGGCTGGGACTTCAGTGCAGGCCGTGAGAGCCCAGCAGGGATTCTGGGCACATTCTCTGATTGTACAGCCTGTAGTGAAAGCTGTAAGGGAGGATCTTGACTGTACTTGGTCGCGATGCCAGGTAGGGTATGAGTACCCAGGCTGCATTGCATGTCTGGTTGCAGTGCGGACATACTCATAGGCTATCACAGTCACTCACTCATTTCCCTTGGTGTCCTGGCATGCTGAACTCCCTGAACTCTTCCCCCAGTGCCATTGAAAGGGAAGGTATGTCATTTGGGAATCTTCCAGGGGTCCTACAGGTGCAGGTAGATGATGGAATTTGCTGCCGTGGGAGGTGACCCAGGCAAAGGCCGTGCTTAGGTGCTTATGGCAGCTTAGTGATTTTATGACCAGCAACATTTCTGATTATTCACGCTGACATAAAGCTAATGAAATCTCACGCTACCGGCCCTCAGCTGATTGTCTTGGGGCAGGAGGATGCAGGATGAATCTATCTCTTCCCTGCTGTAGCCTGCCCTCAGATGTCATGCTACACACCCAGCTGATTGCATTGTGGGGCAGGGCAGAGATCGGACCTGGTGGAGCCTATGCCTGGAAAACCCGGTGAAGCAAATACGGCTGCTTTGCTGCATTCTGCAAAAGCCTCTGCATGTGCAGAATGCAAGCAGCAGCATAAGCACGTGGGAGAACGAATGTGGCCAGAAAGAGTGGGTGTAAGGCAGCATGAGCAAATGCACAGAAGTAGATGTATTGAGTTGGATCACTGCCTTCTAGTGAAAGATTTGTAACTAGCCTAGATGCCATTTTTAAATAAAGGTGGATAACATGCAACAAAAATATAGTGATTCATATTGTTTCAAAATACGCCATCCTAAACACACACCTTCCACTAACTGCAACCGTTTAGATCAGTTGGATGCTGCTAATACCATGAAGGTTGCAGGTTTGATCCCCTGTCGGATTACGTGATCTACTGAGGTCCTTTCTACCCTTACTTCTCTAAGAAAATTGACTCTGCAACACATCTCCCGGGACAATGGGGATGTGCACTGCACACAGAAAGCTGGGCAATGTATAAGGCCCTGTGTTTCTTTCCCAGCAAGCTGAAGTCTCTTTGCTGCAGTACATTTTCATCTGTGAAAATGTTCATTGGCTGTTTGCAGTTGATACCGTAACTGTGCAGTTTGAGAAAGGCAAATGTTCCTAAGTAGAATGCCAGGCACAGCAAAACCGCATGGATAAATGAGAAGCAGAGGAGGGAAGGGATGCATCTCACTGGCAATAAATCCCAATAAGCAGCCGTGTGATGAAGTGAAAAGCCACAAGTGTCACTATGTGCCCATGTGATGAACACATCAAAGGAACATGAAGGAACGGTGAGCAAACAGGTGATAGCCATTGCGAGTTACTTAACAATAATACTTTGCTTTTTGTTGCATCCCAGAATTTCAAGCGACTCTAACAACACTAATTAACTTCCATAACACCCAGGCTGGGAGGTAATTAAAATGCTATTACCCCTATTTTACAGATTAGGAAACATAAACATTATGGACCTGATTATTCGGTGCTTACTGGTGTTCAGTATCACAGACCGGGAAGCAGTCTCTTTAACATCAGTGGGACTATACATGATCTGTGCAGCGTGATCTGCTCAGAGTCAGACCCTGTGGCTTGGCAAAGGTCACACTCCCTCTTTGAGCCATGGATAAAACCCACAAGTCTGTCCCAAGCCACTGGCTCAGATTATTAAACTGAGATCCATTTTATCCAGGGAGAAATGAGTGGTCTGGAAAGATGCCTCCTGTTTTTGAGGAACAGGGCAGGAGGGGGAGGCTGGGGGGTGGTTAAAAAATGCCCCTCAAAAAGAGAGCCCTCTAGAGTCAGTGCTGAGGTTTCTACCGGGTCTGATGTAATCTAAGCATGGATTTGGGAAGTCCCTTCCTTTTTATGACCGCTGTCAGCCAGACCAGATGTATTCAATGAACATTTCTTTACCTGTATAAAACTCTTGGGGCTCGGAGGTGGGCAACATTCAGAACCTGGGCAGAGCCCTGCTTTGTTCCAAAACCAGGATCAGCCCCGTTTTCCACACTGAAATGGGACCGTTCTCTATCGGAGTTGCATTCAGTGGGGAAACGTGCACTATCATGACTTGGCATATTGTAGTAGTGAGGTCCTCGTGCTCATGAGATTCTTGCAGAAGAGGCATTTTGGGGGGCATGAAAAGAAGAGACAGAAGTGCGGCAAAAATATCCTTTGGATGGCATGGAGAGCACAGTGCCAGGGATGGTAACTCCGGACCCTTGCAGAGTCTGGGTGATGTTTATTTTGGCTGGTGAATGGGCTCTGTAACTGCAACCCCCAGGAAAGCTGTGTGGCATGGATAGAGGCAGGGGAAGCACACTCATAGTTTTCTGCACGTCTTGTTTGGCACAAATTATTTCCCTCTACTTTTCAGGGGCTGGAATACACAAAAAACAGACTCCCGGCCTGGAGCTCCCCCCTCCAGTAATGCATGTGCTCCAGTGCATAGCTAGTGGGAGGGTGGGAAGTATTCTCCAGCTGTTTTATGGGATCCTCTGTGATCCTTGCTGACCTCAAGCACCCCCTGCGTGCCTTACAAAGGAACTTTCCTATGCATACCGTTTACCATCCATCCTGATGGGCAATGCTTGGTGTGGCAGTGGCCTAGAAAGACACAGCATCCAAGGGGATGAAGAAGTCTATGCCTTCCTATACAGCTACTTAAACACACCTTATTTCTGACCTGCTGTCCCCTTGTACCTGTGCAGTACCTTCCCCTGATCTGTTTCCATGTCCTTCAACCCTAGCTGGCATTAAAAATCCCTGAGTTCCAAGCAAACCCTTGGAAAGGGCCTAGTGATGCAATGCAGCCCTGACCAGAAGCACGCCTGGGTATTTGAATCCTGCATCTCCGCCCACATCTGCGGGCACATTTCAGTCCTGACCTACCAGCTGCTCAACGTCAAATCTCATCTGATAGCTCTTTCCTTCTAACTTAGGGTGCAGACAGATGGCAGGCTTATCATGGAGTAATTTATCCCAGATTTTAATTGGTAGCAATTTCATCCTGTAGTAAAGAGCAGACAAACAACCACCAGCTTTCTTGAACTAAATGCCCGCAGTAGGTCCAGTCCACTAGGTGACGGAGGAACAAGTTTGCACTGAGCAAAAGACTAACCTAATAGGAAACGGAGTAGGGGAGCAGACACGTGATGCATTCTAGGTAGCAAAACTACTATACATTTTTGAGGGGTAACTTTACATTGGATTCAAGTGATTTGCTGCATAGGAGGGCTGTGCGTCATGTGCCTGCTCCACTTTTACCACACAGTAAAGCCAATTTATAGGGTAGTAAACATGTTATGTGC
>NW_005841914.1:1763531-1769618 GCF_000455745.1 Alligator sinensis | reverse complement strand
AAGAGAAGTCATGTGTCTTTGCAGTGGATATCTAATAGCATCATCTGACTCTGCCCTAAGTGGAGAGCACAGATGAGTTTTGTGATTCAGGAGAAGGGTGATCTCTCAGCTTTCAGGATCCTGGCAATGCTTTAAGGAAAAAAAAGGGCCCTGTACATATGCCTTTAATTCAGAGTTCACAAGGCAGCCGTTTGTACTCAAAGCGATGGCACCTTGGTTGTGGAACCGATAACTGTGTCAGAAATGCCTAGAGATGGATGGATAGAAAAAGCAGGTGTTCAGAACAAAGCTTGATGAGGTATGTCACCTCTCCTTGGCTGTTTCAGCAACCCACAGACTATTATTGAATGTACAAGTCACCGGGCTTACCGTGAATGTGCATGGCTGGGCTACACAGTCAGTCAACCTAGATGACAGCAACGGCCCCTTGAGCCCTGGCTAACATATTCCCCTTCTGAAGTAAGGGTTGGATGTGATGAAATGTCTTGAACTTGATGCTCTTTGTGCTTCCTTAAACTGCTAGACAGCACCAGACATCACAACACCCTGCTACAAAATACCACAGCAACAAAAGGGAGGGTGTGGGGAGAGGAAATACATCCCTGGCTGAGGAGTTGCCATATGTTAGAGCCAGAGAATGGATATGGGGTTTGGAAGATGGACAGCTCCCAGGTGTTTCCCCACAACCAACCCTTCATAGCAGCTGTAGGCAGGTATGGCTCTACTTTTGTCAAGGCAAGACATGGTTATGGGTCTGGCTATGTTGGACTTGGTCACCCTAGTCTCAGATTGTTGCATCTAACTTCCCCCTTCCTGCTTCCATCTATATCCCTCCCCATTTAAATGATCATCTTTATCCTTTTGGACACAAAAACTGATTGGAAAGCAGGCTGGAGAAGCACCTCCTGGGATGGGAGGTGGGGTTCAAGCCTTGCTTGCCACAAGCCCTGGAAAGGGTTTGCTTGCTTTGTCTCTTAAGGTTTCCCTCTGCTCCACTGTGTTTCAGACAACTGCATTGTCACTAACCAGCACAGGACACTCTGCTAATGAAGCATGACATTGCAGTAAAATTTAAGTCCATCACCACTGTGTGGTTTCCTTCTTCGGCAAAGGATCTGGCAAACAAACAGCTCATCCTTGGTCTTTCTCATTCAGGGGAGGCACACTCTCAGACGGTGCTTTTGCACTGTTGTGACCAATGAATACACCCTACTGAATCACTACTGCTGCATTGTACAGCCAGCTCAATAGCGTGGAAACGCTGCGGAGAAAAACTGGCCACAGGTTGGAGGTGGGGTAAATTTTAACCCCTACATGCATCAAGATGCATTGTGATCCTTTATGGAAAACCAGAACTATGCTGGCCAGGTTGCTGTGGGTAGAGCTAGCTGATTTTGACTCCCGGTAACTTCCCTTCAGGAATCGTGACCTTCAGACTATACTGCCTAATAATCAGAAAAGCAGCTAAGAGTTGTGGGCTATTACAGAAACATGCATGGAACGACAGCAAACTATCAGCTAAAGTGAAGATATGAATCTAGGAGGCTTGTGTGCTTCATCCATGCTTTGTAGTTCAGAAACGTGGACTACAAATGCTAGGCACATCAAGAGACTGACCAGCTTCCACACGAGACGCCTGGATAAGATCCTGGAAATAAAGTGGGAAGACAGAATATCAAACACAGAGGTACTGGAGCGGGCAGGACTGACACACTTGGAAACAACTGTCTAGAAGAAAAGGTTGTGATGGATCAGCCATTTCAGGAGAATGGGAGAAGACCATATCCCCAAGAGTATTTTGTGTAGTGTGATTCAAGACGGCTCTAGAAAGTGGGGTCACCCTCTATGGCCGTACCATGATATGTGCAAGAATGATATGAAGTAATTCAACATCAAGGTAGAAAGCTGGGAGGAGCATGGATCTGGAGGGAACGTCTGGAGGGAACATCTGGAGAGAACATCTGATCTGGAGGGAACATCTGGCGCTGGGTGCAGCTCAACACGAAGCGGGTTTGATCCAGAGGATGGAGGCAAAGCGAGAAAGAAGAAGGCAGCATGCTGTACATTTGGACTCTGACTCAGACAACACTTGGATCTGTGAACCTTGTAACAAGCTGCGTTGCTCTCAAATTGGGCTTGTCAGTCACAGATTCATCACTTATCTGACGAGACCTTTCACATATTCACCAAGATCCAGAGGATCTATGGTTGCCTACTAGGGTTTCCCTTCTGGAGAGGTATTTCTGGGTGGGAGAGCCACTGAAGTGACATTCCCTTTGCAGTGCTGGAGCCTTACCCAAGGGCTGTGGAGCACCCCAGAACTGTGCCCCGAGGCCATCACCTCCCCAGATTTTTATGTGCAAGCCACTTCTGCACACTGTGTCCTTGTGGGCCCTGGCACCCAGGACCTCTCCCCTGGATTGCACTGGCTTCTCTGTCCTTCAGCAATTGGGTTTGTTCCTGGGCCAGATCACTGCCTGGTTTAGAAGGCTCCTGCCAGGATCAGGATGGACTTCAGCGAGATGGAGACAGTCGACGGCAATGAGCACCACGTAGCACAGAAGCAGCGTGCATTGCCGAGCACAGGAAGGACTTGTTCTTGCTGCAAGGCAGAAAATCTCACCGTGAGACCAATGTTTTCTTTACAAAAAAGCCCTCGCCTTGTGAAGCCAAGTGGCGGCTGGGTGGGGATGTGGGTTTGCTGGGGGAAGCAGATGAGAACAGCAAGGATGAAGGGGGGAGGGGAAGATTTGCAGTCTGTCTTCCTTGGCGTGAGGACACATGGGCAGGATGCAGATGTGACCGTCAGCTCAGCTGCATAATAGGAGGTGAGGGCTAAAAGGATTTCCAAGGATTGACCTTTCCTTCCCCCTTCCTGCACATAAGCTACTCCAGGGGATCATAGGAGCAGGCAGCAGAGCTTTCACACACGTCGCCAGCCGCATCAGCTTCAAAGCAGGGAAGGCAAGAGCTAACAGCTTACCACTTTGCTGGCCCTGGTCGTATAAAACCCCGGACCTGTCATATCCTGCAATAACCTTTTGTCCAAGAGTGATTTGAATGCATAGACAAATACAATAGATGCCAGAGAAATGATGTGCTGCAGGGCTCTTCTGACAAGTACATCCCACCATGCTGAGAAGCTCCCTAAGTTTCATAGGTGTTGCTGCACAGGTGCACTTTCCGTGTTGGAATAGCTTTAATTCCAGGGTTGTGACCCTGCTGCAGTGTGAGTCTCATTTTGCAGACAGCAAGACGGAAGTGCACAGAACAAGTCAACGATTGTGCAGCCAGTTAGGGCCGAGCGGGACTAAGAACTCCGGATCCCTGGCCTCCAGCATCCCAGCTTTGCTAACGGATGCCAAGTCTCCTGAAGCCCAGGCTCTTGTTCTTACCACTGGACGATGCTTCTCCATCATCTCTGTGCTCACAGGTAGCTGACTCAGCCTAATACACTGCTGTTCTGTCTGGTGGAGGGTGGCTTGCTCCACTCTCTGGTTCTTTCCATGTGCGAACGTACTGGGCTGCAACAGGCCCAATGGAGAACAGCTGTTGGAGTTGGAGTAGAGAATCCAGTGAGCGATGTTCTGGGGTCCTTCCAAAACTCGTATCTGACTATATGAGGTGTTGAGAAATATCCTAAGAAGGATTAAGCTTAATGCATATTTGCATTTGGAGGCACTTCCCCTGTCTGAGGTATTCTCACACAACAGATTAATTTGTCTGTTTGGAATGAACCTCTAACCCCCACCCAGAAGCTGGTACGAGGCTGCCTCTGGTTACTTGTAGCTGGAGGAACTCCAAGCTCCTTTCTGCTGGCCCATCTGGGCCTGGTCTACCCAGTCTCCACCAGCATTCGTAGCCTGCGATCTTCTTCCTGTCTTCCAGAAAGCCAGGGCTTTGCTACCCTGCCCCGGTGGGACCGTTGTACAGAGCACATAGCTCCATGTGCTGATTGCTTGCGCTGGTTTGTGGGAGAGGGGGATGATGACATGCTCAAATGCATGAGTAGGTTATTGGGCTCGAATAGGGAAAACAAGTCTTTCAAGGGAGGTTTTGGAGCTGGCAGAGCAAGGAAAAAAACAGGAGGGAGAGGGACCACATCTCCCAGCCACACTCGCCCTCTTAGTCTCTCTCTTCACTGACTTATCCAGAAGGCTCAACATCTGGTGTTGCCAAAACCACAGGACACCTTCTTTGCCATGCCCCAGCTTCATCATCATGCCTGCATCAAAAACGAAGCTTATTCTCCCATCTTGGGAAAATACGGAGGCTCAAACATCCCAGACAGCTGTTGCCTCACTCTCCATCAAACAGCTGGTGCCATTCACCCCAGAGACAGCTCCATTTTAATGACAAGCAGGTTCCCCACATATCTCTTACCTACCTCATTTGGGTGTTCTGAGATTAATTAACATTTACAAAACATGCCGGGATCCTCCAATGAGGGGAACAGCAGCAGTGCAGACTATTTTTAATTAAACAAATCACATAAGTGCCTTCAAATATTGCCAGTGAGATCTGTTTTTAAGCTAGGTTCTCCCCCGTCCCCACCCCTCCTTTTAGGATGACAAATTCAGATATGAACCTGAGCCACAGATTTTCAGGAGGACACAGGAGGAGATCAGCAGGGCTTACAGAAATCAGGCTATTCTAGATTCAGAAAAGTTAAGAGAGCTCCGTGTACTTGTCTCCTTTAGAAGAGGCTGATGCAAATAGAGAATCAAATGGCTAGTCTGCATGTGGGTAGTTTAAAGGGGCAGGTAACAAAAAAATCAGAGCACTTCCTTCGCTAGTCAGTATGGAGGGGTTTAGATGCATGGGGAATTAGCACAACATTAGTTTTCAGGATGTTATATCATGGCCAAACTAAACATCAACTCAGAACAACTTGGCCAGGATCGTGAGTCATTGCCTAATGAATCAGGTCCTTGCTGCATTCAGCTTGCCGGAGGAAGCACTTCAATCGAGCCCCCCGCCATCTCTGGCGATGGACGGAAGATATAAGCAGGTTCCATCACAAATGCCAGGGATATTAGCTAGACAATTCGCTTCCTATTACCTGGCTCCAAACCAGGTCATTCGCATCAAGGATGCAGGACTGTAACAGGCTCTTTACCAAGTGAAACGGCCCAGTGACCATTTCCTGCGCAGGCCAAATTGGAGGGACAAACAGGCAAGAGAAGCCAAGAACTTCACTGCTGTACAGGGCTTAGTGGCATTTGCTGCTGACCAAAGAGCCCAGTAGACCAACAGCCTCTGTGTATCCAGCTGGCAGGTACGACAGCTCTTCAGACCCCTGTTTGACTACTGGAGCTAAACATCTCGGTGAGCAAGAACAACTCCCGTGCATTATTTCCCTGCCTTTTATCAACCTCGTCTTGTCAGGGAAAGATCTGGGTGGCTTCTGGACTTCAGCCAGGTTCAGGAGAGCCCTCCCAAGATCAGGGGCAGTGGGAACAAGAGCAGGAAGGCACCTCCAAGGGGGAAAACCCGCTGTTGCAAATACAGCCAGATTTCTTTTTACCCATGTTAATACAAGCCCTAGGATTTGTCCTGTGCTGAAGGAAACAGCTTGTTCCAGCACTCCCCATTTGATGTCTCTGGACTCTCCTCCTAATGGGAATGCTAGCTACAGCTGAGCGCAGCTGCATTTGCTTCCCTCTACCCCAGTCCAAGCTGGGTCCCCTGACCTGCCGTGACAGCAGACACCTCTGATAGGTTATTTTTTAACCCTCTCCCAGCCAACTAATGATCAAAGAGGAGGGCGGAGGACGGGGGTTTATACACCTCTTCCCAGGGCTGGTAAAGCAAAAAATATTTTTTGCAGAATTGGCTCTGCATCCCCCCCCAGCCTTGCCCTTAGGAGCCGAGTTGCTCCCAGCCAGGATGGAGAGGCATTTTAGTTCAGAGCCCGGTAGAAGTGGAATCAATTTTGGCAGGTTCTCTGCTCCCTTCCCCTGCCGCTGAACAAACCCAAAGAGCTGCCCATCGGTGCGTTTGGCCTGTTTCTAGTCTTCTCTGAATGTTATTCTTTCATCCCGATTTATGGTTTCCTGTGGGACCGGGAGGCATGCAAAGTGGCAG
>NW_005841914.1:1711545-1763511 GCF_000455745.1 Alligator sinensis | reverse complement strand
TCCTGCTTTGTCTCTTCTGGAGCAGGAAAGGAAACAAAGGTACAGGTCGCAGGACTTGGCTTCAATAGCTTGGATAGGCTGATAAAGAAGTGTGAGGAAAGAGAAAGGCTGCTCCGTGGCTGTGAGCCAGAGATCCTCAACCTTGCAGAGGTGTTTGAAGGGCAAAGAGCTTCCCAGAAACATGAAATAATTGCAGGGCAGCAGCCCTATCCAGCACGTCCCAGACAGCTCTCTGCTTTCCATACGCATGAAGCCACCACCTATTTTCTGTCTGAAATGACTTCTGTTAGAGATGAAGGAGAAAAACGAAATCTAGAAGCTGCCACAGTGAAGTCCTGGGGAGAGAGCACACACAGTGCAAGCAGCTCTTAGAAAACTCGTGAGCCATTGGATTCCTTGCACAAGGAGAGTCTTAAAAATGCAAGGATGCGGGCCACAAAAAGCCATGCCACAGCCTCGTAGCTGTGTTTTTCCCAGGCGCTTGGACACAGCACCCTATAAACATCGCAGCGCAGCGTCTGCATTGGAGATGAAGCCGCGCTGGGCTGTGAACCCAATGCCCCTTGGAGTGCTGGGGTGGTTTGGGGTCTTCACCATTTTGGTTCTGGGTTGGCTTCAAGACTGGAAGGGACTTCTGTGTCTGGACAGGCTGCAAACATGTGATCCACATCCACTTGGACCACAGCTCAAGAGCCTGCTCATGTTCCCTTGATGCTGTAGGATACCGGGCCTGACTCAGCCTCCAGCCAAGACCGTAAACTTATTACAATGTGATATCTCCTTCCTTGGGTATCTTTTTCCCAGGAGATCCTATTCTATGGCTCTGTCCAACTTTCTATCCTCTTCTTGCTCTGCCCTTTCTGGCTGTTATGGGGGGGTCCTGGCAAGATACATGGCCTGGACTCAATGGGCAAGGAGGCCCCTTTCATTCCTATGTTTTTACTTTCACCGCCTCTGCTTCCATATATCAGACTTGGTGGGGAGCACATGTTCCTATCTGCAAGGCCCCTTCCTTCTGCGAACTCCACTCAAATAGTGGCCTGTGAAAAATCCTCCTGGAAGCACCTGTAGACTTAGGGCCCAAGGTTTAGAATTGCTCCTCCAGCCCCCAATGGGTTGCACCTGGTTAGTTATGGTTAAACATGCTGCTCACATCCAAATCTGAACACAGTTTTATTTAACTTGTGTGCACAGAGATTTCTGTCTGCAAGCAGCACAGGCAGATCCCGGGATAGGCTTTTCCCAGCAGGTAGTCTATAAGTTTGGACTATGAGCTGCGTTTTGCAGACCAAAACTCCGCCTTTGCTCTTATTGTGCCAGCTGTGCGAGGACGTTCAATAAACACCACGCGGGTCACAGCTCCAAGTGCAAATGAGGCCTTTGTTAATGATATCAGATGCGGTTACAGATTTCATTTGACAAGGATGTTGGGTTAAATCATGCTATATGCTAAACAGCAGTTCGCTGCTCACTGCTCGCTCTCTCCTTCTCTCTCGCTGTTGTGGGACACTGCCAGCAACTTTACTGCACACCTTGGTGGTGCCGTGTGCCTAGCGTGTTCAGCGCTGCCTGTCTGCGTGACTCAGCTGCCCTGCAGGGGAAGAGAGGGCCCATTCCAGGTACTCACCCAGGCCTGGAGATAACCAAGCCAAGATATGTAATATAGTAAATGGGAACATTACCATAAAGGAAGGACTAAGCCGGGCCTTGCTGGGTCCTTTATGGCTCCAGTTATTGCTCAGGGAATAGAGACAGAGCAGAGGAGTTAGGGCTCAATAGTCAGCCAAAGAGCTCTTGAGCTCTGTACTCAAGTCCCATCTCATTTACTAGGCCAGGGCAAATGACCCTGTTAGTCATCCTCATTGGGAGGCAAGGCAACCTCTTAAATTTACATAGCAGCTTTCATCCGGGGCAACTCCAAAGCACCTTGGCTTGTGCCCGTTCCAATCGTGCTCCCTCACACGCCTGCCTAAGAGCAAGGCAGGACTCTGATGCCCCAGGAACACATATAAGAGTTGGAGTAGCATCCCCTTCGTTGTCCTACCTGAGCCACTTCAGCCTGCTTAGGTTGTAATCCAGCTGTTCACTGCCAGCTGGGCACCTGGAGACATCTGGCATCTCTCCCAAATTCTATAGCTTATGGCAAGAGAAGCATCACTTACCTTTGCTAAGGAACTGTACCAATTACACACGGTCGGTACAATGGCTATTTATGTGGTGGTGGATATAGCACCAGGCTGGGAGAGTTGGACGGACTTCCGTTCTACTCCCAGTTCTGCCACTGATGGCTCCATGATCTGGGATGAATCACTTCACCTCTCTGTGCCTATCCCCCATGTCTGTTGTAGCTATTTCAATTTTAAGTTCTTTGAGGCAAGGAGTAATTCCCACTCTGACTCAGTACATCATCCGGCATAAAGGAGGTACCTTATTCTTGGGGAGCCGTTGCTGGAACCGCAGTATCACTGAGAATAATGGTCTTCTTTTCTTCCCATTGAACTTTTGGAAACCCAGCTTTTTTTCCTCCTGGGTGTGTCACACACACATTCATTTCTGGTAACAACTTAAATCATAGCAAAACCCAGCAAAGAAAAAAGAAAAGCATAGCCTATGGCTTGATGAGTCATGCAATGATATTAATAACCACATGCACAAAGAAAATGATTAAGGCAGAGGCAGTGTTCCTAATTAGATGCTGCATCCTCATTCATGGGAGGAAGGGTGTGAAATCCTTTTTCTTCTGCTTGCCAGGTTTTCCTACAGGAATCACTGCTAGATTCACCTGCAGCACAGACGGGGCTGTGAAGCAAAGCTGAGGGCTGAGGTTTCAGTAAAACAGGGCGGAAACCGGATGTTCAGTTTTGGAGGAAATTCTGTGATTTCAAAATGTTTCCCTTGTGCAAGAGAGTGAAAACACCCAAGAAAAGCATGACATCTCCCATAAAATAGAACTGCAAATGACATTTTGAGTGGGGTTTATCAGAATGTGTTCACCTTGATAAACCTGACACATTTTGTTCCAGTTATTATATTATATTATATTATATTATATTATATATGATAGCATAGCATAGCATATCACCAAAGATCATAGCAAGGTTTCATTCTGCAAAGGTCAGGACAGAGCACTCCATTCCAGTTCTTTCTGAATGAAATGTTTCCTAAGGTAACACGATTCCCTGAAATCTTTCACTTCTGAGAACTCAGCACTTTCTGAGAGAAAATGTGACGTCAGAGAGCTCCCTGCTCCACACAGTGCCCCATGCAATCAGCATTGCCCCAGAACAAAGTGCAACACAGGGATTTAGGTGCTGGCAGTGCAGTGACGGCAGGGGTAAACACAGCCACCCTTAAGCTGCAAGTGCAATCACTTCTGCTCAGGCCTGGGCAGAAGAACCTGTTCCCCAAAGAGAGGAGGGTATTTGTTAAAACCCAAGTGATTCTTAGTGCTTTCCAAAAAGAGCCATGGACTGTTTAGCTACCATATCTCTGCAGTATCCCAGCCTTGTAAACACAAAGAGAGTTTTCCTCACAGCTGCTGGTGAGGGTAGAGGAGAGTTTTTTTGCCCCAGTTCACATTTACAGAGCAGAGGAAACAAGAGCTACATTTTTAAAGGCGTGTAAGTACCTAGGGGAGTCCTGAGATTTTGGTGTAGAATCTACTTTTCCATTTGCCATGCAAGTTAAGGCTTCTGAAAATCCCACAAGGTGCCTACATTCGAAATCTGGCCCATACTATTCAAAATCTGGCCCAGGAAGACTGAGAATGACAAAGCAGGTGAAAGCTGTTACTGAACTTTGGTGAGAGATGGGTGCCTAAATCCCCTAGACAACTTTGAAAATCCAGGGTGGACTATAGCAGAACCAGGCAAGTGAACCCAGGCTTCCTGCACCCCAATCCAGTCCATTAACACTTAGAACATCCTTCTAGTTTGATGGTAATGGGGGACCCAGCTTTAATTTCTCACCTACCTCAGCAAAATGCGGTACTCTTCAGCATGAGCCTTTTCATGTCAACTAGGTCACTCTATTCGGACCTCTCTTGTAGAGCTTTAGTAGCTGTTAAAGGGGGAAAGCTTTTTCTGCCTTCTTGCTAATTATTATTAAAGAACAGTCACAAAGGAGGTTCAATTATATGAAAATAACTAGTAAGGGACCTTGCCAAATCTACCACAGTCTAGAAATTCCTTAAAATGCTTTAAATTCCAGCCTCATCTCATTACCTTGTGACTCTCTGTGGCAACCTGAACAATAATACATAGTAGGAACAGGTATCCTAGTAGACACCATGATGTCTGGCATTCTTGAAATATGTAACTAGGCAGGTAGTATGGGATCCACACACTTCTTAGGTACATTAAAGCAACAAATACTGAATAAATCTTGGCTTTCGTGTGTGTAAGCCTGGCCCTTAGCATGTCACCCAGCTCAGTGTTTATAGAGGTTGAAAAGTAAATTAAATCTAATGGAACTGCTCTGAAGGAACATCGTTAGGACTTGCCCTTGTATATCAACATGCAACTCCCACTGGTCTCAGCAACAGTCATTAATTACCAGGCCAGATTTCACTTGTATTTACATTAGTGAAACCTCACTGAAGTTATCGGGATTGAGCTGATGTAAAAGGGGGGAGAGCATTAGACCTGGGGCGGGTGGATATAAACATCCCAAAAGGAAACCAGAGCATTCACAAAAACAAACCTAATTCGGGCTTGAGTTTGGTTTGTGGTTTTCTCTTGTGAATCCAGGAAGAATAAGGGGAGTGGAAGGGGAAAAGAAAGGGCATTCAGATCCCAGCCTAAATGCAACCCACTCTGAGATCTCTCATGTAAGACATTTGTTTCTCCTGGCAAGAGGAAGAAAAAACCTTTCTAGACGTCCTCGAAGATCTACTCTGTATCTGCAGTAACAGGGAAGCAGGTGTGCATTTTTAAAGAACAGTTGTTATTTTAACACAGCGGCAAGTTGGGGCTTTTTTTGCCTTGACACTTAGTGATTAGAAGATCTGGTCCCTGGGGAGATGACTCTAAAGCTAGCAAGGCATGCGCACATCCTTTTTCTGGGGCTCAGTGATACTTAGATAATTTGCCTGTTGCCTCATGTTGCATCTTACACACTTCCTGGTTCTGTCTGTATCTTCAAGTGATGCAGCAGGTTTCAACAGGCCCCCTGAGTTAACCCTGGTGCACTGCAAGTGCAGGACATGCATGCTCCAGAGAGACATTCGTTGCATTTTATGTGGCATCCCAGGATAGACAACAGCCAACCGGAGCCACAGGCAGCGGGGCTCGGAGACGGAGCCTGCATGGGTTTAGAGCCTAAGCCTAGAGCAGTGAGCTCTCCTGGAGGCAGCCAGTCATTCTTTACAGCTCCATTGCTCATTGCAGCTATGCTTCGTTGCAGCTAACTCAGTCCATACTGAAACAGGTTTGATCGATGTCGATTGACAGTTTCTTTGCCTCCATTTTTCAGAGCAGAGACCGAGTCACCCCCCGCACTGGGACCCCCGTAGGTCCCAGGGGAGGTGCACCCAGGCTCAGGGGCAGTGAGGACCTAGTCAGGGCACTTCTGGAGGGACTGGACGTATTTAAATCAGCTGGTCTTGATGATCTCCACCCCAGGGTGCTGAGGGAATTAGCAGAGGTCATTGCGGGACCCCTGGCACGGCTTTACGAGCACTCGTGGTGCTCTGGTGCGGTGCCAGAGGACTGGAAAAGGGCCAATGTGGTTCCCACTTTCAAAAAAGGGAGGAAGGAGGACCCAGGAAACTATAGGCCAGTTAGTCTTACCTTGATCCGGGGTAAGCTTTTTGAGAGAATTATCCTGGCGCATGTCCGCGCGGGGCCGGCAGGGGAGGTTATGCTTAGGGGCAACCAACATGGGTTCATTCAAGGTACGTCCTGTCAGACCAACTTGGTGGCCTTCTACGACCAGGTCACATCATCCTTGGATGCAGATGTCGCCGTGGATGTAGTCTTTCTGGACTTTAGGAAGGTCTTGGCACTGTCTCTCACCCCATTCTCATTAAAAAACTAGGGGACTGTGGCGTCGACACCTACACAGTCAAATGGGTCGCTAACTGGCTGGAGGGCTGCAACCAGAGAGTGGTGGTGGATGGGTCTTATTCGACCTGGAGGGATGTGGGCAGTGGGGTCCCCCAGGGCTTGGTTCTTGGGCCCGCACTGTTCAACATCTTCATCAGCGACTTGGACAAGGGGGTGAAAAGCACCCTGTTCAAATTCGCAGACGACACTAAGATGTGGGGAGAAGTGGGCACGCTGGAGGAGAGGGACAGGTTGCAACTAGATCTGGACAGGTTACAGGGGTGGGCGGATGAGAACAGGATGAGTTTCAACACTGACAAGTGCAAGGTGCTGCACCTGGAGGGGAAGAACCAGCAGCACACCTACAGGTGGGGAACTCCCTTCTCCTCAGTGCAGAGGCAGAAAAGGATCTTGGAGTCACTATTGATGCCAAACTGAACATGGGCCGACAGTGTGGGGACGCGGTCAGGAAAGCCAACCACACCTTGTCATGCATCCACAGATGCATCTCAAGCAGGTCCGAGGAGGTGATCCTCCTCCTCTATGCGGCACTGGTCAGGCCACAGTTGGAGTCCTGCGTCCAGTTCTGGGCGCCGCACTTCAGGAGGGATGTGGACAGCATGGAGAGGGTCCAGAGGAGGGCCACTCGCATGATCAGGGAGCAGCAGGGCAGGCCCTACGAGGAGAGGCTGAGGGACCTGAACCTGTTCAGCCTCCACAAGAGAAGACTGAGGGGGGATCTGGTGGACTGTTACAAAGTAGTCAGGGGGGACCAGCAGGCACTGGGGGAGTCCCTGTTCCCCCGAGCACTCCCAGGAGTGACAAGAAATAGCGGTCACAAGCTGGCCGAGGGTAGATTCAGGCTAGACATCAGGAGGCGCTACTTCACTGTCAGGGTGGCTAGGAGCTGGAACCAACTTCCAAGCGAAGTGGTGCTGGCTCCTACCCTGGGGGTCTTTAAGAGGAGGTTAGATGAACACCTTGCCGGGGTCATTTGACCCCAGTGCTCTTTCCTGCCATGGCAGGGGGTTGGACTTGATGAGGTCAGGTCCCTTCCGGCCCTACCTACTATGAAACAATGATGCAAAGGAAGGACAGGCCAAAGAGGGACAAGTCGGGCTGGAAGCCTGGCACAGACAAGACTGATCGGGTTTGGGCAAGCCCCGTAACCTCCTTGGGCCAAACTCCTGCTCGGTGAGTTTGGCCCAAGGAGGTTATGGGGCTTGGCCAAAGCCAATCAGTCTTGTCTGTGCCAGGCTTCCAGCCTGACTTAACCACACTGTAGCATAATAACACTGTGCAGTAGTGTGCTGGGCAAAAAACGTGCTAATATGCTACTGAGCAGTAGCATTAGGCTACTGTGCAGTAAGCATAACCGTGCATCGGCTCTACTGTGTAGTAGTCCACATTACTGCACATTGGTTTAATACTCGGTGAATCAAATGCTAAACTTCACGCACAGTAACTATGGCGCATTAATGAATGTGTAGACGTGCCACAGCTCTTCTGTGCCCGGTCTGAAGTGGGGAATCACAGAACAGAAAATAAACTTGTGTTTCTTTTCTCCTGTGACCCATTGGGTGGAGAACCCACCTTTCCTAGAGGCACCTAGAGGCCCCGTTTGGACATTTGGGCAGGGCAAGGAAGTTATTATCCTTTGTCCACCAGGGACCAACTCTGCATTGCTCAGTGAAGATTTGCACCCCTAGCACCACTTGTACACTGTTATTATTCCAGGAGTATAGGTTGTAGCCCTGTGATCTAAGGACATTGGCAGACAAGGTTCTTTGGGTAAATCCAGTATCTTTTATTAGACCAATCCCATTGATTTCAGTATATCCCTCCTGATTTGGGCTGTTCTAAGGAAGTCTAAGGAATCGTGGCCCTTCAGAGGATGCCTCCTGTGAAAATGGGAGCCAGTAACCCCCAGAGAGGGATTAGTTAAAGCATTGGGAGACTAAGGTTCATTAATTAATGTTTAGGAAGAACGAATGCCTCAGGGTCACCCTGGGGTCACTACTGAGAGAAGCTGAGCACTGAAGAAATGGAAAGCATATTTGATCAGCTGGCTTGCATTGGAGCAGAACGGCTCTTCGCTCCCTGCCATGGGTTTCCACCCTCATTTCTGAAGTCTCATGCAGCCGGTGCAGGCTAGACTCTCCTGACTGTGGCAAACAGAGCTATTGGCACTGACACCCTTTGCCTTGCAAAGGGCTGGCTATGAGCCGCCCTGAGGTGCCAACTTGGGGAACATCCAAGAAAATACCTTGAGACAGTCAGACAATGTGCACTGTGTCTGTGGAGCATGCAGTGCACTTGCAGAGAGATCTTGTGCTACTCAGACCCCTATGAGCATCCAGCACTGATTGCAGTGCAGACAGGGGGGCTGGCAGGGTGACCCCCATGCACGATCAGGAACAAGGACGGGTCCGTGCACAATGCTCCACAGTGACAAGACAAAGAAAGGTGGGTGGCAGGAAGGATTGGAGGGGAGCCTTTTGAGAGCAAGCCCCATGGCGGTGAAAAAGGACTGTCGCGGGGGGAGGAATACCAGGCGCTAAATAGACAGCCAAGAATTTCACATTGGAAACAAAACACACATTTTTAACAGTGATGGTGATGGCTGTTTGGAATGGGAAGAGAGGGATTCTCCATCACTGTCAGATCAAGACTGTGCGCCTTGCTGGAAGGCATTCTTTAATCCCACACAAGTTGTTGGGCTCAATATGCGACTAGCTGGGAGAAATGTAATAGCCTGTTGTATACAGAAGGTCAGGCTAGACAAGGGAATGGTTCCTAGCTATGGAGAGGGACCACTAATCAATAATGCATTAACAAAAGGGGCCATGTGTGTGCCAAGGTGAAGCAGTGACCCATCTCAAGAACCTGGTCAAGCAATATGAGGCAAAGGTAGTGCAGAATGACTTACTGTCCATTAGTCTGTTACCTGCAACAGGGCTTATTTTAAACTGGGATCTATCTGCATGTGAACTTTTCAATAGGATGGATGCCTCTGTAATTAAGGGAATTGTTAATTAAAAAGACAGACTACTATCTCGCTGGCTTGACAATGGGGCATTGCTCCTGCTGTCACTCGGGTGGAGGTGGGGGTAGGATTCAAGGGCCATAACACTGATGGGGGTTGGCTCTGACTGCATTTCGTGGCATTTAAACTGAAGGGACTAATGGTTTTGGGCTGCAAAGGGCAGGGCAGCAGATGGGTGCTTCCCAAGGGTTTCTTCACACAAAGCCTTCATCAGTGTTCGCTGTTGAATCCAAATCTGCCCAGGTCCCTGCAGCCTGATGGTCCCTTTGCTATTCCGGTTCTGCAGCATCACATAGCTCTGCACTGCAGTTGCATTTGGACCTGCTGCAGTGCTTCCCTTTCTGTGCCGCATCACATCTTTTCCAAGTCTAATTTACTCCTGGTTTGAGATGGCCGTGATCACTCAGGGCTTGAAGTCCAGAGTTTCTGCCAAGGGGAAGGAAAGGTCACCATGGTGATAAACTAGCGCATGTAGGTCAGGGCCTTGAATGTGTGTTTGCAAGCAGATGTGGAAGTAGACCTAACACGTCACTTTCCAGGGGAGCTAGACTGAGCCCTTCTTCTTGCATACAAAGAAATTGTTGAGGATCTTTGACAAGAAGGAACCTTTAGAAGAGATGTGCTGCAAGGAAGGTGCTGCATTAGGTACAGCCTAGGAGATGGAAAACTAGACTATGCCCCAGGAGACATGGCTTCCATTCCCATCTCTGCCACTGACTTTCGAGGTGACCTCGGGCAAATCGCTTCACCTCTTTGGGCCTCAATTGCACCATTTGTAAAATGAGGCTAATGAGACCAACGTGTTCGGTAAAACACTTTGATGATGAAAAGAGCCATGTGGAGCTACATCTCCAGGGAATGCCATCCTCCATTTGCCCACAGAACCGAGATAGCTTGGCATATAGCAAGCTATACTTCCACCACCCACTGTCTTACCAGTGTTCCCTGATCCTGACTTGGAGGAATTACCTTTCAGGCAAACGGGGAGCTCAGTCTTCAAGTCCCATTCAAGCCCTGGTCTCTGTCCTGATGGTCTGGGATCCACTGGGAATTAGACTGAAATTCCCAAACTCATTTCCCACAGGCCACTTGACAGCCAAAGAGAGACCTTAGAATAGGTGATAATGCTTGGCTGCTGGCTCTGACCTGGACTAGGAACCATTAACTGTCTCCTTGGGACATCCAGTTCTGCAAAAGCTGGGTTGTGCTGTTTGAACTCAAATCCTAGTGCTCCAGTGTAGGGACAGAACAGCAGCTAGAGCTTGGAGGTGGAATTATAATGAAACATTAAAGGGTTAGTTGTCAGGCCAGGCCTCTCTTGGTCTGCTATTTGGTACCATGTAAACCACTACAGCCTGTTCCATGGTTAGGTTGTTGGCAACTAAATCGGTGCCCCAACCTAGGCTAGCCTGGGTGAGGAGGTGTGTGGACACGAAGCAAGCCTAAAAACCAGACCTGTCAAAGGGCAGATGAGCTCCCTGCAAGCCAACAATGGCCATCCATACCTGGCGAGGAGATGGGCTTTGCCAGGTCACTCTGCCCAAAGACTTACCAATGATGCAAAGCAGCTCAACTGAGGAGGGTTGCTACAGCATCTAAAGTGCCCCAATAGACGCAGTGGCCTCAGAACGGACGGAACAACTGATTAAAGGGTTAACATATAGGAGTAAGAAGTGGCTGTTTCTCTTCTTAAAATACCTTGCTTTTTATGCAAGACCACATAGCAGGGAATACATTTTCACAGACTGACATATGAACAGATGAAAAGGAGCTGTCACATGGTTGGATGGGTAGAAGGATGTCCAGACGCAAAGCCGGTGGAGTGGGGAAGTGCTGTGCAGCGGTGCGGGGTGCTGGTGCCTCTAGGCACGTGCCAATGGCACCCCCTTCCCATTGGCGCCTGGCTCCATGGGGCACCCCAAAGTGTGTGGCCTGGCATGGTCACCCCAATTCACCCTACCCAAGTGACGACTCTGGTTGGAAGGGACCTCAGGAAGTCATCTAGTCCACCCCCCTACTCAATGCAGGACCAGCCCCAACTAGATCACCCCAGCCAAGGCTTTGTCTAGCCAGGTCTTAAAAACCTCCAAGGATGGAGAGTCCATAACCTCTCTGGGTAACCTGTTTCAGCGCCGTCCTACCTGCCTAGTGAGAAAGTTCTTTCTAATATCTAACCTAAACTCCCCTTGCTGCAACTGGAGCCCATTGCTCCTTGTTCTGTCATCTGCCACCACTGAGAACAGCCCAGCTCCATCCTCTTTGGACCCCACTTCAGGGAGTTGAAGGATGCTTGAAATGGACTTGAGAAAAAAATGTAGAGAGTTTAAAGATGGAAGATTCCTGGAACTGCACATACAGCAGGCAGAGCTCTGCAAAAACCATTTCAGGGCACAAGGGCTGAGCCAGACGAGATCCTTACCGTTTTAAGGGATCTAGTCTGTAGTGAGCGTGCAGCAAAGAGTGTTTTAGATCACACTCAGTGGGGAGGGGAGTTTGGGTGTAGTTATATGGGAGACACAAATTGGACTGAATGAAACATGGTGTTTTTCCTGCTCTGCGATCTAATCTCAGCTGACTCAGTTACACTGCTGATCTATTTTATTTACTATCTTGGTGTCAAATCCTGCAGAAAATGGTCAGGGAAAACTGCTTCTTGACCTTGAAGGGAGTGTGCATGGCTAAAGGTAGAGCAATCTGGACTTTTAACCTGCCAGTGGAGCTCTGTGGAAACTGGAGTTTCCATGTGCAGAATTTTGCTTTTCCAAATTGGCATTTTACTTCGCTCTGAAAAGGAAGTTGGAAACGTGACATTTCTGCAGGGATGACAATTCTTGCAAAATTCCATTTAAGAGGACACAAAGCTGCATTTTCCATGCATTTCTGCCCATTAAGGAAGCCAGACAACCCAGAGACCCAGGTGAATGGGAGAGTTAGGTAGACCACCTACGCTGGAGACCTGGCACTTGGAGCAGACTACCTAAGAAGTCATAGATCCTGCGAGCCAACCTGCCCAGTCAGCCAGGATGGGGGAAAGGCAGTAGGCTGCCATAGAGAGGTTAGGAGCCAGCAGAGCCCAACTTTTCTCAAAAGCTGAATCAAAATAGAAGTGTTTGTCTATCTGGGAATTAGTGTACTCTGATGAAAAACTTTCCCAACCTTCCTAGGAGAAATCCTCCACTTCATCCAGATGCTTGATCCAGGGGTGAGCTGGTCTGGGTGCTTCATGCAGGTCAGAATAGACAATCCTCACGGTCTCTACTGGCCTTAAAACCTGTAGATGTGAAGTCGGTTGGAGTTTTGTCATGGATTTGAATGGCTTTCCCTAGGTCGGTATTTTCCTTGAGGCCTCGCACTCTTTTCTGAGCCGTGATGTGACTCGAGGTCACTGTTGCTTAACTGAGCTCTGTGCAGGGCTAGATAACCTGGGCTGGAGAGAGCCTGGTTGGCGCTGGCGGTATGAATGAAACAATCCTGACAGAAGAAGTGCAATGCTGGGAAATTATTCAAAGCCAGACACTAGCCGGGTGAGGCCAGGCTTTGGCTCAGGGCAGGGAAATCTCGCCTCGCAGGAAGAAGGGTGGCCACCCAGCCAAGCAGAACACAGGGCTAGTGTTGCGGCTCACAACTAAGTCCCTTGTGGAGGTCACAAAAGGGGACATTGTCTGGGGGCTTCAAGCATATCAGTGACCCTGCGCAGCCGCTAGCAGCCAACGAGTTAAAGATTCACAGACGAGGCTGGCCACAGGCCAAAATCGTTGCAAACAGACATTCTGTCTAGAGAATAGGCCCGCGCCATCGGCTCTCCTGGGCTGAATGGGAACAAGTGGAGTGTGCGCGTCTGCTCTCTCTGCCCATGGGAAGAGGTGATATCTGTCACAGCCGGTGGCTGGCATTCTGGCAGGGTTTCGCTGAGACATTTATCACTAGCCTTGCCTTAAAACCGAGGCTGCTGCTGCTGGCCCAGTCTCTCCCAATCTCTTACTCTTTCTTCTAACCCGGCAGAAAATGACAGTGGCTGGGCAGTCAGAGGCTGCAGTTTAGAGGGAATATAAAGGCCTAATCCCCCATGTGTTGGAGCAAAGGGCACTCAGTAAAATCATGCACTTTTCTGGGCTGCTCTAGGCTGCCTACCCTACCTAATTTCTGGATTTAGGCACTCACTGAGTGGCCAGCACAGCACAGACATACTGGGTGCGTCTACATGTTCATTAATGCGCCTTAGGTACCACACATCTAGTTTAGTACTTGCTTAATAAAGTACTTAGTAACTAGAGTTACTGCACAGTAGCATCAGCGCAGTTTTTTCGTGACACTAGCCTAATAACACTGTGCAGTAGGCTATTAGCACAGCTTTTAACCACCGGGCTACTGCGCAGTGTTATTAGGCTAATGCGCAGTAAATGTCTCGTGTAGACGTGCCCACTGTAGACTTAGCCTCAATCACCCCTAGCCCCCACGGCACCTCACTTCTGACCTGCAGCACCTCCTGTTACTCCGATGTGGTCCCTCCCCTCGCAGCTCTGCCACTGAAATCCCTGTGTCTTCCCGTCCCAGGCCTCACACGAACAGGAGCTGCTGGCTCTGCCAAACTCTGAGCGATGGGAGAAGTGGAGCTGGGAGGAAGAGGAGGCTTGCAGCGCAGCAATAGCCATGATAGACTAAACAAAGTATTATACACACATGCAGTCCAGCTCCCCCAGGTCCTTGAGACGAAAGGCCAGGGGAATTTGGTTTGCTCTTCCTAATGCCCCCAAAATGATGGTTTTTTCCCCCAGAAAGCATTTTTTTCTCTTAATTGCCTGAACATTAGCATGCAAGGCAGCATTGCTCTAAAATAGAGCAAAGGGCTGGGAAATGTTTGATAAAGATGGGGCTGTTCTTCGCCCAAAGACATGTTTAAACCCCATGGATGTCAGCTGGTGCTGAGACAGAGAGGTTCCACAGTGGGTATTTTTGTGCCATGAGATTTGTTACTAAAAATGGGTACCAGGAGCCAAAAATGTGAAGGGGCATTGCCAAGCTGAAATAAATGTTGTTCCAGGAAGGTCCTGCCCACTTTCGTGCTGGAACTGCCTAAAACTGTGAAAACAGAGAGAATTTGAAAAATCTGATTGAAAAATCAGAAGCATATTACAGAGCTGTTACGTTTCTGCGGCCCTTGCGTGTTCTGCATTTCACTCAGTGCACTGACTGCAGCCAGCTCTGTCTCACTTTCAGGGGCCCAGTTTATTTTTAGGTTCATCGATTTGGAGTGTTTTTTTACTCAATTGGTAACTACTTCTGATAAGTAACTCTCTTTGCTCCACAAGTTTGGTGCCCACTTCCTCTTTTAAAGAGATCATTTTCATTTACAATGGGGTTAAACAAAAGTACTGGTTCTACCTGCTGTTTAGCCTAGACCTTATCTGTGTCAACATAAGGAAGAACATTTTGTGCTTGAAGACTTGCCTGACATCTCTTCCAGCTATGCAGCTGGTCCATTAAGAGATATTACCCAATAAACCCTGCTTCTTACATAGTCCCTGGACCGGCACAGCTATAGCACCGCCACTCTAGTTACTTTCCCATTCTAGCTCTCATATTAGCTAGATTTACCTGGATTTGAATATCTACAATTGCTGGAGGTCGTCTTCCTCTCCACCATACAAAAAAGCCAGGACATTTCCCCCTCAATTTGTTTGAACTGGCACTTAAAAATAAACAGGCGGAGAAAATATTCCTGTTCACAGCAACGTTGCAGACGTGCAGTTTAACCTGCTGAGACTTTGAGAAGTAAACATTTTCCGGATATTGTCTAGGTCTGGCCTTAGATGCTCAGCTGTGATGAATAGGATTGCCTTGCGGATGACATTTACACTGTGCTCCAATTTATTAGGCGGTATGCCTCTCACACTGAGCACCAGATTGCTCTTTAATTCTAAACGAGGCTCACGGAGCCAGAATGCGGAAAGCTTTCAGTGCTTCACTGCCTCCGCTCCGATGCGCTTTCACCCTGTGATCTCAAATAATTTGTATGATTAGGCATCCAGGGGTGCAGGCCTAATAGCACGTGTCATTTGAACCCTGATCTTCTCCTTCTCCGGGCACGTTGCTGGGTCTCAGTCACCCTGAAAGGCTGCTAGTATCTTTGCTGTGAACGGTTTCAGAAAGAAATGTCTTTGCTCTGGCTCCCATTCAGCCATCCAGCTTGACTCAGCAAAACACAAGTATATAAGCAAGCATGTGCTTAACCCTCCACCTTCTTCTGCGGGACTGAAGCACAAGCCTCTGCCTGAGGGCTTTGCTGACTACGGATGGGCTAAAACTAGTGCTCAAATGCTTGGCTGAATTGGGGCTACTTCCTTTCATGTTTTTAATTAAAGAATTTAAAAGCCACCAGTCTCATTAGGCCTTTAAGTGGATCTCTCAGCTTTCTTGTGGAGTAACTTCTGCAGCAAGGGGGTAAGGCCAAGGACTGGGTGTTAGCACTGCTGCGACTCTCCCTCTTGTCTGCCACTGACCTGCTGTTTGAGCATAGGCACATTGCTTCAGCTCCCTGCCTCAGTTTTCCCATCTGTAGCATGGGGGACAACAGCGCTTTGCCTACTTAATGGGAGGCCAAGTGTTATGAAGCCTGGTTACTTCCTGGAAATATTTTCTCTTCCAAGTCTCCTTCACTGAAGGCTCTTAAATGTATCATGGCATTGCCTTAGGGATTCCAGACAGGGCTTTAGAAATACTATAGCATTGCGGCTGATCCATGCTGGATCGCTCAGCCGAAGCAAATGGAGCATCAGCCTGGTGGGTGGGCACAGCACACGCATGCACGCGCCTCAGTGGGATACAGCAGCCTGCAGGGTGGTTGGGCACAGTACATACGAGACATGGGGACTGCAGCAATGACTCATTGCAAAGCATCTGTATCCACCTGCCTTGGCGCATACCCGTCTCGCTCTGTCCTTCGTACGCAGCCATCTTTCTCTCCATCTTCCTAGAGCCACGATGATGCTGTCCCTGGCATGGTCAAGCAAGGACTGCTAAACAGGCTCAATCTCAGCCTGACAAGCGTGACAGCAACTCAGTCAGCAGTGCTGCTTTGCATTCATTGAAGGCAGCGTGTTTCATCCAAGGTGCTTCATTTACAAACCTTAATGAAGGCTCACAGCCGGTAGGACAGGTAGGAATTGTGATTCCCCTTTCACAGAAAGCATAGAATAAGCACAAGGGCTTAAGTGAGCCGGGTGCATTCACGCACCCGGCTACAGAGCCCAGAAACCCGGATTTTAAGTCCTCTGACGTAACCAGCAGCCACACAGGGCTCTCTGCGACTGAGTTTTAAAGGTGTGTGCATACCTTGGTAGATGCCATACAACACTACACTTCATTTCGTGCCCCACCGGAGCCCTGCTTTGAAGACATAAGTGTTGCTTAATAGTGCCCTCAGTACTTGTATGACTGTCACCCTGATGTTCAAGTGACTAAAAGCACATTGGATGTTGTGAGAGCAAGTTAGGCAAACACTTGCCTGGGATGATTTACACAGCAATGGTCCTGCCTTGAGCAGGGCTGGACTAGATGACCTCCAGAGCTCTCTTTCAGCCCTATTTCTCTTGTATTCTGTGATAATTATGTACTGATAATTTATACCTTGGAAACTGCTGATCTATGCATGCAGTCAACTAGCCTTGTAAGCATACAGCGCTCAATGACTGAATCCTGAGTGATGACAAGAAATACTGAAAGGACTCAGGCTTCACATATTCAAGCTTCAAAATCTTTATGGCATCATTTTACTGTGTGGGGTCCCTGCCCATGGGGGACCTAGTCTGTTCCCTGCCTGCAACTTTGCATTTTGGTACAGCCAGCGACCAACAGCATCTCTCACATCTTGTGCTTCTTGTCCCTCTAGCAAAGTGAGCTCCAATGTCCAAAAGGTCAGCAGCTGCTGCTTGTCCCTGAAAAGTAGACAGCACTGGGGTAGCAGTAGCTTGCCACTAGCCAGCTTCCAGTGGGATGATCCTGGCTACACGCCGACTTTATGGAAATGGGAGACTCCACCCTAGCTTGCTTCTGCAGCCATACAGCTGAGGGCAGGCGAAACTTGGGGGCATCCGAACCCCAAGCCTCCGGGCTTGGGCTTGCACGTAGGATGCCCGCCAAAGGATTTGGAAGTATCTGAAGTCCCAGGTCGGGATGGAGGATACTTGCCGGTAGCACGGCCACATATGGTTCTTGAATGATTCAAATGGATTTGGACCTGATCTAGCTAATTTGACCTGCGACACGAAAAATTTTCTTGCAGGCTGTGTTTAAATCTAACATTGTTTCCTAGCGCAGCCATGTGTCCCCAGTGTTAGGTCTATTTGCTAGGGCTGTGCGAAGCTTTGGTCCCTGATTCAGTTCGGTGGAGACTTGGCCTGATTTGGTGGCCGAATCTCCGAATCCGAATCGAATCAGAGGACCCTTTAATCTCTTCGAATCGAATCAGGGAGATTTGGTGATTCAGATATAGAGACAGCTTAAAATGTTTTTTCTACATACCTCTAGGTAGCAGGGGCTCGTGATCGCTGCGATGCTGGGGCGCGTGGAGTGTCCCACAGGAGTACGGGGGGGTCCCCAGCGTGCTCGGCAGCAGACCCAGAAGTGGACCAGAAGCACTTCCAGTCCACGTCTGGGTCCGCTGGGGAGCGCGCAGGGGCCCCCCCTGTACTCCCCTGTTCGGTGACTGGTGCCTCCTGGGTCTGGGGGGGCGGCCCCCTGCGCACTCCCCGGCAGACCTGAAAGTGGACCAGAAGTACTTCCAGTCCACTTGCGGGTTCAGTACCGAGCACGTGGAGGGCCCCCGCATGATCCTGTGGAACGCTCCATGCACCCCAGCATCGCAGCAATCACGAGCCATGCTGGTACCTCGAGGTATGTAGAAAAAACATTTAAAGTGGTGTTTGTGTCTGAATCACTGATTCTCTGAATCGGCATTGAATCTTCGGATTCGGATTCGGCCAACTCGAATCAGGGGCAGTGATCTGAATCAACAAATCGAATCACTGTCCCTGATTCGGGCCTAATCCGAATCCAAATCGAATAGGGCCTGCTTCGCACACCCCTACTAGTTGCCTTCACCATCCCAAATGCCTAAGGAGCTGTTCACTGATATGATAGCCATCCATTCACCAAACATTAGGCCTGTGCGAAGCGGCTAGTATTGGCTTCAGATTCAGATTTGGCTGATTCGGGGGACAGTGATTCGATTCAGTGATTCGAATCACTGTCCCAATTCGATTCAGCCGAAGCTGATTCAGAGATTTGGCAGAGCGGTGAGTCCTGGGGCTTTTCTTGGTTTTTTTTTTCTTTAAAAGGCTGGAGCTGACCCAGGCGGGGCACCCGTGGCAGGTCTGGGGGAGCAGGGGGGTCTGGGGGCTGGTGGGCACCGGGGCTTTTCTTTAAAAAAGAAACCCGAAGCTTTGCACAGCCCTACCAAACATACCTGCCACTGAACCAGGGACATGCAATGCTGTGAGCAAGTGCTGGAAGTAAGGAACCAAAACTGACTTGTATCTTCCAGGGATCAGACACATAACGTACATCACCTGTGGGTTATACTGACCTAATGCAGGGACACTGTCTGCATTGACACAATGGATATATATATATATGTGTGTGGACACAAAAGCAAGAAAACACACAATGGTGCAGCTTAGTATAAAGGCTTTTATCATTGTCACCATCAATGATGAATCTGGGTGGCTTCGGTGCACTTGTGGAGTGTTGAGCTGCGGCAGATCACCCCTAACGAGGAAAAAGAGCAGGCAGCAGTGGATCAGGGGTCAGAGTAAAGGTTACACGGCTGTTTAACACATAGGGCTGCAATGCCCCACATAGTTCCCACCCCTATGGAAGCTGTGGGTAAATCCTAGATCTGCTTCGCTCTTCCCATGCAAAGGAGCGTCCACCTTAAGGTTTCTTTTGCAGACCAGTCAGCTGGGCTACAGCATGATAAATGGAGAGTTCATTCTTGGAAAGCTTCTCATTCCTCCCTGCTCTGGAGGGAGCTGCTTTCCCCCCCAAGCCCTTCCCATTCCTTCTGCATTAGCTGTCTGAGCCTGGCCGAAGCTGTGTCTGCGGACAGCAGGGCTGCCACAACAGGAACCCTGATGGGTGTCTACGTGTGTCTGTGCGTAAACAGCCTCACAGGGGTTATTTTTTTAGCCTAAGTTTTTGTTTAAATTTCCCTCTATGATTTACTACCAGCCCTCGGACTCTTGCCGTTTCCTCGGGTTTCTGGTTTCAGGAAGGGGTGCACAGTGAATGCCAATGGCATTTTCCCACCCTACTTGCAAATGTTTGTGCTGGGCTGTCTTGCTTGGGGTCAGCAAGGTTAAGGGCTCAAGATAAATTTGCCTGGAACCTTCTTTTTGGCTGGGAAAAGTGATGGATTCCAGCAGGCATACTGTCTGTATGGGGGTCGGACCAACATGTGTAACGCAGCAGCATTCAGCTAGGAGAGGGAAAGCACAGGTTCCTGCTGATCTATGCAAGCCTGGGCATTTACAGCAGAGAAGGGTGCCCTTTTGCTTGACAAGTGGTGGAGGCAGAGAGAAGGCCAGCTAGAAATCTGCAGGCTTCCAAGACATGTTGCTGGCTACGGCCATCCACCTCTTGGTTAATTTACCACTTGGTTGCTTGCAAGGCCAGGAGAGAATGACATCGCTACTGCCTTCGGATGTATCTCCCAATGAACGGTGTTAGCAGTGCTCTGCTTAATGACTGGAATCACTCCATTGATTCATTTTGGGAAAATTTGCTGGGTTTTCTCCTTATTTCTCATGCATATGCATAGACCAGGTGCTGAGAAACCTCCTCCCTTCATTCAGGAAAATCACGCGACTCAGTTTGTACCATGAGACCAAAGGCTTGTTTTCCATCAAACCAGAGAGAGAGAAGAGTCTAAGTAACCTGCATGTCTCCAGCCTGTCATTATTTTCTTGAGCAGCCACCCTTTGCCAAGTGTAAATTCCAGCCCCTGTTGCTATATGTACAGGCCATTCATTTTCCCCTAGAGCATGAGGTTAGCAATCATGGGCATTGCACATATACAAGATATAACATATATGCACATTATGTATAATATATGCTTTATATATATTATACATGTATACATATGTGTATATATGCATGTATATTATATATAGATATATATATGTATGATATATGTATGTATGTGTGTATATATACATGTACGTGTGTGTGTATGTATATATATATACACACACACATATATGCACATAGATATAAAGGTTGCTAAAAAAAATTTTCCAGCTATTTAAGTTGGTTTAATAAAAGATATCAGATTCACCCAAAGAACCTTGTCTGCCGACGTCCTTAGACCAACACAGTTACAACCTATATCCCTGCATATATCTATATATACATATAACTATGTATCTACATTTATACACATATATCATAGACATATACAGTATAGGTATCTATCTATCTATCCATCCACACAGACTAAAGTCACTCTTCTTGTGTTGCTGTGCCTAAGATTGGTCCTTGGTGTGGCATATTTGTGCAGTCTCTTCAGACAGGATGAGAGCGCTGTGCCTTGGCTATGTAATTAGCTCTCTGCTGGGGTGTTGTGTCTGCTGTTGGTGCCTTTTTGTATCCAGAAGGCAAGGAGCTGAAAGGCCCCTGCAGCTTCACTCATGTAGCAGTGGCTGTGGGAAATGTACTAATCCTGATTTAATCGTGGGGAGGAAAATGAGTAAAAAATGTCACAGCTTCCAGCTCCTTTGAGGTGATAATCAGGTGCCTATTACAGACCTCAGGAATTTGGGCAGGAAGCGGGGATGCTGGTAATGCACCTCTCACCCTGCACGTGTACCGACCGTTGCATGATAAGCTCAGGCAAGCAGGTCTCCTGCTTTAAAGACAATCCACAGGTCCCCGCTGGGGTCAGGAGGAAACCTGCATCACACAGCCAGCTACGTGCACTGTGGGAATTTCACCTTCATGTAAAGGACTGGTCACTGCCAGAATCACAGTACATGACTTTGTCCCCCGACATGGCAAACTCCATAGGCGTTTGTGTTACTAACCAGATTCACACCTAGTCTGAACTGGCGCAGCAGCTCACAACCCAGATGGGCAGTTAAACCGGGGGCTTTCTTGCTCCAGAGGAAAGGCTGATTTGCCTGTCACCACTAAGAGTTTGCTAATGCATTTCTGTAACAAGCATTAAGTGGGCTTGCTAGAACACTTTTGATCTAATGATGGGGAAAGGCTATGTGCAGTGTCGCGAGCTGCCCCCTGAGAAGCAGGGGTTTTACAGATGGAGAAGCTGAGGCAGGGAGCAGGTAAATGACTTACCCAAGATCCTGAGACCCACACTCCTGCCCGCTCTTTAGCATATGTAAGACCCCACCCTTGGAATAAGGCATGGTGACCCCAGCTGCAAGGAGACTCCCCTCTGGAGCTGTAAGCTCAGCAGTCATATACATTGCCAAAGCGCCGGATAAACATTTATATTTCCTTTGTGTGTGAACGCTGCAGCCAGCAGGGACTTCAGGAACAGCGCTCTCCCTCCTCATAGCAGTAACACAAGGCTGGGAGCCATCAGCGAGGGGCAGAGGTTCCCGGGGAAGCTGCATTCCTGAGGTTTCCAGAAAGCAAACTCAAATCCCACAGAAGCCTATGTCCGTCCATCAGCGTGGGCGAGGGGCAGCCGCTCCGCATTGGGATGGAAGGTTTTTGTGGAAATGAGGTGGCAGGGAGAAGGAAGGGTGGGGAAACGTGTGTCCGATCTCCCTGCCGAGGACAGATGGTCTTCAGAGAGCATCCAAGGAGGAAATCCAGACCAGACAGGCAAAAGTTCAGGACAAGCTGGCTGGCTGCCTGGCAGGGATCGGGAAGTGCAGCGTTCGCGGAGATAAATGCCTCTCGTTATGGCCCCGATGTCCTGAGGTGCCAGCGCTGCTGAGGCTGACGTGCTCCCTAGGGAGGCAGCGCAGGTGCCACAATCCTGGCATTAGTCCCTCTGTTATCACTGGCTCGCATATGGGCTTGTTTCCTTCGGCCTATGGGAGGAAACATCTATTTCCAATGCCCTCTTGAGCCTAGCACAGAACATAATGCAAGGAGACATTCACCCTCCGTCTTCAGTCGGGAGACCTGAGCACCCTGGCACTTCCTCCCTGGGTTGTTTCATGCTGTGTCCGATTCTCTAGCCATGAATTGTGGGTGCACGTGTAGCGGGAAGAGGCTGCAGATACAGGGTTATGAGCAGCAAGGTGGCCAGGCATGTGATGCTGATCATCTGAGAAGCGCAGTACTCTCCTTGGCACGCATGAGACAAGTTTTCTCACTCACCCTGTTGCCTTTTTTGCAGTTTGTTTCCGCGACTTTGTTTAGGGTTACCATATTTCCAGTTTCAAAAAAGACGACACCTATCGGGGGGCGGTAATATGACTGTGTGGTAGGGGGCATTAATATGCCTGTGCCCTGCTCCTTGCTCCCAAGCAATACTGACCCCCTCTTCCCCCCACTCAGCCCTGCCGGTGCCCCTCACTCCCAAGCTGCAGCCCCCTAGCCCTTGCAGTGGCTAACCCTGTGAGCAAGGGCACCAGCCCTGGTGCCGTGGAGCCAGCCACGCAGCTCCCTGTGGTCCCCAAAGGGTCCCCCTCACCCCCTTCCCCTGCTGGAGGGACTGGCATGTCCCCCCCACCTCCCTGACCTGCTGCAGCACTGGTGCTCAGACAGCTTTTCCCAGCACAGGCAGGCAACCAACCTCCTTGCACACCCTGCCACATGCATGCACAGATGCGCACACACACACACACACACACACACACACACACACACACACACACACACACAACACACACACACACACACACACACACTTCCCTGCCTGCAGCTGCCAGGGCCACATGCAAAACACTTGATGCCCCAGCTCCTCCCACTGCCCCAAGCCCCAGGCAGCTCCTTGCTGGGGCAAGTCGGAAATTGCTGGGAAAAACTTTAATGTTGAAGAGCAACATGCCGGACATTTATTGATATTTAAAAAAAAAAAATGCTTGGATGGAGATGGGAGGATCCAAAAAGAGGACATGTCAGGGAAAACCTGGCCATATGGTAACCCTATTGTTGTCACTCCTGTAAGACACTATGGCCTGTGAAATCAGGACCTGGCTTTAGGAAGTCAAGGGTGGAGTTTTCATGGTCTTATTTCCAACTAGTTTGAACGCAGTGGGAGTGTCACTGCTGGGAGAAGAGCAAGGCCAGGCCCTTGAGCAGTGTAAAATGCAAACCTCCAGCCTCAGAGCTGCTATGAAGTAGAATTAACAGTCAGAGACACTGGATTTATTTAATCACTGCCTTGGCTCACACAGTCTGGGACTGAGCTACTGTCCCAATACCTTTTCACCAGCATTTTCCCATGCCGTGAAAAATGGTTGACATTTTCCAAAATTCATAACTTTAGTTAGAAAGACAGGGGGAGGGCATTTTTGGAAACTGCACCCTTCCTTCCTGGTTGCCTGCTCTCCGATCAGCACAGGTAGCCAAATGGGAATGAGTGTAGTGGGCCTTCGTCCAGCTCCTGATGGGCAGCTGGTGTCAAACCATCTCCAGAGCAGGTTTTAAGTGGTCCCATTAGCAAAGGCTTAGCAGAGGAGATGATTTTCTTCTTTTGATTGGGTCTAACTCCACTGATTCCTTTGGAATTTGTCAGTGTATCCTGATGTGAGAGGAGCAATAGATCCCAAGGGCCATAGAGATTTCACTTCAAAGGACTGGGTTTTCCTATGGTGTTGAAAGAGCCAATGAAGCAAACATTGGAGTGATGAGACTTGCTGTAAGAGCTGTTCCTTTAAAGAGGCACAGTACACACAGGGGCTGCGGCTGGCAGGAGAGCCCTGGCTTGATTATAAATGGTCATTATGCAACAGGGGCTCTGCTGATTGCTAACGGGTGGCGCAGTAGGACTGTGCTTGGCCTACACACAGGTCATTCGTGGCTTAGAGAGCTCGTAGGAAGAAAGCAAATGAGAAGCAGATGGCAACAGCCCTCCCCGACCCTGACTCTCCACAGGGGAAGCAGCAAAAGCCTCAGGTGCAACTTAATTCCAAATTAACACTCTGCCTCCAGCCCCCCAGCTCTTCTGTGTGTAATTAGGGGCCGTGAGCTCTTGGTATCTATAACCAGCTCCTGCTGCGTGCGAGGGATGAATTAGGGATGGGCCTGAGAGAGCATCTGTGTTGGCTGTGCGGGCAGGCTCCCCAGGAGCCCCTCCTGCAGGCTCTGGGGTCTGTTGACCTCGTGCTGCCACATTGGGCTGGTGTTTTATCATCCAGTGGCAGCAGATGTGGTTCCAGGGTCCACAGCATGCGGCAGGGGTCAGGGACACTCCCGTTCTGCTCATGGCTCTGCCAGCTGGTGCTGAGAAAGTCGCTTGTCTTCTGCGTGCATTATGATAGCTAGGGGAGGCCTCGTTCATGTTTCCGAACAGCTTTTGCTTCTTCCAGAAAGAGGCGGTCACCGAAGTGCAAAGCATTAGCTTCAGGAGTAGCACCTAGGGGAAGCTCCTTCCCCGGCTCTCTGGGCAGCGCTGGTTCAGCACTGAGCCTGGGGCACTGAGCATCAGCCAAGCGGTCCAGGCCTCAGAGACAAGATCTGCCCTGCTGCTTGGCAGAGGTAGCTGTCCACTTTGTGGCGTGGTGCCTTTCTCACCTAGTGCATGAGGACAGCAAACTCATTGCAGCTGCAGCCTTGAGAAGGTAGACAGTCAAAGCTTTCCTTGGCCCCTGTAGGTAAGAGATTCAGGCAGCATTTTAATTCCTCTACATTTTCATTACTCGGTGAGCCCCTTGATTGCTAACCCCCTGCCCCTTTCCACAGCTTCTACTTAGCCCCTTACTGCCTCTAAAATACACAGCCTCATGCAACTGGTCCCATGCTATTTCCAGCAGGCAATGCAAAAAGCCACACAAATCAAGATGCAGCTGCCTGAACTGGAAGCCACAGCAATTACTGGCGCTGGTTGTCATGGATACTGTCACCATGGAGCTGTTGCCATGGTTTCTGCTCACATGATAGGGAGATGCAAAGTAAACTTAAAAAAGGGAAGAGGGGCAGTGAATATGGGGTGGGGAGGGGGCTTTGAGATGCTTATTTAAGGAGGCTGATAGTTGCTCCATTAAAGCTTTCCCCTGCATCCACTGTCTGCAGTTCTCAGGTTCTTTATTTTTAGCTACCTTCTGTTCCCATGTCATCGTGTTAGGGTAACAGCTGATAACAGGAAATGAGGTAGCGTCGGTGCCGGGATTCCCCACGCTGGAATTTTACCAAGGAAGTGAACTCAGCACCCTTCTCCTTTTATAAATGGCCTCGTAGGACTTTCTGCAACCACAGGCAGTTGCACCGCCAGCAGCACAGTGCCCACTAGCATCTGCACAGGGGGATACTGGAGGGCAAGAGCCAGCTCTGAGAAACACCTGTGCTATATTTTTTTTAATGCAGGAGAAAGTATTTGCTCCTCTGAAAGGGAGTGTGGCAGCTTCTTGTCGAGCGGCTGGTCCTTCTGGGTGAGGGAGGGACCGTGTCATGGCTGAACAGCCTCTTCTGGCTTGACCTAGTGATGGAAGGGGGATCGGTCCACCACCATGCTGCCTGCCAGAAGAGCCCAGGTTCATTCCAGTGAGAAGGCAAGCTTCCTAAAGAAGTGTGCCCGCAGCTCCTGGTTTACAGAGCACTGTTATCTAAAGCACTCAGAATAACCCCCCTAGCACCTTGTGCTGTGAGGAGGGATTCATTTCTCACTGTTTTAAATGGGTAGGGTGCAGATCAGAAATAGTGGTAAGTGGCTTCCCTAAGGCCACTCAAAGGACCTGTGACCACCTGGAATGGAAACCAGGCGTCACAACTCCCAGGCCCTACTCTTTAAGCTCATCCCCTTTGGATTCAAGGAGCAAAGCCAGAGGATTTTATATGGGCACTATAAATTTAATTCAGCCACCACAACATGGCATGGTGTCTGGGCTCTTCTTTGGGCAAAGGCTATACCAGGGGTGTCAAATTTAATAGATTTCATAGACATTCGGGCTGGAAGGGACCTCAGAAGATCTTCGAGTCCAGCCTTTTGCCCCAGGGGCAGGAATTCAGCTGGGGTCATAGGATCCCAGCAAGATAAACATCCAAATGTGTTTTGAAGATGTTTAAACTAGGTGCTTGAACCACCTCCGGCGGCAGGCTATTCCAGACCTTGGGGGCTTGGACAGTAAAGAAGTTCTTCCTTATGTCCAGTCCTGGAGGAGTTTGTGACCGTTCAACCTTGTCATCCCTTGGGGCGCTCTGGTGAGCAGATGTTCCCCCAGATCCTGGTGGTCACCCCGATGAACTTATAGGTGGCCATCACATCACCCCTGAGCCTGAGCTTTTCCAGGCTGAAGAGTCCCATGTCTCTCAGCCTCTTTTCATAAGGTCTGTTTTCCTGACCTCTGATCATGCACGTGGCTCTCCTCTGGACTCTCTCAAGCTTCTCCACATCCTTTTTGAATTATGGAGCCCAAAACTGGATGCAGTCTCCAGCTGTGGCCTCACCAAGGCTGAGTACAAGGGGAGAATGACATCCCGGGATTTGTTTGAGAAGCACCTATGGATACAAGCCAGCATTTTGCTCGCTTTACTAGCCACAGCATCACATTGAAGGCTCATGTTCATCTTGTGGTCAATCATGTCCCCCAAGTCCCATTCATCTGTGGTGCTAGCCAGCGTAGCACTGCCGAGCCTATAGGGATGCTGCAGGTTTTTCCTCCCGAGGTGGAGAACCTTGCATTTTTCGGTGTTGAACACCATCAGGTTCTCGTCCGCCCATTTTCTGAGCCTGTCCAGGTCAGCCTGGATCACCCTTCGGTCCTCAGGTGTGGATGCTTTACCCCAAAGTTTGGTGTTGTCGGCAAATTTGGCCAGTCCACTTCTGATACCAATGTCTACATCATTGATGAAGATGTTGAACAATATGGGTCCAAGGACAGAGCCTTGAGGGATCCCACTGGTCACAGGGCACCACGACAATTGACTTCTGCCAACCACCACCCTCTGGGTCCCACCATGGAGCCAATTCCCCAGCCAGCGGATCATGGTGAAGCCGAGGCTGCAGTTGGCCAGTTTTGCTAAGAGTTGATCATGGGATACCAGATGGGAGGCTTTTTTAAAGTCAAGATATATTACCTCAATCTCCTCTCCCTTGTCCAGGTGATAGCTCACCTGGTCGTAGAAGGAAATGAGATTGGTCAAGCAAGACCTACCCGCGACAAACCCGTGCTGGCTATCCCTCAGGATGTTGCCATCGGCCAGTCTGTTAAGAATGGTCTCTTTGATAATTTTTTCTAGGACCTTCCCCGGGATAGAGGTCAGGATGATGGACCTGTAGTTTGCCGGATCCACTTTCCTCCCTTTCTTGAAGATAGGCACCACATTGGCCTTCTTCCAGTCTTTGGGCACTACACCAGAGCGCCAGGAGCTCTCAAAGATCTGTGCCAGGGGCTGGGCTATGATGCTTGCCAGTTGGATGCGTGGGCTCGATGGGTGACGCTGGGCTAGTCTGCATGCTGGATTGGGCACACGGACCTCTTCCCCTTTCCCTTTACTCTCCCCTTCCCCTGATCTAGCCTGGCTGCTCTGGCCAGTCTGGGACCCACACTGCATGTGGTGTGTTAACAAGCCTGAGGACTGGCCCCATGCCACGGGCATGTGCTATACACTGTGTGGGTCTGATCAGACCCAGGGACAGCAACAGGGGCCAGATGGCAGGGCTCTCTTGGCTAGATCCAGCCCATGGCCGTAATTTTGGCACCCCTGGGCTATGCCGTTCCGCAGATCTCTCAAATCTCTACTGTGATCCAAGAGCAAACTTTAAATCACTGTAGGCAGAGATGTGGATTGTTTGGATAATGTAATAACCTTTGTCTCTGCCCAGGCAAACCAGTTAGATCCCCGTACCCTCCAGTTTTTGCTTTTCCTAGCCACCAAAAATACTTCTTGTGGGGGTGTTGTCACGGCAAGAGAATGCCCAATTCTCCCGCTAGCCCCAGGGCTCCTGTTGCCTGCTGCTGCAAGTGGGTTGTGCACACACAGCTATTACTGACATGAGGTGGGTTTCCAGGAATTGCAAAGTAGCTCCCTTCCTACTCAGCATGCCGATCATGTACAGCATGAGGTACAAAATCATGGCTCCCGATGCTAGGGTTGCTGGGAACACAGACTGATTTCACGTACAGTTTCTCAAGGGCGGAGATACTTGAGACTCAACAAGCCTGTGAGAGTCCAGCCTGGGAACAGCTGGGCTGCACGTGGGGTACCATTCAGGGCTCCAGGGACATTGCTTTCCATCAGCGCAAGCTGGGGGAAGTTCATGCACGGCAGTGCAGACAGCTTTTAAGAGAGCGGCAATAAGGTCACAGCCAGCCTGCGAGTCAGTGGTCATGGACTGAAATTCAGTTCAATGCAGAATCAGGCCCTGGCCTGAGCAACAGGCTTGGAAGTGGCAAAGTGGGGTACACAAAAGAGGAACACCCAGAAAGCAGGGCTTGGTTTTGAAAGTGTGAGACTGGGAGGCAGATTTCCAGGGGGCATAGGGGCAAAACTGCACACCTAATGTGAGCAATGGAGAGGCCCTTCAGTTGACCATTGCTTAGGCAATTGCACCTTTAAGTGAGGCCTGCAGTTGTGCTCACATCTGCATGCCCCCGGGTAGAAATCTGGGCCTCTCTCTGTCGCTCCAAGCCTCAGTTTCTCTATTTGGAAAAGTGGGGAATAATGATAACTACACCTCCCAGGGTCTATAATAACGTATTGTTCACGAGATGCTGCAACAGCCTCAGATGGAAAAGATTAAGTTGCAAGACATTTCCAGCAACATTTTGCAGGGGTTCTGATTTCTTCCCCTGGCTGGTCCCAGCAGTAACCTAACATTTATAATATGGCTTTGCTACTTGTTTTATCCCGTTCAGTGTCAGATTTCTTCCATTCTTCACTTTCCACAGTATTGTGGTGTGTGTGCACATGTCCAAGACTCTCAGTTAAGCAGGGGAATGTCAAGCCAAGCTAGGGTTATTTTTCTACCATGATGTAAAACACAGCCAACTTGCTTTCCTATGTTGATCCCTTCCTGCCTAAGCTGTTTAGTGTTATTATACTGCTTAATGCTAAGGCTTATTAATATAACACCGATTACAATATACAACGTTGCTTCCCTATAGTACCTGTCACTTGAGATCTCCGAGAGCTTTGCAAACATGAATTAATCACTTAAGTCTCACAACACCCCTGTAAAGCACATGCCTATCCTCTCACTGATGGGGAAGTCAAGACTCAGAGCTGGCTTATGTCACCAAAGTTACATGAGTTAGTGACAGCCTCATCAGTCCTGCCTCCCTGCTCTCTCATCCAACCAATAGACATGCGCCTTCCCACAGTTTCACACCTGCCACTTCATCCTGTCAACACAGACAAGTCACAGGCAAGTTGTGACTAATGCTAATTAATAGCTGCTTCTGTCTCCATGAGGTCCCACTGAGTTACAAGGCACTCTGATACATCAGGAAAGAATGGGTTCTTCTTTCCTATCCTTCGCCGCATTTGTCCATCGTCATCCTCAGCTTGCACTGTGGAAGTATCCCAATCAGATCAGAGGCCCAATGTGCAAGGGGAGGTACAAACACATAGAAAGACAATACTGTATAGCACCACAAAGGACCGTGGTGAAGTTGGACTGGCCTGCTGTTCCACAAAAAGACATTGTGGCAGGGCACTTATGTGCCTGCTCCTAGAAGAGCAGAAACTGGCTGGGGAGAGCCCAAAGAGCCAGCCAGGAGCCCAGGTGCAGGTTGCCGTGGCAACTAGCTAATGAGGCAATTAGCCTGCACCTGCACCTGGTCAGCTGGCCAGAGGGGCAGGGCCCTGGGCCCATATAAACCCCAGGACGGGGACTAGAGAGCTCAGTTGTTTGCTGGTGTCCAAGGGGGAAGGAGCCTTCCTAGAGTAAGTGAAGGGAAGAGGTCTGACTAAGTGTTGCTCCTAGTAATGCAAAGGGGGCAGAGCGCACTTTCTGCAGTTTGTGTAATGATATAGCTCAGGGGCTTATGTTTGGCTGTTGTTTAATAAGACTGGTGGTTTGGGTAAGGAGGCCTTGTTGGGGACCCATTGCAGTGTGGAGACCCTGGTGCTGGAGAGGGTGCAGCATTTTGGGGGGGGCACAGACCCCGGTGCTGGAGAGGGTGCAGCATTTTTTGGGGGGGGTACAGACCCTGGTGCTGGAGAGCCCAGTCGCCAGTGAAGCACAGACATAAGGGGGCCAAATTACAGCAAGGCCTAGACTGGACAATGTTGATGCCATCTGTGAGGCTTGGGGTGTAGTAAAGGGGCAGTTGGAGCCACGCATATAGCCCATAAGACTGGGTTGTCCCAGGGACATGTATTTTGAAATGAGACCCATGGGGTTCAGGGAAGTCCATCAGGACTGTGCCCAAGTAGGCTTAAAGGCAGCCTTCCTATATTATGAGTCCATCAAGATGTGGTGGGTGAGAATAGAGGGTGCCCATCAGGCTGATCTGGCAGTCAAGGGGTCTTAGGGGTAACATGGCCATCCTGTGATGGACATTGTGGGGTCTTAAGGGCAACATGGGGACCCCATCCTGTGATAGACATACTGGTGCTATCTGCAAATCAGCAACAGAGATAAAGAGCTGACTCAATTAACTTATATTTCTGGATGCTTTCTCTGCTCCCTGCACCAGTGAACTACTAGGAAGTCAGTGGTTTTGTTAGCTTTTCCTGTGGTCCACCAAGAGTGGTTGGAAGGAGCTGGATCTGGATCCCTGGTCCTGATGACACTAGCAGTGGAAGTGGCACTGGTATCTGCTTTGCAGACCTTCAGCCATTATGAAGGCCAAAAGCTTTGATTCAATTTCAGGACCACTGATTCATGTCAGATAATTAACATTGGCCTTTCAAGGATGAGGAAGGGATCTCTGACGCACGCAGAGTCACAGAAGAGGTTTCATTGGCTTGCACCAGGTATTCACATGATTATGACCCATCTTTGGGTTTATTAATGAATGGGAGAGTGGGTGCTGGGGTGCGGCGATCTTTAGGATTTCCTAGAAGGGCTGTGGATACTTTCAAGCTCTGGAGGCGCCTTTTTCCATGCCTCTTTCTCATGCTTTGCTACCAAAATGCTTCTGAAGCCATGTGGAATTGCACGATTTTGCAAGTTACAGCCAAGATGCCAGTTTAAATTTTTTAAAAAGGCTTGTTTTGCTAGGGGGAGTATCTTGATTTCTGTTAGGGAAGTCTCACCTACCTCGCCTTGGCCACCTTGCTACAGAGGTGGTGGGTGGAGAGTGTGAAGACAGATCTGCATTGTGATCTTCTTGAAAGAGCTACATCTTAGCCTGTTAACACACGAGCTGTATTCACTCTCATAAACCAAGCAGCTCTCTTCTCATTCATCCCTGGACTCCAGTTACTCCAAGCACAAAGACTTAAAAACCGATAAGCCAAAGTAGAGGTGGGCTGACATTCATCAAAAGTGTCTGTGGATATAGACTTGTGATGGAGCAATGATATGCTCCCACATTTATTTCTGATGGTGGTTAATAGACTGGCAGTTCAGAGGTGCTTGGGTGATATTTCAGAAGTAGCCACACTCTCTGCCAGTGGTTAAGCTCCAAGGCTTGCCAAATGAAAGAGAGCAATGCTTAGAGTAAGCTGTGATCGCACTTGCTCAGCTGCCCCAAGACAGCATGTGATACTCAGCCCTTGATAATATATTGACCATTTCAGCTTGTGTAATTTTTAATTGCTCTCATCCTGGGGCTTTTTTGCTCTGGCAGTCCCTACATCCTATTTGCTGCTGCTGGGCAAGTACAGCTCGGGCTGGAAAAACAGCAGTCAGCAACCCCCACTATCTGTGTGCACTCATTAAAGGAATATTGTATCACTGCCTATAGGCAGTGATACAAGTAAGGGATGGTATTGGGGTCCTTTTGCACAACTCTTTTAGTGCACCCCAGCCCTCATCTGTAGCACCTGCTGCTATTTGATCCCAGCACTGCCAAGCGCATCACTTGCAAGTCCAATGCTGGACTTGCCCAACCAGTCTGCTAATTGGACTTAATTTTCACCTGCCCTGGTGATTCCAGGTATCCCAGACCTGGGCTTCTGCACAGACCCATTGATGTGGGGAATTGCTGGCCTGCTGCAGAGCCTCTAAGCATCAGTCTCTGAGAACTGGGTATTATTTTTCACGGTGCAGCCAGCTGTCCACTAAACATCTACCGAAAACTACTCTGCTGATGGCAATGAAAATCTTCTCCTTGACTTTGATAGCGGTAGTTCAGTTCCTCTGAAACAAGGGCCCCACATCCCTTCTCTGTACAGTATTCAGAAGGGCCATGTTTCACACTGGCCAACTGCAGCTAAAGGTTTAGGTTATGGATTCGCTCCCTGCTCCTCTCATGATGGAAAGAGCTGAGGTCTGGAAAAGAGCATTAGGAAGCAAGAAAGGCTCACAGCCAGGAGGTGCCTAACACAGCCCAGAGCTACCTGCTGATTTGGACTCTGCTTTTTGGGTATCAGTAACACAATTCACTTCACTCCTGTCCTGGTTGCATGATTTTCCAGCCAGATGCTTGCAACCATGTGAATTTGTGACATCTGGGTCAGGTTCCAAGACCTTCTTGACAAGCCACAGAGACTGCCAACACCTGTTTATACCTGGGTGTTACTCAGAAGTGGCATGCATCACGGGGGTGGCTGGTGCCCAAGAGCAGTATGTAGCATCCACCCACTAGGACAGATTCTGATTTCTGCTGTGCCTGTGCCACTCCTTCAGTCTCCATGGTGTTCCTCCAGGTTGGTGTCACTGCAGATCAAAATCTTGTCTTTCATCAAGGGTGCCTTGGATGGCCTAGTCGCAGGTCCCTCCAGTGCCTTCAGTGACCCTAGCAAAGACTTTGCCCCAAGGTCTCTGTTACTCAAAAAGGGAGTTGGGGGCAATTTTTGAGTAAAATCTATTATTTCCCTTAGGATGAGGCTCTGACACCACAGCAGTGAGGGTAAGACAGTCGTTCTGGTTGAGGTCCTCAGTTTCCTTGCAGGACAGAAGGTCACCACCACCCTCCATGCTCTTCCCAAACCCTGTTGGGAAGGATCTGAACTGTCTGCCAAACTGGGCATGACGCATTACTACACTAGCTTTAGGATGGACCCAAACCAGATGTTTCCAAAGCTGGACTGGAGCCAAGCCCAGTAACTAGCCTCAGGGCAGTTTAGTCAGCACTACCTAACACAGCGAAACAAAAATGTTCTGCTGCAAATACCAAGGTCATGATCCGCATGTGGCAGGAAGACTTAGTGGGAGACTTCCCGTTGATGCCAGCAAGGTAGGAGCAGGCCCTGATGCTCTGGCTACTCAGGAAGGCTGGTGATGGGCCCAATGAAGCCGCGTTCTCAGAAGCACAGGGTGTTTTTGAAAGAAGATCCCCGTCATAAAGAGTTAAAGGCTTAAAATATTTTCCTAACTTAGCCTTTTCCTCCAGATAGATGATCTACTCAATCATCTGCTGTATGAAGCCATGTTAATAAAGATCTTTCTTGACAGGAGTGGGTTGGAACAGGAAATGGGCCCAAGAGAGCTCTTCATTAACATGGCTTCAGCTTATTACCAGCTCATTTGCAATGTGTTGGAATAGCAGGGATCCTAACGCGTTTATTTGGCCTTGATGCATGTAGACCCGAGGGGGACAATGGGGAGCTCCATGCAGTAGGAGGAGAGACGCCAGCTGCTCCTTCCAAAGGACGTTGCTTTCTGGCTTCTCAGAACTCAGTGCAGGGCTCTGGGCCGCTCGGTGTAAAGGCAACAGGCCCGAAGGACTTCACTGATGCAAGGAGGGCTAGCACCAGGGCCAAGAGGCAGTGGCAGAGCTATGTGAGGGCCACATACAGCAGATGATTGAGGTCCTTTGGTTTGCTTTTGCAGGCATCCAAGAGGAGCATTCGGGCAACATCTGGGTGTCCTGAATTCATTCTCTCTCGGCCTCCTTCCACATCACTCGCACAAGTCCTCCAGGCAGCCACTCCCTCTTCTAAACAAGACACAGCAGCTAAAAATATTACGAATCGCATGTTCATCCCTGCCTGCTCGATGCTGAGGTTTGGATACCAAGAGCCTGCACTGGCCTCTTGGCATCCCTTTGGCACCTCAGATAAAATGTGACAGCTGCTTAGCCTCAGTTCCCTGCACCAAACGTAAAGCTCAAGTCTCACACATGGCAAGTTTCCCTGGACAAGTTTGCATCATTTCATGTCCGGGTCCTGGGTCCACGGTCTCCTCCGTATACAGTCCAAATACACTGGATCTTTTTTAGGGAGTGATAAAGGTGGGTGTAAACCGAAGATGCTCCTCCTGCATCTCCCAGCCTGGTCCGCCTAGAAAGCCTGACATCTTAACCACCTTGTCACAAGAGCCTCAGTTTAATGCCTTCAGCTTACTGGCATCTGCTGTTTTCTTTGCTGCAGAAATAAACCTCTGCTTTCAGACAGCTATTCTATCTATACCCATCATAGATGAGAAGAAACCGAGTGGAAAAAATTAGTCCGGCTGGGACAGAAGAATGACGATGAATGAAGGCACGTGACTTCCAAGCGCAGAGCACAGAAATAGCAGGAAAAGACTGCCTGAGAGAAGCCCTTTAATTATTCTGTTTCTCAGCAAGGCTTTTGCCATTGGCACTGTCAAGCTGGCTGGCGTTCCTATTGGGTATCCATCTGTGCTACAAAAAAAGAGCTTGGCACCGCATTATTTAAGGAGGAAATAGCCTTCATTTTTGGAAGCAGTTTCAAAGGACTGGTGGCACGTCGGTTATGGTCAGAAACCCCTGTAGGGAGTGGAGGAGCTGTACTTAGCTTGTGAGTCACCAGGATTTTGTTTTCAGCCCGGTTGCAAGGGAGTCTTGATTTCCATTCTTATTTTAGAGTCGCTTTTGAAGAACTGCCCCGGTCAGAGGCTGAGAGAAGGGGCTCGGGGAAGCGACAGCCAGATCCTTGCTCCTGAAGCTGCTTGAATGGGTTGTTGTGTGTTTGTTGCCAAGGCACAGAAGATTGAACTCCTGTTGACCATGCATGGATGCAAATGCAGGCCTTCGGGATGTAGGAAAGAGGGCTGGAAGGGACCTGAAAAGGTCATCTAGTTCAGCCTCTTGCTCAAGGCAGGATCATGCCTGACTAACCCATCCCAGTCAAGTGTCTGTCGAATTTACTCTTGAAAATTTCTCTAGATAGCTTGTTTCAATGCTTGACCAGTTCAAGTTCCTCCTCATCTCCAACCTAAAGCCTCTCTGCTGCAGCTTGAGGCCATTGCTCCTACTTCTGTCCCATTGCTTTGCCTTACTGCAAAGCAAATTACTATAACTTTACCAGAGCTGAGTTAAAGGAATCCCTAAAATGCAGCAAGTACAGCCATGTGAATACTTCTCTGCCCTCACCAATACCCATTCTAGTGTCATCTGCTGATTACTTTCCTGCTAAACATGGTACAGGCAGGAGTCGATGAGACTGACAATAAAGTTGTGGGCTGGATTTGGATCTATTTTAGTGGCTATCCAAAATGACCATGGCTCATTTCCTTCTTCCCACACAGTATGGGCAACTGAGGCACCAGAGTCGTATTTGTAGAAAGCAAGGGTTGATATTATAGCATTATCCTAAGGGCGACCTTGCTCTTAAAAAGTCAGATTTAAAGGAGAAAGCTGACTTGCTATACTTGTATTCTTTGCTGGTGTCACCAAAAATTATACTTGGTTGCTGCGGGGTTTCAGATCACACCCTTGCTTCGCACAGGGTGTCTGACACCCAGGGGAGACCGTTCTGCCGGCAGAATCAAGTCCATTCCTGAAAGACCCCCTATACAGAAATAGGCTCTCCCAGGGAGCTGTCCTGATTAGATCCTGTGGGAATAGGACCCAAGCGTAAAGTCCTCCCCCGGTCAAGCTGAAAGCAGTGCAAGCTGAGGGGGCTCAGTCCATTGCAGGATCTGGCCCTGTGTCCGGAAACGGGCAGCCGCATAGATTAACTCTCTAGACCTGTGCAGGCTGCCTTGTCAGGAGACCCAGCCAGGAATTTCCTGAAAATACCAATTTATCAAAAGCAACATGTCAAGTGGAAAAATCTGATGAACTTCTAATGAAGGAGCCAGGTGTTTCCATCGGAGACTTACCTGGGTTCCTGCCATTTCACCTGAGAAGTCCTGCTTAAAAGGGACAAAAATCATAGCAGGGTCTACGTACAGCTCTAGGGGGACCATTGCATGGGCAGTCTCCGAGCTCGGGGACGCGGGAGTCCCTGCTGCAGAGCCCGGATGCTCTGGCTCAAGCTGGGGCCTGGCTCCCAGCTCTGAAGCAGGCGGCTCAGAAGCTCTCGACTCAGGGATTAGGCAGTCTATGAAAGCTGGGGTGGCACGAGGGTCTTCAGAAGTCAGGACAGCTAACTGCTTTATTTAGTTTAGGTGGGAACCCCCCCCCCCCCCCCCCCGGTTGAAGGAAAACATATCATGTGTGGGGCCGGGCCCCCCCCCCCCCCCCCCAAGGTTGAATGGAAACATCTCATTTCCTGAAGTGATAAATCTCTGCAATTTCCTTTCTGTGGGAAAGTTAATTTCTATTTTTTTTTGTTCCAAGCCAGAGTGAAATGACAGAATATCCCCTGGAAAGGAAATTGGGAGATTCAATCGGATCTAGTTGTCAGTCTCATCGACTCCTGCCTGTACCATGTATTTTCTCACCTCCAGAGTGCCTTTACGTACACTGCTGGAATTTGGCCCCCACACGGGTTTATACCCACAGCTCTCAAAAGCACTTTATGAAGGAAGGTGAATATTAGCACCGTTTTGCATAGGGGAAAACCGAGGCGCACAGCAGATTGTAATAGTCACAGAGACAGAACCCGCAGCTAGATGCTTTTCAGCTGGTTTGTCCAGTGGCGTAGACAGCTGAAATAAAGTTTGGAGACACATCCACACCTTCGGCTTTATAATGGAGTGGTTATTTTGGAGCTCACTCACTGTGGCCAAGGCCTCTCCAGCTTGATTAGACATGGACCCCAAGGTGCAAAATTCTAGATCCTAATTTCTCCACCTTTCCACTTCTGCAAGTTTAGCGGCGTTCAGATCCAGGATTTTCCTTTGGGCCGTTATAGGGATAGAGGCCAACTCTGTAAGTCAAGGTCTGGATCCAAATGCATGCTATCACTCCTATACTAACACAGGAAAACATTCCCCTCCCCGCACAGTGGGAACCATCAGGGCCCAGCTGCCTTCACCTAAACTGTGAGAGGCCCTTATATTTTCTCTATCCAGTATGGTTGAATGAAACCAGATTCCAGACTGTCTTCTCGAATACAGAAGAGCAATTAATAACTCAGGGCATTTCCTCTGTATTTGAAGTTTTGGCTTCTGCTGAGAAGTAGATTTGTTTTGGGGGAGTATCGTTTTCCGAGATGAAATCATTATGCGATCGGGGACCGAGCGTTCTCTGCACAAAGTACCGATGGAATTGCAACACCTCTTGCTGTTGCAGAGAGTGGGGCAAGTGACACTCTGATTTTAAGAAACCAGACAAAGAAAGGGAAGGCTAATGCTGGGCCAAATGCAGTCCTGGTGCCAGAGGATGCAGTGCTCTTCACTCCGATGAAGTTATTTGGCTTACAGTAAATTAGCTCATGGTTGGGAAGAATAGAGACAAGGCATAGAGGGTTTTTAAGTGCAAAGAGACAACGATAATGTCCAAGATTCCCTCCCACTTGTAAATAATATTGTAGGCTGAAGGGGATCCTAAGCTCGGTGAAGGGCTGTTACAGCGTTGCGCCACAATCCTCAAACTCGCAGCGAACGCATATTTAACAAGATGGTTATTTGCTGCTAAGTAAACAGACTAATTAATTCTTGGGGGGGAAATATGTTCTTTGAGGCTTAACAGCTATGAGGAAGATTGTTTATGGAAACCACAGTAATGGCAGACCGGAAAGCACCATATGCAATAGATAAAAAAAGAAAATTGGTTCATAAACAGCGATGCAAAAGATAAACACACAGCGTGGCTGTTCAGCCTCAGAAAATGGAAGTCAGGTCCTCAACTAGTCAAAGTTGGCTTAGCTGTAGAGACCTCTGAAGCTTTCTTCCTTCCCCAGGTAATGGATTGTGTCCCTTTACATTAAGTGAGAATCAGGCTCCAGAAGTCCTGGGTTCTTTTCCTGGCTCTGTAAAAATGTATACATATTTGGGTTGGAAGGGACCTCAGCAGATCATCGAGTCTGACCCCCTGCCCTGGGTAGGAAAGAGCGCTGGGGTCAGATGACCCCAGCCAGGTGCATGTCCAGCCTCCTCTTAAAGACCCCAAGGTAGGGGAAAATGCAGACTCCGTTGCAGTCGACATATTGGGGTCTATCACTGTCCAGGGTGATTATGTTGGGAGGATCATAGCTATATGAGGTGCAGAAGGCCATGAAGCTTGAAGGGCGAGTGAGCAGGTGGACTCAAAGAAAGGGATGGCATAGGATGAGAAAATGCTAGGTCAAATCCAACCCGAGTTGTAAGGTACCAAAAGTTATCGCTGCTTTTTGGGTCTTTCCTGACCTAGGTGAAGAGAAGGTGACAAGTCTTGCCCCATTCGGGGTAACTAGGGGAGACAGGTCTTGTTCACACTGCCGCATGCTCTCATGTCTAGACAGCGATTCCTTCAAGAGAGGGATGGTGGTCACCCTCTGGGTATATGCACAACACTTAACATGGCAGGACCTCCCTCCTCTCTGGGGTCTCCGCCGGCTGCTGTAATACAAACAGTAATCCCTTGCACAGCAGCTCTGCTGTCATCAGCACTAGTCCTCATTGCTGGCAGGCTGAATACAAAGGGGCCCGGTGATTAACGCCCATCCTTTGCTGTAGTCTTTCTGGAACAGGCAGAAGCCGCATGGGTGGGAAGCTTGTCGCAGCGCTGCCCACACTATCCCTGTTCTGGTGACAGGCAGAAAGAAGTCTCTGATCTCAGACCCTGGCACTCCAGTGCTTCTTGTCAGCATCCAAATCCCTCGAAATGGAAGGCAAGTGTTCCCAGAGGGCTGCCAGATGCCAGGGACTGAAGGGATTAGCCTTGGCTTTGATGCTGCAGAGCGTATTCTCTGTCTGTAGGTTTCTTTTTCTTGCCTTTAAGCCAGAGCTGCCTCAATGCTCTCTCAAGATCCTTGAGACTCCAAACCATTTCAGATCCAAAGTTTCAGGTCAACCCCAGTGAGGTGAAGATGGCACCAGGCATCATCCTAGATCCCACAGTCCCAACAGGATTGCCCAGCCTCTTTCATCTGGCATCCGAATGAGGGCAGAGGGGGTCTTGTGAGCTCCACCTCGAGGCTGCAATGAAACGGGGCATCTTGGCATGAGAGGAAGCAGGTGATTCAGACATCTTCCATAATGCATTTAATAGTCATGTAGTCATCACGTGACACCGCTTGTGAACACCAGCGTGCAGCACTTCTGTAATCTGGGAATAGTTGCAAGCTTCAGGGGGTGGTGGAGGGGCTTATATTGAAGGGCCCAAATTCACCAAGTGCCTTCAAAACATTTGTCTACCCACCACTACCTTTGTGAATCTCAAAATAATAATAATAATAAAAAATCAGACACTCTCTGAAATCCTGGGATGAAAGAAGCACGCTCCTTCCTCCCACCATGTTACCAACTATGGAGCAAAAGCCTCATATTGTATAGCCTACTTTAATATTGCAGGAGGAACCAAAAAACCCCAGTCCTAGATCAGGTCACCGTTGTGTTAGGTGCTGTATGGTTCTCCAAAAATAAAGTGACTCCTCCAAAGGCCTTCTCGCCCTGTGTACAATGGGGGTTCCTCTTTCCAAGCAGCTTTGAGACTTAATAAAGAGAGAGAGAGGTTTGCTTCTTTCTGCAAAGTGGGGTCTGATTACAACGGTGCTTGGCTGGCTCCAGTTAAGATCAGGAGAAGAGAGAGAGGAAAGAAGACGCTACTCGTTCTTTCTCACTGTCGTTGGCTAAGTCATAAGGACAAGATCTAAAGGCAGTTAGATCCAAAGGGGAGGTTTTGGCGCGCAGCTCCATTTGATTTCTCTGCGTGTCTTTTTTGTATTTAGTCCTCAGTCGTTCACAACTTCGATTTCCTTAACTATAAAATGAAGAAAATAGTACCCCAAGCTTATAGGCATCCTGAAATCTGTATCTGAAGCTGTCCAGTCCCCATCAGGATTCAGTCCAAAGGTCCAATCCTATCCCAAAGAGGCATTACTTGCTGGGAGAGATAAGTGTAATGGGCAGGGAGGAGGGTTCACAGTCACATGTTGTGTTGTGTCACCTGGCCATGGTTGTCATGTCATCACCACATGTTAAGTATGTGCTGTATGATGTCTGAATCATTTAGTTCCTCACATCCCAAGGGAGGCTTTGGTGGCTGCTCTCTCCTGAACCCTGCGGATTTTGGATTGAAAGTCCCCTTAAAAGCCAAGGGCTTAGCCAGCATGGTGTAGCTCAGCGCCTAGTTGTGGGAACCGAGTTTCCGACCCCCATCCCGCTTGGATTACGTGGAAGGACAGTAATAAATGGTGGCCGCTTTGTGACACTGCCAGATGGGGACCACGCTCACCCGCAGAAGGTATTATTGTTTCTCTCAAAATAATATTCGGGCTAAACAAGTCTCTACTACTTGCTGTAGATCTCTATCTGTTCTTTACATTTTATTATTATCAGCATGTGTAGACATGAGCGTTTGCCCTGAACCACCACTTCAGTGGCAAATTCTCTTCCTGAACTTCATGGGGCTTGGATCTGGTTTTGTACCTTGTGACTTTGGTCTTTTATTTTTTCATCCTTCATATTGCTGGGAACGAGACCCTGGGTAGCAGGTCATCCCTTTAGAAGACGGGGTAGAGATGCACCTTTTTAGACCAAATAAGATATATATAGCACAAACGTTTGTGAACCCAAGTTCACTTCATCAGATGCTGTGAAAGGATGAGCAGAAATCAGAGTATAAGAAGGAGAGAAATCTGAATACAAAAGACAAGGGAGAAGGAAGGTGGGGGTGGGGGAAGGGGGGAAATGTCATAATAAAGGCTAATCCAGGTAATAAAATAATAATCCATAGTCCCTGTTTAAACCACACTTAACCAAGTTCAGTTTGTGGATGATTTCTTGTTCCACAGTTTCCCATTTAATCTGGATTTTAAATATTTTTGCCTGAGAACAACAATGATGAGGTCAGTGATGCCTTTAGACAGCACAGACCTTTAGAGGATAGGTTTTATGGCTTGATCTACTGAAGCCGTTGGGATGTTTTTTCCTGTTTCCCTTTGTTTCGTGCATATCTCGTCCTTGGCTGTAATAGCGGTATAGGTTCTGCCCGATTCGAAGTTACATCCTTCCTCGTCACTCCTTTTCCCTGGCCCATGCTAGCTGCTGGAATTTTTAAAAGCCAGAGCCTAAGGTTTTTGTGAACCTCCTCTCTATCGAGCAAGCCATCAAGCTTCAGAAGCCCCATGCAATGGAATTGGAAATGCATGCATTTGGTAACCAAGGCTGCACAGGTTTTATTGTACCCCTTAAACAAACACCTGGAAATGACTGTCTAGAGGTGGGAAATACAACCTTATGCAGCTGTGAGCAAGGGACAGCTTCTGGGTTACTGTGCTTGAAGATAGACTCAGGTTTCCAAGAAAAGTGGATTAATCGTGAAGTGTCAATATGGTCTTGCCTTTTGCAGGACAGTGGATATTATTTAAATATTCAGCATGTTGTGAGAGACTGACAACCGTGGAATCCTACTAGCCTCTCTCTCGCTATCACAAGTGTCTGAGAAATGGAAAGAGCATGGGCTAGATCTGTCCTTCAGACATTCTGGTTTGCATGTGGTGTGATTGTACTCCTGGTGTGGTCCTCAGATTTTTTATGATGCTTAAATGATTCCCACTTTACATGAATATAAGTGAGATGGGAGTAGGGTCCATCAGAGGACTGCTGAAGACTGCACAAGCAGTCCTGGCAACATGGATAGAAGACACTACCGCTGTACTACCCACTTTCCAGCATCCTTTGTTAGCTTAGGAGGAAAATTCATTCCAGATGATCTAAGTTCCTCGAAATGGGCTTCTCTCAAAATGTGAGCTCTCCGCTTATACAGCAGTCTCTGTGTAGGAAACGAGATGTTGACTCCTGTCCCTATTCCCCCCCTTTCTGCTCTTTGCCTCTCACAAACCATTCAGCTTCCCTGGGCATCTGCTGCATTTAGGCAAACAGCTAATTCTTCCTTTTTGTTATTCTTACTACAGGGCAACCATAGATGAAGTGGAAACAGATGTGGTGGAGATAGAAGCAAAGCTTGACAAGGTAAGATGCAGCTGCTCAGGGGGCGGGAAGGGACTGAATTTAGGTGGACAAAGGATAAGTCTTTGGTTTGACAATAGGGCCCCACCGGCTTGTTCAGAGAGGGACTCTGCTTAGAAAGTCAGGAAACCACTGTGTAATCCACTGGCTTAGTACACATGATCACATCCTCCTTCTACTGGCTGCCCCTATCAGTGTAACTCGGTGATAGCCAAATTTAGCTGTTCTTTAGTGCAAGTGGACGGGGCTCTTCTTCTTAGCGTGGAAGCATGGCTGTGTAGCTGCTGTGCCAGACTGAACCCCTGGAGATTTCCGGCTGTTATTGACTTGCTGTATGATGTTGCGTGAGTCATTTTGCCCCTCTGCCCTCCTCCCTGTAGCCATCAAGGCAGGGACCATCTCTTGCTACGTATCTACTCGGTGATCTACCGCAATAGGCTCCTTCTTGTAGTCGAGGCCTCAAATAGAGCCACTCTTGTGGAAGGGTCCTTGTTTCAGTTTCCAATAGTAACTGCCATGTCTTTGTGTAGCAATGGTGGTTTGTGATTGTGATGGTCCAGGGAAAATGCAGGATGAGTTGAATGATCTCTTTTACCGGACCAAGCAATCATATAGTTGGGAGAAGATGTCAGATGAGCTTTTGGGCATCTTGGGTCAGGTTTGGTGCCAGAGATGGGATTCATTTGGGAATTGTTTTTTAATAGTATCTTATTGATTTTGTTTTCACTGTAGCAAATTCTTTAAGTCCACTTGCTGTATTAACAATCACCCCCCAAAATTTCCCTCTTTGAGAGGGCTTGTGTTGTCCAGTGTTTCAAGGCAAGGGCTATGATTCACAACTCCTGGTTGTGTTCTCCTCTCTCCTAACAGAGCCTGACATACACATGCCTCTCCACACCACCTTTTCTTCCATAAGGAAATTTAAGATACCTGCTTCATAGGTACTTTTATCAAGCTGAGCTTGATAATTGTGAATGCTTTGAGACTTGTGGGTGAAAAGCACTCCAGAAATGCTCATTAGTAGTATATTTGTATAAGTGAGGAAGTCTGTGTGGGTATATATACCACTATCCTGCGCTGGATATAATTATAAAGGAGCTAAACCTGAGTGTCTGGACTCCCAGGCTGCTATCTTAGCTCCAAGAGCCACCTCCCCCACTGGAAGCCTGGCTCTGAAGTTTGTTACCAATTTTCCCCCACTTTATGTGCACATGGCTTTGTAAATTAGGGTTGTGTTTATGTAACTCAGATTTGTAATGCACTAGTGTATAGCACTAGTATTACACTCCATGTGCACAATTGGTTTACTGGGCTGGACTGTGCCTACTATTTCTTTTCCTGGATGCTGGGACCAGCATTTGATATAGGAGCATAGTAAAAACACCTTCATGTACGTACGACAAAGAATTCCCTGGATGTAACAAATAGATGCAGAAAAAAACAAGTCTAGCCTGTGCCTCTTGACCCTGTCACTTGAAGATTTCCAGCTATCTATCCATCTGTGCTACTGCAGGACTTGATGAGGTCTCTGTCAGCAATTAGCAATGCAAAACCTTCCATCAGCAAAAAATATGGTTTGTAATATCCATGCATTTCGGAGTAGGGGGCAGGGAGAGAAGTGCTGAAAGAGGCTTGGATCTCAGTCAAGAGGCTTACTGATGGAAGGCTGTTTTCCCACCCTTCTCCCCTCAAATATCTGAGACACCAGCCAAGATGTTTCTGAATGAGAACAGACAGAAATGTGGTGGAGGAAGCTGAGAAACTATTGAATTCTTAGCAGAGACTGCATGCTGCTAGATGGAAAGGGAAATCCGGCACAGGACGGGGAAGGTGGCCTGGTTTAAGCCACAAGTTCTCAGAGGTCAGCAGCCTGTAGGAAATGAATGGGTGGTTTTAGTCTAAGTTATCAGGACCGGTGTCTTCATGTGTTAGTGAACCCCCAGAGAGGCCCAGACTAACCATTCGAGTTGGTTATTCAGAGACAGGATCAAAGCACATTAGCTGCCTAGCATGGGGAAAGCTTGTCTTAATGGAAGCACTACTGTCATGGCTGTGGATATGGGAATTTAGTTTCTTGGACTGCCCATCTGGAACCCTTCACCAGCACAAGATCAAGCCCAGAGCATTCACCAGGGGCTAAGTTAAACAGTTAAATACTCCATACATATTTTCGGCCAACTATGGGACAAGATCAGAAATAGATCCTACAAGCTTGGCATCGGGACAAATAGGGTTGACTTGGATCTGAAGGGTCATTGAACTTCAAAGCCATTTCACTTCACTTCTTTTTGGACTCACCTCTTGATTTCAGCAAGATTTGGTCCTTGTTACATAGCGCAGCACTCTCTGTCTAGATTTGCACATGCCCTTATGGTGTTTTATAGTCATTAATGGAGGTATCCTGAGGACGCACCTGTGTCTGCTCAAGTGTTTTGTCCTATTAACATCAGACATCTGCATCTGAATCAGGAACCGAACCTGCATTTCCTTACTCTAGTTCAGTGCTCAGCCTACAGTTGCAGTCTTCCTCTCAGGGAAAAATTATGGAATAAGGTACTAGTGTTCAGTGCAAACATGGGAGTCAGAATCTGGCTCTTAAGATTGAATATTGAACTCTCTGAACTTCCTGTGGTTTAGTGGGTTTTTCAGTTTTTAATTGCTTTCTCCAGTTAGAGGCAGAAGCAGTTATTTCTAATGCAGTTTAAATACAGCTGCTTCCTTTGCTCACATAGGCTGACCTCAAGTTAGCCTCCAGCTGTTGCAGACTGATTTCCTACCAGCGGTGCCCAAGCTTTCTAGTATTTCAGGAGTCTTTCCAAAGCGAGGGAATGCGATTTCAGAGTGTGCTCGGGTTGAGTGGCCCTCAGCTACTAGCAAGACAGCCTTGGCTGTGTATGTGTGCACACAAGGAGGTATTTTAGAAACCGCCACGTTGCAGAGAAAGCTGGATTTCCTTTCCAAAGGATCTGTCGAAAGCTCCTTGAGTCCGTCTGGGCTCCAGATGCAATAGAAGCTGGAGCAGTTTGTTTTCTGTCTTTGGTGTTGGATGGAGCAGTACGAGCCTGCTAGCCTGTTCTGCTAAAACTATGTGAACAACAGAACAAGAGAAGTACAAGAACTGGATTCAGAAGCTGTCTGTTGGAGATGGCTAGGGAGATCTGCTGTCACCTCAGGGGCTAAGGGGAGAATTGGTCAATAAATAAAGAAATACATCTCTCTCATTAGGATTAGACAAAAATGCCTTTATAACCATTATTCAAACATTTGAGACCCCCTACCCCAACAAACGAGTGACAATTTCTTAATTTCCGAAATGCTTGTCCACAGTCTTGACTTTTCACGTTGCCAGAAAGCCCTGAAATGCAGTAAAACATTCTGAATAACCCCAACTTTGTCACCCTGCTGATCTTCAAAAAGCATTTTGACAGACACCCACTTTGCTGAGGTCATCCGATCCCATCAGTCTTTCCTGCCTTAGTGCCGGGGGGCTGGACCCGATGATCTGTAAGGTCCCTTTCAGCCGCTAACATCTATGACACTAGGAAATGAATATTCCCCCCACTTTTTTGAGCAGCCCCAACTGTGCATGGTGGGAAAGTTGCTTTGGGCTGTGGTTCTAAAATGACAAAGAGAATCCATGAGTTCTTTTGATCTCTTTCCTGCTTTCCATCAGGAGCTTTGTCTGTGAGCAGAAAAGCAGTCCTAGGGTGAAAAGGTCTAAAACGTGCTTAGATGAATGCTGTAGTCAGCAAGCAGTTAGTCTAGGTATGCTCAGGGGCTCTGCAGTGCACGTGGGTGGCTCTTGGGGGCTGGACATGCTTCCTGTAACTGAATTAGGACAAATGGACCTCAAGGAGGGGGGTTCCCAGCAAGAAACAGCCTACAGAAGCTGGCTATTGTGGTTCAAAGCTTGCTTCTGAAGCAAGGAAGTGGCCTTGTTCTTGCTGTCGGACTGCATCCTAGGCTTCAACTGAATTATTACAGCACGCGCTGGTTCTAAGCAGGAACAGAAGTGGGTTTGGGGCACGTGGTTCCCCAGTATAACAAGTCACATACTTGTTTTTAAAGTTGCTGAACCCCAGCCTCCCTGGAGCAAGGCCCTTCTAAAGCCCACCAAGCAAAGGCTGTGCTAAGTCATACGCAGTGCAGACACAGCTTCCAAGAGTCCTTTCAGCCACTGTAGCACATGCATGTGACCAGGAAATCAAGTCCTAGCATCCTTCCAAATTGATACGAATCCCAGTGCCTGGTCGTAGGCACATTACGCAGCTTTAAAACCAGCTTCAATCCACTAACTCAGAGGTTTTGGTGCGACAGGACTGTAGAATCTCACCACCTCCACCCTTGTTCCTTTGCATGCTACGCATGAAGCCCCCAGCTGCCAGGTAACACTCAGGGCAAATCGCATGCATATCAGCTCTGACACATGGGCCTGGGGGCTGATTAGCTTCCAGAGTACAAGTTACCTGCCAACGCACAGCTGCAGCTACTCACCTTCCAGTCCAGTGCCAGGGTACATTTTGCTTCTTCACCATCAGGCACGTAATTGCATCCCAAGAGAGCGTTGCTGGGCAGGCTGGTTGGCCAGATCAAAAAACCCGCTCCTTCCAAAGCAAGGAAAGTCCCAAATCCTTAGGGGCTGTGCAACAGTTCAGACCTTTCCCTGGGTGTCGGGGGCTGTTTCCCACTGCTGCCAGGAATTGCAGTTCCCCTGCTAAGTCCACCTAAATTTTTGCAAAAAAAATTATTATTTTGCAATAATTTAGTTGGTCTAATAAAAGATATCCCATCTACCACGAGTTCTGATTCCTTTTGCCTCTAGACCAATACGGCTGCAACCTGGATACCTGCTAAGTCCTGCTCTTCAGATACAAGGTTTCTGTATTACATCTTCAGGCAGCTACATGACCTGCCCTGTGCTACAAGTACCAGCCAGGGGCACCCAGCGCACAGAGCAGCTTACCCAGCTTCCTGCAAGCCCTGTCCTGTCCTGAGCTGTCCTCGGATATCCCCAGTCAAGCTCTTCCCTGCACACAGCCATCCCAAGCAGGCACCAAGCCCTCAAACTTGCCCTAAGCAGGCCTTGCTGTGCCATGATGGCACGGCTCTGAGAAGCCAAGCAGGCACAGGTGGGAGCGGAGGTATAAGATGCTCTTAAGCGCCCCTCCTGGCTTGTGACAGCCTGGTTAGACTTCCCCATTACTAGTGGGGGGCTCCTTCCATGCCTGACAATGCAATAAGGAGCCTCCCCTTCCTTTCCTGAGCAGCTGCTGTGCATAGACCCTGCAATACCTCCTGTTCTCAGAGCAGGGCACCCCTCAGCTCTGCAGCCCTCCTCAGCCAAACATCTTGGCCATGGCACACGTGGGGCATGGTTCCAAGCTTCACTTTGCACTCGTGAGGGCCAGATCCTGACAGGGGGCAAATTGGTGTTGTCTCACTGTCCTTGTGCACCCCCAAGGACCTGTGCTGTCTGCAGTGGCAAGGGAGTCATTCAGAGAAGCAGCACATGCCCGCCTGTGGTGCCAAAGGGCAGGAATTGGCCAGGCAAACCTCAAAAAAGTGCTGCGTGTCGCTATGGCAGAAATGTCAGCAGACAATAGCCAAGTATTTTGGGTAGAAAATGGACATGGGGTCCTTAATGCAGGCGCTTAGTCAGTAGGAACCCCCAAATACCACTGCATTGAGCAACGAGAGCGCTAACTTGGTAGCACTGCCAGGCTGAGCCTTGAATCTGGGCCCAGACGTCCTCCCCTGCTCGTGCTACAGGCTTACTCACTGAAGGCATGTGAGTATTATGTTCTGTTCCCTGTTCGAACGTCTGCGCCTTTCTCGAAGACAGCAAAGAATGGGGCTTCAGTTTGAATTTTCAGGCTAAGAATAGTCCAGGCTAAAATTTGCAAGATGCTTCAGGGGTGGTTTTCTGGTGTCGATTTGACGTGGGGTTTTTATTTCTCTCCAGCGGGTGAGTCATGCACTTGGGGCAACTCATATCTACTGCTGCCAGTCAGCAGATCTGCTAATCTGCCTCAAGCTGTATTTGCTTTTAGCTACAGAAGAAGTCCTGGGTTCAAACCTTGCTCTCACCACAAGCAGCAAGCCTAACTCTGCAATCTTACTTGCAAGTCCACTTGTCTTACAAATGCTTTGGCCAACTCCGTATGACTGTCCCCGCTCACATTTCTCCCTCCCCTTCTCTCTGCAGCTGGTGAAGCTATGCAGTGGAATGATCGAGGCTGGGAAAGCCTACATCACCACCAACAAACACTTCGTCACTGGGGTCCGAGACCTGTCTCAACAATGCAAGAAGGATGAAATGATTTCAGTGAGTCTCTTTGGGGTATTGGGCAGCAAATTTGTTGAGAGATGGACAACGCACGAGACAATGGCATTAAAGACAGGAGGGGTATTTCTGGGAATTGGCTCTAATCTGAGTGAATGCAAATGTTTTCCAAGAGAGGCCAGCAGCCCCCATTGCTAGAGGGATGCTTTACAGCATGAAATGGTACCTTAGGCTGTTATCTATTAGGTTGGTACCTTTAAGCCTATACGTGCATATGTTTCCAGGGAACGGAGTGGCAGAATTGAGAAGCAAGACTTTGGTTATTTTTGCCCTGCTCACCTTTGCCAGTCTCGTTCCAAAGCCCTGAAAAGGGAAGACATAGGGGAAGGGGGCTCCCCGTGACTCAGCTTATCTTTCTGTGAAATGGGTTCACTTCCTGGAGGGGCCACTGGAAAGGAAATGGCTGTGAGGTTAAATTAATATTTGCAAAGTGCTCGGAGATCATTGCAGCAATATGATAACACTTTTCCCATCAAAAGTAGGGAAATCAAACCAACTCTCAGCCCCATTTGGGGTCATAAATCATATCAAAATCGCCCATAAATCCATGAGAGCCATTTCACTGCTGGCTCTTCAGATGCTATGTATGGTCTAGATATTCTGAATATCAAATCCTTGGGGGTGAAGTTTATGTCTGCTCAGATTTGCTTAAAACCTTTGCGTCATTTTAGTCCCACGCAGGGCAGATTCAGTGTCTGAAAAAAAATCCCCTGATTTTTCACCACTAAAACGTTTGCAAGGGGAACTGTGGTTTTAAGAAGCCAGAGTGCAGACAGGGGCCTTCGAAACTGGGTCGGCGAGCATTAGTTTTTTAGGAAACGTAGAACTGTCATGCAAAAGGAATAACCAGGGGGGTGCTGTGCTCAGCACTAAACTGGAAAGGGGAGGGGAGGAAGGGCAGCTGCTCCATTAACCGCCTGCTTGCTTCTTCTTTCACAGGAGTGCCTTGACAAATTTGGAGACAGCCTGCAGGAAATGATTAACTATCACATGGTAAGGCACCATTTTACTCTCAGTTCTTTGCACGCTAGGGGCGAGCCTGTAATGGTCTTACCTTGTTCTTTAGAGGCTACATGATGATCTGCTGGCGTTCGGTGAGGCAGCAGTGACAGCACGGAGAGGGTGGGTCTAGGAGAGTTTCCTTGAAAAGGTCCCATTTTCTGCTTTCTTGGCAGCAGATGTGAGAGAGAGGTTCTGGGAGGGGTTGCTGTCACTTCTAAGAGGTTCTTTTCTCCTTTCCTGGGAGGTGTCCAGTAGGCCAAGCTCTGCCTCCGTTAGTCAGTGGCATTACTGCATCTGCACAATGGCCAGCAGTCACGCACTGTGTGCATCAGTCAGTGCAGTGGGCTGCACGGGTACATCGATCTGTGGATGTATATCGGCTTGCGTGACTGCTGTGGTCCATGGGGGTTCACCAGAGGTGTTGCTCCGTGGCTTGTAGAGGACCGTATGAATGATGTTAGTGCGTGGGGTTGGGCGTGGGTCTTTGAGGGCAGGACTTGTCCTGATGTCTTCAGCCAAACACACAGGACTTTAATGCCCTGCGCGGTGATGTGAAGAAGATGCTTTCAGCACCTTTCCGGGTATCGGATGCTACAGCTTTGCTCTCCCCTCTCTCTTTGTTGTAAGGCTCCTTAGCTTCTATAGGAGGATGCATCCGAGGAAGCATCCGCTGTGTATTGCCCATTCCAGCCATCAAAGCGATGCACGGTCTGAGAACGGCTCAAGGCAGCTGCGGCCCTCTGTGGTGTCTGGGGCAGCAGGAAAGATGGTCACAGCCTTTGCAGCCAGCAGCACGTCAGGGAGCAGAGGGGAGAAGGCAGGGCACATTTCTCATCCTTGCTTGACGTTTCAAAGCTTTCACTGCAGACTTGCAGCCGTCAGAGGGTCAGGGTCATAAAACCAGTGTCGGGGGAAGAGCTAGAACATTCCTTCCCCAAATGGAAAGAGCAAACATACGTAGTCCTGTGGTGCAGATGAATCATTCTTCTTTTGTGATTGAACCGGAGGCATCTTGTGAGGCCAGGGCAGGAACAGATGGGGTCCTGAAGGACCCCCAGCCCTGATGCCCTTTACCTGGAATCCCTCACTTTCAGAACCCCTCGTGGATTCCAGATGGGGAGAGCAAGGCCAGGACCCACTGGTTTCCCATCAGGATGTAGCTCTTCCCCTGCCAGCAGAATGACTTGGAGAGTCACCTGGCTATTCCCAAAGCAGGATGGGCTTTGGAGCTTTGCACTGTGTTTGAGAGTCCATTTAAATGCAACCCCAAAGCGGGGACCCCAAAGGATAAAGCGGACTATATTAATGCTATCATAAGGTGGAAGGAAATGCCTAGGGACAGGCTGATCCCCTAACCACACTGAATCTCGGTACGAGAGCTCTTTTGTAGAGTTACCCTACTGTCTTCTACTGACCAGACACATGGGAAGAGTATTTATGACCCTTGCAAAGTATTTATGACCCTGGTTCTGAGCCAGCCCTACAATACTTTAAGCATGGAAGCTCATAATCGATTGAAATGTTTTAAACTGAAGAAAGCTTCAGGGTGCCAGTACTGGAGTGACCCAGTTTTATCCCACGATGCTCCTGTCACTATGTGTTAGGAAGAGGGTGATGTGTACTTTCAGGACTCAGGTTAACTGGATTGGGTGGAAGGCAAAGCAGCAATGAGTCCATTTTATTCTTTGGGAAGCAGGTTGGGAGAGTTAGTTCCTCATAGGACATGCCATGGGGAGGAGGTTAAAACACACGTGGGTTTGAAATGCATATGATGCAGAAAGCCAGTAGTGAGGGGCTGAAGAAAACCATCTGTGTGTGTGAGTGCATGTGAGAGAGAGAGAGGGTAAAAAGGGGTTGGGGAAGAGAAGGCTAAGCTCAGGTCTACACTTGGGAGCCTTTCCTGATACAGCTGCCTCACCCGGTACACTATCCAAACAAAGTGTTCCTAGTGTGGATGCAACTTATAATATGAAACTTGTGCTGTCATAACTCTGTCTACACTAAGGGATGAAGCCAGCACAGCCGTACAGATCACACATCAATCCACGTTACACCAATGACCAATATAGTTATGCTGGCTTCCATTTGTTGTGCAGACCTG
>NW_005841914.1:1705359-1711535 GCF_000455745.1 Alligator sinensis | reverse complement strand
ATATGAGAGAGAGGGAAAGGGAATGTTTGGATAAGAGACAATGTGCATGAGAGAGACTATCTACATATAAAAGTGTTGCCAGCAAAGCAACTGCATAACCTATACCAGCCAAAGATTTTTTTCCCCCTCCAGTATAACTGCTTTCTGCTAGCACAGCAAAGTCTGTTGAAAGAAAAGAAAAAAATATCACACTCCCAACCAGCACAGATGTGCTGGCAAAACTTTTTAGGGCAGAACGAGCCAGAGAAAGACGGTGATGTGTGCACGCCACAGACAGCAAGAGGGGGGTGTGTGCAAAAGAAAGAGAGACAAGTGCGTGTGCGCAAGCAGGCAAAGAATGAGGACCAAAGACAAAGCCCTGCGTCCTGGTAGAGGCACAGGGTCTGATTGCCTGCCTTGTGCCCACAGGAGGTTGCAACATGCTAGTAATATTTAATAACATGCAATTTACTGAGCTACAAGTGCCAAATATGCAACCTCAGAGGAGACTGGCTAATTAAAACCAGTGTAGCTACCACAGAGGATGTGGCAGAGAGGAGAGGGAGCTAGAGCTTGCAGTGAGAGCCGCATTTAGCCCAGCTGACTGGCAGCCTGAGCTAAGCTCCTCTTTAGTCAGAATGGGCCCAGGCTTTGAGTCTTTCCATCTTCTTCTACTTTGCACCGACTGTTAGGCTCAGGCTTTCCCCACAGGTCCACCCAGACTCCAGTGATGGTCACATGCATATGCTGGAGGACAGAACAGGGTCTCCGAGTCCTTGTCGTGGGAGATTGCTGCTCCATTTTAGTTTCATTAACTAGTCTGGGCCAAGATCCCCCAATGTGACTAGTGCCTGCCCCTGGTTTTCCAACTTGAGACCCTGTAATGGGGCCTGGTTCTTAGCAATGCTGAGCACCCACCCTCCGAAAACTCAGGCCCCTGTAAGGAGTCTCAGTTCAAACCTCCACACGTGGAAGCACCCGAATCACTAGGCACCTGGATAATCTTGGTCTCTGCTTTGGCCGTGGATCACTGCATAGTAAAGGCACTGTCTTAGTGTCTTTCCTTTACCAGTAGACAAGACACTGGCAGTGTGGTGAAAGTGGGAATTTTTCAGATCATGCAGTAGTGCAGGGGAGGGCTGGATTCTGAAACCAAAGCCTTCCTTCTTCTCTTTATCCTGGGCGCGTCTATGCATTCATTGGTGCATTTTTGCTAATGAGCGTTAATTCAGTGGGAGCTTTGCTGTTGAGCTCCGTGGGTGCAGGGCTGAACCTGAAACCCCTACACAGTTTTGACTTGTGGAAAGCTGGAAGGGGTCTTTTATTAATGAGTAGGTGAGATGTGCAGGGTTTTCTTAAAACTGCAGTTTACCTTAACTCTCCAGGGGTACACCCCAGAGGTCCACTTCATCCACGCTAACAGTGGCAGGGGTGAAGAGTATGGAAGGGCCATTTTTATAACTTTGTGGTGCTTCTTGTAGTCCAGCCTTTTCCCTTCAAGCCTTCGCTGTCCTGCCAGGAGCGCTCCCCACATTCCCAACTGCCAGGAGCATATTTTTCTGAAATGCCAGAATCTCACTTTCGCTAGCTGCATGCACAAGGGAAAACCCTTGTCTGAACACTGGCTTTCCACATGCTTTAGAGCACATCACTCATCCCCAGACTGTGCTTCAGCTTGAGAGCCTTCTCCAGGAAATGTCTTTGGAGTGACTGTAGCATCTCGAGTTGGCCACGGCGCCTGTACAATTTAGAGTTATTTTTAGTGATTCTGCTGCTGTCTCTTAGTGTGTGTGTGTGAATATCTTGGTTCATCTATGTGCAAAGATGTCAGCTCTGAAGCAGCAATCAGTGCTTGCTCCAGGCATGTGTCCAGGACAGTATGTACAACTGGAACAAGTTGAAAAGAAGGAAGAATCCCTAAAAACAGTTGGAAGGACTTGTTCTTAACTTTATTGTTGGAGCATTGGCCTGGAAGGCATCCCTGCATCTAGGCCAACCCTATAAAATCCACATAGGAGATGCTTTAATGAATGGAGAGGACTAGCAAGTTGGAGCTTCAAAGCATTCCAGCTTTTATATAGGACATAAGCAACGGGGAAAAATGCTGATCTGAAGGGACATAGGAGCAAAGGCAGCATCTTGTGGTTAAGGCACTGAGCGGGGATCAAGGTGATGTGGGATCAGCTCTCCCTTTCACCATTGTCCTCTATTGTGATCGTAGTCCAGTCCCTTTTTGTTGCTAAGCCTCAGTTTCCATATCTGTAAAATGGAGTTAATTTGGAGTGTGTTGCCCGGATATGTACATTAATGATGCTGATGTGCTCTGGTGCTGTACTGACAGAGGCCGGATAAGGACTCAGAGAAATAGGAACATCTTAATTAGTCAGTTTTTCCCTGACTAATAAAATAAAGGGGATGGTAGGGTGGGGTTAAGAGCAGAGGGGTGGGGAGAGCAAGGGCAACAGGCTTAATCCATATAGAAAAGCTAGGAACCAAATTCTGCACTGGCCTCTACCACTGCAGCCATGCTTCTTTCTGTGGGATTGCACCAATGTAAATGAAAGGAGAATTTGGGCCTCGCTGCCGGATGGAGTTCAAGGAAGGCACCGTATGAAAAAACAAGCTTGTTTCATGGAAAAAAAAACCCTGTCTCCAGAGGAACTCCAAAGCCTCAACCACAGTCAGCCTACTTAGCTGAGCACTAGGAAAATATGGTGCAAAGAGCAGCCTTGCATTGATCAAAGCCACACGCTGCGTAGGAAGCGATCCGTCTCCTCCAGCCTTGATACCAGCTGAATTGGAAGAGTGGAAGAGGAAGCAGGGAGTGGCCGGCGGTGTTCTTGCTTGGCCCTCCTGGATGCAGATTGTTGCCCGTGGGGAACCGGGAACACAGCGTGGGTCGGTGGGGGTGGTGTGTGGCATGTCGCAGGCCGGATGTGCTGACCACCGTGTGTGGCTCACGTGGGCGACTGTTTATGGAGAGTATTTGTTTTAGAGAGCCTAGAAGAGAAGGCAGGACAAGAAGACACAACGACCATGATAATAAAGGATAAGGTCAGGGTCTGAGATACCTCGAACTCATCATTCTTCAGCCAGGCTTGTTGGCTTTGGCTGAGTTTGCAGGGAATGGTGATTGCTCTCAGCAGCCCAGAGGAAGTGTTTCTGTAACATGCCAGCAATATGGCAGGGAGACTAATTTCACTGCCTGCTCTGGAGAGAATAACCTTCCAAAATCCTAAACAATAGACTTTCCAAGACATTCCTTCTAGAAATGTATGCTTCAGGCCATGAAATACAAAGCTCAACTGCACCGTGGGCTGTAGCACTAGTTTCCACTCCTGCTGCAATGCTGACATCTTGAGGCATGCTGCAGCTCTTGTTCTCACTGGCAGTCTCAGCTGAGAAGCCAAAGACTTATTTGGTCAGTGGGTCTCCTCCAAGCCAGGCCTGAGACAAGGTGGTCTTTCACTGCAGCTTCCCATAGTAAGGATACGGAGGGGATTTGCTCCTCTGGGGTGGTCGGCTCACCCCTTCCCGTGGCAGAAGTCATTTTTAGGAGCATGCAGCCTGCCCACTTCTTCCTTTTAATGTCAGTCCAAAGGTCTGATTCATGTGTACTTTGGCCCTTTGATGACACTTGGGCTCTGTAGGAGGCCCACAGAAGAAATGGAGAATAGATCCCTATTATAAAGGATCCCCCACCCCAAGCACCCTCATGTCAAAACTTCAGCACCTCCAGGAAGGAAGCATTACAGGTCATGTGTTTTCCATCCCCCTGCTGAAAATGTCTGATGAGATTCCCCTTCTCTTGTGCTAGGACAGTGCCGCACCATTCCCCAAAGGGAGATCAAAGGCTGCAGGGGATAAGATGTTAGAACAGTTTATTTTATGCTGTATCCTTATTAGGATCAATGCATCCTTTAGCTACTGCATTGCATTTAACTGGGTCTTCTCTGAATGGACAGACCGTAGCCTGTGCCCCGCAGGAGCTTAGGGGCAGATTTTCCAAGGCACTCGGGTAGTTAGGTACGTAGCTCCCAATGAACTCCCATGGGAAATTGTATCTTCTCTTTACAGTGCAAACAGCTGTCAGCCAAGTCTTGAGGCCCTTCTTTGGGGAAGAATCTTGGCATTTGATCCCCAAATCATGTCATTTCACCCAGGGCCAGATTTAGGCTTATGCTACTTAAACTACAGCTTTGGGCCTTACAATATGAGGGGCCTCTAAATAAGGAAAAAAAAAATCCTGGACATTTTCGATCTAATATGGCAAAAATATACAGCTATATGACTCCACAGTTATTATTCTTCCTGAGTTCATAAATTTGTGCAGAAATAACAATTCATTTTAAAATTTTATGAAAATCCATTTTTGTGGATTTTTTTTAATTGTATGGGGCCTCTTAAGATGGGCCCCATACAATGTGGGGCCTCAGCATGTCATAATCTGGCACTGATTTCATCTCCTGGATGCCGAGGTCTGTATCCCACCTATATCCTGCATAAATCCCCCTGTCCAGTCCATGCTGGTCAAGTCTCTGGAGCACTGTGGGAGGCTGCACTGGCTGGAGTAATGTCCTTACACGGAGTCCTCGACCTTTCTAGTTGCTGAAGTCACTTCTCTGCTTCCCCTGTGCTCCTCCTCTGGTTGGGTCTTCGTGACCCAGGGCAAGGAAGCAAGTTGCCAGCACCCGCAGCAGAGCGATAGAGCAGGCAGTGGCATCCTGGGGGGCTGGAGCCCCGCAGCTCCCTTTCCATGCAGCTCGCAGGAGATGAACAATTTCCTTTTACCCTGTGGCACAACCTGGAATTTTGCTCCAGGCCCTTGTGGTTCCCTCTGCCCCTTCCCTCCAAAAACACCCGCATGAATTAATTTGGACTATGGTTTGCCAAGTCCTTTCATGCTGGAAGTGCTCCTTGCTTGTCTGCAAACAGATGCTACCCTGTCAGCTCCCAGCCATGACCCTGCTCTTTAGTGTGCCCAGAGGCCAAGGCTTACCTTTGGGTTTAGGCTGTGGAGAGCTGCAAGGCTTCTGGGCACTCATCCCCCCCTTTGAAGCACTGCTCCTCTACTAAAGCAGGGCCTGCAAGGTTCAGGGAAGACCCAGGCAGCCTGGCCCATAACCACAGTCCTGAGAGTCGCTGCTCAGCCAACGAATGACTCCTTGCTAGTCTGTGGCATCTCTCCTGGATGCCATCAATGGAGCGTTTCATCGCTTAGTGTCATGCGGGGAAGTGTGTGGAGTGGCTTTGGAGCTGGCCTGGATTGGTCTTTCCCTTATTCCCTCCCCATTTGTGCTGGTCCATGCTCAGGCCAGTAGGCATGTGATGCTTGCCTGATGGCACCTGAAGCTGCTGTGCAGCGTACCCCCTTGCTATCCCTCTCCCTGGCTTCCACCTGCCCCAGAGAAGTATACGAATCCCGAAGCCAGATCCGGCCCCCAGAGCCTTTTTATTCAGCCTGTGAACAGGGGCTTCCATTGCATTTGGCAGCAGGGAGCTTAAGCGGCCAGCATTTTCTCCTGCTACCATTGGGAAAAGCCTGACAGCACCTGGGTCTTCGCCTCTGTCCCCCACCCCCATGCCTCTGACCCAAGGTGACTCAACCTGGCCCATGTCCTTAAAAGGTTGCGGACTGCTGTTCTCAGCCATGAACAATTGGCCGGGCCATTAAATGTGAGAAAACAACCTTTTCCTCTTTTTTTACAGAGCCTGGTAATCATAATTAAATGCAAGTGTAACGAGATCTGCTTGTAGCTAAAGGAGCCAGAAGGCCTCCGTCAGTTCGGGATCAATAGTTCTTAGCTTTATGGCCTGCGGGACTGTGAGTGATGAGGCCGTGCAATGGCGTTTAGAATTACATCAGTGCAGTAGCTCAGGGATGTTTCCTATAGACCATTACTTAAGAGTATTAAAACCACACGCTTGAACTGGAGAGGGGTCCCCCAGCAGCAGTGCCATTAGAAACCCCAGTTCCCTTCCATGCTGTCAAGGGCAGTTGTTCTGCCCAGTGAAGTCACTCGTCTAATCAGACTACAATGCTACCGTAGAGGTAGCATAATCTTGCCCAGCGGATGCCAAGAGCAGGCGCAGGTCCCCGTGCTTTGTGCTAACCACTCCGTGCTGCCCGGATTAAATTCTGTGCAATGCGCCCACTGCTCAGAGCTGCAGCATCCCATTTCAAACAGTGAGAAGAA
>NW_005841914.1:1647288-1705349 GCF_000455745.1 Alligator sinensis | reverse complement strand
TAAAATGGAGCTGCTGTGACTTGGCTCTTTGTCAAGGAGCAGAGGTGATTTTATCATCGCCTACAACACAACCCACACATGGGCACAAGCTGGAGCTGTTCTGATGTGAACAGCCTTCCCCAGAGACCTCGGCCAGACGGAGGGGTCAGATCTGGACTGAAAGACGACCTCTGGGCCTCCCAGCACCACTCTGACCAGAGAATAGGATGGGAGATGGGGGAGACATGGGACATTTTTCCTCTCCCCCCTGCCATAACTGAAGGACTGGAGGAAGTTTATGGAAGGAAACTGAAGAGGAATGATGCTCGGGGCAAGCAATTGCCCCGGTCGCCAGGCAGCAGGGGAGTCGTGCAAGTCAGAAAGCAGACCTCATGCCCTACCCTCTTCATGAGGCCAGGAGACAAACCCCAGCTCTGCCTCTGGGCCAGCTCCACCCGTTTTAAATAGAGCTGGGTCCAAACCACAGAGTGCACACCCCACTGCAGGGGCATTTGCACCCTGGGCTTCACCTGGCTTAAAGTGACTGATCTCTCATCCTAGTCACCCATAGTTTTCAGGGAAATTTTGTTCAGCCCAGCTCTGCTAGCAGCCAATTCCAGCTGGTCCCCTGGGTGGCTATTTACAGCAGGACATGCTGTGCGCACAGGGGATAAGAGAGACTTGGCTGTGTAACACACAGTGATTCATCCCCCCGCTGCGGATTTCAAAGCCCAGGAGCAGAACTCCAGTCGCCAGAACCCATGAGAGGCAATTATTGAAGGAATACGTCAGGGCTATAAGGAGATGTGGACCAAAGACCCTTCCAGAGGGTATTTCTGGTCACGTTATAATCCACAAGAGCTGCCCGAGCCACAGAGCCCTTCAGGGGAAATTCTGTCCATGAGAGTGGGGGTTGAAAGCACTTTGCCTTTATACCTCATTCCCCCTCCAGTAGCATTAATATGAAAGGAGAGTCATTTGGGGCTGATGGCACTTCCGTGGCCTCCTGCTCTATGAGAACGTGCTGACAATATGTACATGAAATAATAACCCATCCAGGAAGGAAGGAGTGAGTGTGAACATCCATGTATCCATCCATGGAAAAAAAAAAAAAAAAAAAAAAGATGCATTTTTCAGGGCAACCTTTTATGAAACTTTTGTCCTTCATTGAAAAAATGTCACTGAAAAAAAATCAAAATAGGGAAACATTTCCTCCAGCTTTACTACCTGCTTCTGTAAATAGTTTTTTTCTTTCTCTCAGTCTGTCTGTCCAGATCCATACATACCCTTTTATCAATGAGATAAAAAAAAAAAGAAAGCACATGCCAGTGAAAATGCAGGGGCAATATGATTATGTGGGCTGAGCCCAGTAAGTCCATCCATGGCCGTGTTGGAGCACCAGGCTCTCTCAAATGCAGAAGCTGTGACATAAGTGTTGCCGTCTGCAGCCCAGCCCTATTCTCTCTGCCTCATCCAAGCTTAAGCAGCTCCAACCATCCCTCCCTCATGAGTGTGGCTTGTCAGGGGCATCCAGCAGCGGCCTGCAAAGGAGACTTGGCTTCTCTGAGCAAGCCAGGAAGCATTTCCTGCTGTCAAGGAAAAAGCCACCCAAGCTGTGATGAGTCAGTGAGGCAGATGGCAGATGTCACAGGGCTGTGGGTGATTATGTTTGTAAGTGAAGGGAGAGAGATATCTAAAGGACAGACAAAGGGAAGTCCTCCAAGATGCTTGCCCCTCACCACACTGATGGGACCAGGTGTAGTTTTGTACAGCACGTTAGGCCGGTGCTAGAAGCGTTGAGCTCCCCTAACAGAGATCATGTTCATGGATGCAGAATTTCTGCTTGGCAAAGTGGGATTAGGGCTGTCACACTGACATCTCAACACGTATATCATTACGTCATCACGAGACACTCAGCCTTCAAAATATTTCAGAGGAGTTTCGTGTCCTGAAGCTTTTGATGTCACTCCATCTCAATCAGATACGGATCTAGTGGGTAGAGGAAAGCTTTGGAGCTTGGAGAGATATTGGATCCTTACTAGTGAATCACCCTAAGTTGGGTGGCTGGCTTCAGATACATTAAACACAGACCTGGGTGGTTCAGTAAACTATTTGACTCACTTGGGACTGAGAGCAAGCTTTCTCACAAGGTTTTCAGAGCTTCCTGCTCCTGGTTGAATAATGCAAGGCTTTCAAGGGACATCAGGGCCTCCTCTTTTCAGTACCTCTGGAGCCCTAAAGAAACAGAAGGGCCAGAAAGGAAGGAGCAAGTTATCTGCACTTGTTTCAGATTAGAAACAGCGTTTGTCTCAGTTTCCCTTCCATCTTGGCATGGATGCTCTGGTTGGTTCTGATTTCACCCCAGCCCCTCTCTACAGACAAACCCAGCTAGCTGCTGACTGGGAGGAACTCCTTGTGACTCACTTCACATAGCTGGAAGGAGAAGGACCTTACTGAAAAATCAAAGGTTGAGATTTTCTAATAAAAACTGCCCTTTAAATAAGAGGCTGAAAGCAGCTATTTTGTGAAAGGGGGCTGCTTCCGATTTTGAGACATAGCTAGCGATCTATCTGTTGGTCCAGCTCTCTAATCTAACCATAGCCTTTAATGATTCCTTACTAGGGTGAGGGGGAAACCACACCAGCACCCTCTGTGAGAGCCCTATTTGCAGATAGGGGGTTTGAACTCCCACAATTTGTGGGCCAGTCTTTCTTCTGGTATAAATCAGAACCACTCCACTAAGCACAAGTCTTGCCGTGTTATGCCAGCATCTTTTCTTGAACTGAGGGCACAAGTTGGGGCATTTGTACCTAAATGGAGACAGGCGAAACCTCAGCTCAGCTACAGAGATTAGATCAAGGGTGGGCAATTTTTTCAGGCGAAGGGCCGCTTGCTGAGTTTTGGCAAGCCATCGAGGGTTGCATGACAGGCAGCCAGGGGCAGATAAATGTTCATTTTCTAAATTTTTCAGATAGAAAGGCCTGGCAGGCTGCATTTTGCCCACCCTTGGGTTAGACTGACACCGTAGCAGTGCTTCCAAGGGGATGGGGACGGGCTGCATTGCAGCTGCATTTCCCAGTGTAGCAGGAGGGAGATTTGCTTTAATGCCATTGAAAAAGTGCTACCTAAGGGCAGCATTTGTCTGATGTCTCAGCTGTGCGTGCCCATCTACCAAGAGGCAAACAAGACCCAACACCATAAGCATGCAAAGAACAGAACGGAAAGCTAGCTGAGCCCTGCGTTGTTCCCAGAATGCATAAGCCCTCGGCAGAGCACTGGGACTCTCCGGTTAGAGACCTTGTTGGAGTCAGTCAACAGGAACTTGAATGGTAGGGAAGTAAACTGCAGCAAGCGTCTGAGGCTGGGGAGAAATTCACCATATGGTGTAATTGTTTAATTTTGTTCCTTTGTTGGAACAGCCTCGGTGGTGTTCACATGCTCTTTCCACAGCCTGGTCTGCCCCACCCAGCTTGGACAGATCAGACACCGCTGAGCAAGCAGTCACAGAAGGCATATGTGAAGGGAGAGGAGACCATCACAGCTGCTAAATAGTGCAGCCAGCGGAAGAGAAAAGAAAGGGGCTTAGGTGCCAGGAGCAGACTGTGCCGAGCCAACTACAGTCCTAGCTCTGACATGTTTAATAATTCACAGCTGCCTCGACCGCAGAGTGGGCCGCTGTTCTGGGGAACGTGGCAGCTACCTTGACCGAGTCGTGTGTGTTTCTCTCTCGGTTGGTACGGTATCCAGTATCCACCACCCAGCACACCAGGGGCTAGCGGGAACTGGGAGATAGAAAACATAAGCCAGACCTTGGGCTGTTTCTGGACCCAGACTGTCTCAGGGCGCTTTTTGCTGGAGCAAAGATATTTAACACAATGCACTGGGCAAATTGGATAATTGCATTTCAGCTCCACGAACACCTCTGCTTCTATGAAGAAATGTTACTTTTCACTTCCAGCCCTAAAGCTTGTGCAGGGTGACTCTGTGCTTTGAAAAGAGTTGTAATGTCCCATCTCGGAGGTGGTTGCATTGGCTTCTGCTTTGCCTAGCAATTAGGGTAAGCTTCTCTTCTTATACAAAGTAATCCTCCCAGTTCATTTACTCAGAGGCGAAAGCCTTAGCGATATGGAGCCTCCACTTGGACGCATCCAGGCATCAAGATAAGCATGCATTGTGCTTCCTTATCCAGCCTCACTGCTCCCGGGATGAAATCTAGCCCACTAAACTCAAAGACAAAATGTCCCAGGACTTCAAGTGGTCCAGGAACCCACCATTTTCAATACAGTGTGCATTGATATAGCAGCGAACACAAACAGTGCCTATATTTTTGCATTTAGAGGGGGAATATTCAGGGTCTCGCCTTTTCCCCAGATGGATAAGAAGTCTGTTTGCCTCCCCTCCATCTTTGTGCTGACCCTTTGTGCTGTTACCAGAGGTGAGTCACGGACTGAAATCCCCATGGCTAGGCTGAGGGGAGGAGAAAGGGTGGGGTGACACACAGTCTGGAAAATCTTAGCCCAAATGATTTATTCTGAACATGCCTGGGAAGTAAGAACAAGCCAGGGAATTATTTTGGATGTAAAAACCAACCCCATAAAACCGTTTTCATTTCATCTGCTAATTTTGTTTTGAAAATCCCATGGAGGAGCCATTGGTAAAAATTTCCCAGATGACCTTTGCAGGCAAAATAAATGAAGAAGCAATATGAGAAGAGTTGGTATCACGGAGGGACTCTCAGCATATTTATTAAGAGCCTTTGCTGGTATGAAATGCCTATCCATTACGGCATCCCATCACAACACCATCCAGCTATCTCGACTCAGGCCTGCGGGGACCACTGCTAGTCAGAAGCGAGGGGCCTGGGCAGAGCTGTGTGGGACCTCAGGCTGAAACGGGAGCACGACTGCAGGTCAGGAGGAGAGAGGTGCTTGGCTGGGGATGCTGGCAGGGTACCTTTCTGCACGATGCCTGGCCTCAGCCTTGTTTCTACCCATACTGAATCCACCCATAAAAAGTAGTAATATCATGTGCACTATAGAGACATCCTGCCATTCGGAAACTTTGCAAGACCTGCCCCATCTCCCAAGGCAGGCATCAGTGTGCAGAGCCAGCCTTGTCACATCCCAACTGACAGACACCCCAACTGATGTGATCAGGACACTGGAATTGTGGTCTGTTTGCTGCGGCTCTAAGAAACCATCCCTAGGCTCACACGTGCTTTGTTTAATGCACTGCCCTGGCATTTGCACTGTTCTTCAAGCTGAGCAAGCCCATCTGCCAGCTCCCTCCCTTGATACTACATCCCTTCCAATCTACCCCTGCTCTACTTGCTCATCCCCTCCAAGTGGGCCTGTCTGCACCCTTATGGCCAACAGCATAAAGCATCCGCTCTCTTGGACTCCAGCAAATGTGTCACCCTGCCGGAAGCCAAGCGTGGAGGCTCTCCAGATGTGGGTGCAGGTGGAGACCAGATGGCCTCGTTGCTGTTTGCCTTTCCGTGCTCAGCATTGCAAGCGCGGTGAAGCACCATCAACACATAAGCATCACTTGGGGAACAGCCTGCATGGGAAACATAGGCCAACAGCTCTTGTAGTATTTTCCAGGAGGGCAAATGGGTGCCAAAAGCAGCAAAGAATTTACATTGGTGAAGCCAGGAAGGTGGGTGGTCCAGGTCCCACCCCCCCTCCTCTTGCATCTGTTCATATTTAGATGTCATTCCTAGCTGTTCGTATTCAGCTAGGCAGTGGCACCCACCCTTGCTTTGTCCTTGGCTGCAGGCGTCTGCATAATGAATGTACTTGAGGGTGCAGCCAATACTATTGCTGAAACCTCGTATCCACAATCCTTTGGGCCTTGTCTTTATTTTTAGTGGCTGGCTACTCAGTATTTCTGGTGTGTTTCTGTCCTAATAGGCCCTGACCCACTGAGATGTTACATTAGGATGTGAAGTCTCGTGGTACTGTCAGAAAGTGTCAGGCAGGCACGCCACCCAAGTGTCCAGGCCATCGTTCCCTCTCTTGGTAATGGAGGTGGATTAGGAGGCACATGGCTATAGAGAGCAGCTGTCCCACACTGCTGCCTTTGCCTACAAATTACTGCACTGTTTGGATCGTATCTGGTAGTCTGTGAAGCCCTTGGAGATATTGGTGTGACTGTAATACTGTTTTACGTATCACTCTGAGCTCTGTTTCAGTGGACTATTAGTGAAAAATGTTTCCCTCAAGCAAAACAAGCATAGTAAATGCCTTGTTCTGACCAGCTTTTGCTATTAGACTAAGGGATTTAGGAGCACAAATCCAACTGAAAGACAATACAATTTATGTTCCTAAAGCTCTCAGGCACTTTTGAAAAACCTCCTTCCTTAGCTCTAACTGGCTCTTTTTGGCGCTCTTGCCAGCTGTTTGCTGCTCTTCTATTTCAGACTTCAAACATCTGGATTCCACTCTCAGGTCTGCCACTGGTAGCCATAGGCTGGACATAGGCAAGTCACTTCCCTTTCCCTCAGTTTTCTCATCTGTAAAGTGGGGATAAGAGGAATGACCTCCTTTGCCAGGTGCTTAGTGATGACAAGAATTAGGGATGGTGCATTTAGAGCCAGTAATTATCCTAAGGGTCTGCATAGAGCACTAGGAGATCTGAAAGGGTTACTCAGAGCTGCTAGGTCCTTAGATCTAACCCTTTCACTAGATTTAATATCAGTGCCTCTCATGGTAATATCTAGGCTTTGTGAAGATTGCATCCATAAATCTCCTATGCAGTAAATGATTGGAAGGCTTTTTATTGACCTCAAGGTGCAAGGTCTGAGTCCTCAGGCCAGGATATGCTCTGCACAGGGTGGAGTATACAGAGGACCTGCTCTGAAACCCAGTGCTTCTCTTGTCCTCAACGCAAACAGCTACCTTGTACAAAGCCAGCTGTGCTGGGCACAATGTCTGCTGCAGTGGGTGGCCTGGGGTGGGATGACGGCTTCTTCCTCCCAGAGACAGATCCCTGGCTGGGAAGGCTGGAGCTCTGCAGTTTGCATCTCATCAGCTGCCATCTCACATAATGACCTACATAAAAAGATGCAGTATGCACTTAGACAAGGGAGGGAGGGACAGCCATTGCAGGGGGCATGGTATGATGTCTCAAAGCTGGGGCCTTCCTCAGCCAGGATTGCTACTAGAGGCAGTGGGAGTCAGGACTGCCCCTGGGTGCAGAAAAGAATTGAAGTGGGAAAAGGTGCTTTTACTACAGGGGGGTTAAAAACATCATTCTTCTGCGCCGCAGCCCTGCCAGAGACTCGTGGCAGCCTCACAGACATTGGCTGAGAGCCTTCCTTTGAACTTACTCTTGGGGCTGAATCAGCCTTCAAGGAAAAACTGCAGCCAACATTAAGCAGAATAGGAGGATTTTGAAAGAGAGGACTCACTGCAGGGAAAATCCTGGACAACCCAGTCTGAAAAGGTTCAAGCATGGGCCAAACGCTTGGCATGAGTCTGGCAGGTCTCAGTCCCGTTCCCATTGAACAGATGTCCTCCACATCCATAACCGGCTTTGGCCATAAGAAGTGCAAGGGGTGAATGGGACATAGGAACTATATGCACCCCTTTGCTGGTACTGTGGGTCTCCCCAAGTCAGGGTTCAAGGTCCAGGGGTGAAGAGGCAGATTGAGAAGAAATGTCTCTTTTTGTAAACTTCTAAACCCCAGAGCAGCAAGATGTGCCAGCGTTGGGTCAACACTCAGCCCTGAGTTGTACCTCCGTTCCCTGAGATGCTGTGGAACGTGGCTATGGTATCTCCAGTGTGCGGCGAGCCGGTGCTTACAGGGGAAGACTGGGGTGTTGTGCTCCTTGCTGTGATCTGTCTTCAGAGCCCAGTGTCCCTACTCCCAGGGATCATTCCTAAAATCTGGAGACTGGGCGCAGTTTGAGGTGCTGGTGCCCTCTGCTGGCAATATGAAAAAGCTGGGAGCACCTTTTGCAGACACGGCTCTTTGGATGAATCTGATCTCTTTTATTAGACCAACTTAAATAGTTGGACATTTTTTTCTTAGCAAGCTTTCAAATTTAAGATTTTTTTTTCCCAACTGTTCAAGTTGGTCTAATAAAAGAGATCAGATTCACCCAAAGAACCTTGTCTGCCTGTGTCCTTAGATCAGCACGGCTACAACCTACACCCCTGGAGGCACCTTTTGAAACTCAAGCTCCTAAGGAAAGCACGGGTACAAGTGGCCCCTTTCTGCAAAAGCTGGGGAGCCCTGGGTGTGTGCATGTTTAAGACACGCTGTCTTGGGGACATGGCATGACCTTCACTGGATCCTGGGAGGGAGAATGCCTTAAGGCTTCTGCTGAGGGAGCCTTGAATGCTATTAGTCCAAAATTGACTGTGGTCACATCAGGCAGCAGGCCAGTGTCCCACCACTCAGCATCCTAGAGAGCACTTTCTGACTCTCCCAGTCAGGATTGGAGTCAATGCCTCTGGGGAGCCAACCTGTTTCCCTCCGCATAGCCAGACGCAGCAGCTCGGGGTCTGTTGTCCGTCTGTGCAATGCCACCTTGCTTCTCCAAAGATTACTCAGGGCACCCAATACATTTGCATAAATGGGGGAGCCAACAAGCCAGCTTTGCCGAGGACATGCTCTTGCTTTCCACCCTTGCACTGACGGCTGGCACCCAGAAGCTGTTACCTCTGCATTGTTCTTTATGTGGGAGGCTGTGCAGATGCCCTGCATGGCACAGTGTCCTTGAGTCAGCAGAAGTGGGCTGAGGATCAAACCCATGTCTCCCATGTAAAAGTGAGGAGTCCTCCTGAGCCCAAGAGCTGAGCTGGGCCCTTAGGCAGAATTAAGCCTCAGCCTCCCCTATAGCACTGGCAGAGTGGAAAACCATCACGCCAGGGCAGTTGATTCTCTCAGAACTGTGCAGTCACTTCAGGATGGGGAAAGTTCCCTGTTTTTATTCTTTATGACCTTTTCTCTCTTCTCTCTCAGATCCTTTTTGACCAGGCTCAGAGGTCAGTCCGGCAACAACTGCACAACTTTGTGAAAGAGTGAGTACCCATCTTTCCAGCCCACCTGGGGCTTCTCGATGAGCTACTGACCCTGCATATCTGTGATGGACACAGATCTGCAGCACGCTGGCTGCATACGCAGTCAAGGCCCTGCCTGGGGACAAAGGTGTCTCCAATGGGAAGAAACCATGAATCTGACTTGTGAGGGTGGGGTGACACCAGTAATTGTGCTCTCATCTCACCTTGACCTTGCATGGGATCTGCTAGGTCTAGGTGCTATGCACATCCTTTTTCCCTAATTTCATATTTAATGCCAGACATGAAGCAAAGCTCCTCTGTGAACATGCCCCAAGTCTTCAGGGAAGTTCAGGTCCATGTCCACACCGACCCCTGTTACTAAACCCACTGCTGATAGACCCCAGAAATTCAGAGCTGTGCAGCCTGGATGCAACACCATGCCTCTGTAAAGATGGGCTTTCTGCTGTCCTGGATGAGATTCAGTGGCAGTTTAGTTAATGAACCAGATCAGTGGTTTTCGACGTTCTTTCATTTGCAGACCCCTAAAACATGTTGAACGGGGTTGTGGACCCCTTTGAATGGTAAATGTGGGTTAGTCGCATACTTTTGATTGATCACAGTCATCTTTCTCAGACCCCTTAGACACAGTCTGCAGACGCCCAGGGGTCCGCGGACCACAGGTTGAAAACTACTGATCTAGATTAATACATCTTCCAAAATCCATGCGGGGACAGCCCTCCACAAATGACTTCACCTCCAAATCCAGCTGTGTCACTAAGCCCCCCAAAATCACACTGGCTCCCTAGCCACGCCTGGGACCTTTGGTGATTCTGCATTACTAAACAGCCTGTGAACTGGCCCATACATTGGCAGGCAGAGCCATGGCTCTTTCTATCCGTGGAGAAATTGGCTTCCACCGGTATCGGGGATTAGCCACTGCAGTGTGGTCTGAAATCTCATGTGCATGTTGGTACCCTCAAATCCAGGCCTGACCTGAAGCCCTAAGAGGGTGGTCCTTGGCACTGGATATCCCGAGCTCTTATAAAATGCAGTATAACCCAAAACCAGGCAACCGCTTGGTCTTGCTCCTCTGCTTAGTAATTTGCTCCTCCGTTGGGAGGGGAACAGGCTTCCCGCGGCCTTTCCAGGCTTTTCTTGCTCCCTCTACATTAAAGTGTCTCCTCTGAGAGCTTTTGCTCCCCAAGGGCAGGTACCAAGTGCAGCGTGAGATCCCAAATCAGCTGAATATAGGTCAGAGAGGCAATGGAGGCCTTCAGCTAAGAGGGAGCTGGTTTCCATGGGAACGGGTAATTAAGTGCGAATCCTTCAGCAGCGGTGGGTAGTTTGGGGTAGGGAAGGGAGGGGAAACCCAGCAATGACCCCTCTCTGAGCTCTCCCCTTCCCCCTCTCTAATCATTTATCTGATGAGCTCAGATTTAATCTGCTTAAGCCCCTGGCAGCCGGAAAAGGGAATTTCACCTTCATTTGGGGGCCGTTCCCATTTCAATGTGTCTGCATTATTCCCTCGCACGTGCCCATCAGTCCCTGCACTCATGGGGCCTGGACCTTTGATCTGCGGATTGCTGGGGTTGTGTATCTGAAATGGGTCTTCCACTGGGATCATTTAAAATCAGTCCCCAGAGCTGCGACTGAAATTTCTTGGCTGAGAGAGGGAACAAAGCAATGTTAGCAGCTTGGTCGTACCCCTCCCATCGGGTGCTGTTCATCCTCTAACCAGCCCTCCATACCACAAAGCCATGGAGGCTAAAGGCGCCTCTGCTTACTCAACTCAGGCCCAACATGGACCCTGCCAAGGACAGGGTACTGCCCCATGAATGTCTCCATCACCACGGGAAGGAGCTTTTCCCAGGGATGAGAGGAGAGTTCAGTCCCCCTGGACCATTCACTCTATGGTTGCTCTAGCTCTGGTGAGGGGGCAGGTTAGGGATAATCATAGATTCATACATGTTAGGGTCTGAAGGGACCTCAGTAGGTCATCAAGTCTGACCCCTGCCCTGGGCAGGAAAGAGCGCTGGGGTCAGATGACTCCAGCTAGGCGCTTGTCCAGTCTCCTCTAGAAGACCCCCAGGGTAGGGGAGAGTATCTCCTCCCTTGAAGCCTGTTCCAGATCCTGGCAACCCTCACCATAAAGAAGTTCTTTCTAATGTCCAACCTAAATCTGTTCTCTGTCAATCTGTGGCCATTGCTCCTAGTTACTCCAAGGGGTGCCCTAGTAAATAGAGCATCTCCTATTCCTTGCTGCCCTCCCCTGATGAATTTATAACCAGCCACAAGATCACCTCTCAGCCTTCTCTTGCGAAGGATGAAGAGATCCAGGTCCCTCAGTCTCTCCTCATAGGACCTTGCCTGCAGGCCCCTAACCATACGAGTGTCCTCCTTTGGACCCTCTCAAGATTGTCCGCATCCCTCTTGAAGTGTGGCACCCAGAACTGGATGCAGTACTCCAACCATGGCCTGGCCAGTGCTGCACAGAGAGGAAGCATCACCTCCCTGGTCCTGTTCATCATGCATCTGCTAATGCATGATAAAGTGCGGCTATCCTTGTTGATCACTTCGTCGCATTGACGACTCATGTTCATCTTGGAGTCAACCATGACACCAAGATCCCTTTCCACTGCTGAGAAGGTCATCCCCTAGCCTGTAAGTGTGTTGGTGGTCCTTTTGGTCCCAGTGCAGCACTTTGCACTTGTCTTTGTTGAACTGCATTTCATTCTGCCCATTTTTCTAACCTGTCCAGATCCACCTGGATCCGTTCCGTACCCTCTGGTGTGGTAAATTTGCCTCATAATTTGGTATCATCTGCAAACTTGGATGGGGTGCTCTCCACGCCCTCATCCAAGTCACTGATGAAGACATTGAATAGCACCAGTCCAAGAACTGAGCTGACAATCCTGTCCATGTTTTTTGTGATAGGGAGTGGTGACCTGCCAGGCTCCTTTTGCACCAGCCATTGGCCTGCCATTAGAGAGCAACAACTCATCCCGGTCATCACTCAGCCTGGCTAGACTGGAAAGCCACCTGTAACAGGACAGGCTTTCATTCCCCCTCTCCATGCTCTCCAACACACGGTCCTTTCTAAGCTGTTTGCCAGAAATGCAAGGGAGCAGTAGGAGATGGAAACACCCTCTGCTTCCCCTCACCACTCGTGACCTCACCTTCAGGCTCTGCGGTCCAGAGATCCACCCCTCCCATCATCCCCGATAGCCTCCCACAGGAACCGGGGTGGGTGCAGGCATGTGGGTGGGATGACTGAAGCTTGGATGGAAGCAGGGGAAGGAGCATGCTGCTAAGCAGTCATGGGTTGAAAGACACCTGAGTTGGCTAGAAATATTGTTGTGAGATGGGTTTGGCAGGAGAATCAGGAATTTCTTGGAGGTGAATAATGGGGAGCCTCCTAGACTGATGCAAGGTCTCCCATCCCAAAGATCAGCCCACCATTCTCCTCCAGGGACTCCTGTCCTGATTTAATGTGTACAGGCATCCATTAGCTTACCTCTGGCTGCAAACTAGGAACCCCCCCTGATTTCCTGCCCCCAGAAGTACCGGAAAAGCTTCCCCTCCTGCAGTCCTGGGCCGACTGCCCAGATACCGACTCCGGCTGGCTCTCTTGAACCAAATGAGTCACTCTGCCACCTTCCACCAGGCCAGCTGAAACCCTGTGTTTGGCTGCCGCATGTTAATTGAACTGTGGATGAGTACCCAACAAGCCCTGTGCAGCTGTGTGGAGAGACACCATCTGCTTTCTCCTTGTTTTCTTCTTTGCTACAATTCATAGTGAGGGGGCAGGGGATGCGGCTCAAAGCCAGTCAGTTAATTTTTAGCATTACTATTCAGGAGGGAGTTGGATGACAGCCAGATTAATAGCTAAGGAGAAGGCCGGGCCCCAGCTGCTGGATGGGTGAGATCCCCATACCACTTGGCCACGCCAAGCCCAGGAGCAAGAGCCTGGCAGTTGTGGTAATGAGAATCCATCTTCTGATTGGGGGCATGCATTTAAAATCAAGGAGGGTTTGCTTTCAGAAGGAGACACTTGTGGCACTTGAAATTCAACAGATGTATATGCACATGTTTATAGGACAGAGGAAGAGAGCGATCAAGGGGAATAACAGGTTGTGTGTGGGCACACGTGTGTTTTGAGCAGTTCCAGTGTGCAGAGCACCGATGAGCTTATTTGAACCTAGCTGGACAGCAGTTGCTCACCAATGTCATGCAGCTTGACTTCCTGGTGCCACTCAACCCTACAGCATTTCAGGAGCTCCCTTGCTTTGGTACCACTCCACTGTACTTAGCTACGTTAGAGGGTGCCCCATCCTTTCATTCCCCACTTTTAATCTTGATGGGGAGTGCAGAAACTCCCAGGCTCGGCCACTGGAACAAAGCATAATGTATATCTCCGTATAGACAGCCTACATAAATATATGCACACACCATGTATAAATGCACCACGGTCATTTGCGTGCTAGACAGGAGCATTTTCTCCCCTTGTCTCGTGCATGAAACAATCCACTTTCAGCACAGTGCATCAGTGATTTACTCATGTGACTTTCCCTGGTATTAATGAGAGAGATGCAGGGGCTAGTGAAAAGAAGCAAAAGGCAGCTAAGCCCAGTGAAAGGGTAAAAATACAGGTGCCAAGGGTTGCAACCAGTGTTATGAAATTCCTGGCTGCAGGCAGGTTAACCCTTAAGAGATCTAATCCTCTCCAGCTCCTTAAAATCACTGCTAAACATGCACTTGACCCCTCACTAAGCCTGCTGTTTTCTGTATTCATGTAACACAACTATACCTACACACAGGCACTGACAATAGGGCTGACTTCTGCTCTTTGGACTCGATTTTGCATTGCTTAATATCATTATTTACATCAGCGCAGGGTAAAATCCAACCTCCTTAAATGCTAGCATCCATTTTGCATCTTGTTTGCACGGATGTAAATTCTGCCACAAGGTACAGGGCAATAGTGAACCGAGTGATTTGGGTCAGTGATGCAAGATAGCATCAATCAGCATGTCACCTCTGATGTCCATGGAACTTGAGTTTGGCGTTTAAATTGTCTTAATTTACTTTGTGGTCATGAAGCTCCAAGTCAATCTCCCATCCAGCTTAGGAAGGGAACCCTAAATCGATTTCTTTGTAGTCATTCTGGGCGTGTACACATGTACTAACTTTCTGACAATTAAGCTAGCTTAACTTTTTAAAGTCAACTTAACTGTCAGAGCGTACACATGCATGTGGAGCAGAGCTGACTTAAATGCAACACAAGATAATACACCTCTGAGATGTATTATCTTGAGTCACATTAGTGAAGGTGACTTAGCTCATTCATTGTTGCCTGGATACTAAGGGTTAGTTTGTCCTCTGTTATTTGTGTGTCTTTCTTAAACCTATGGGGAAGATATATATTTTAAAAAATCAGGAAAAGCTGATACAATGGCAAATGCTGGCAGGGATGCTGTAGGGTCCTAAAGCTTTGTGATCATTTATGACCTTTTTTTTCAACTGAGTAGATTTCAATTTGAAGATATCTAGAGGACCCTCTGGCATATGTCTGTATAGTCCTTAGCACAGAGGGCTCTGATCTTGACTGTGGTCTGTAAGCACTAATATTAATTCATATAGTTCTCAGGGTAGATTGCCTCTCTCTCAACATGGCTATTGAGAACATTGTAGGGGGCAAAAGAATCTGAAGAATCAAACTTTTACTTTTTAATACTCAGAACAGACCCACCCACTCTCCAGCACATCAGAGGACATACAATAATGGCCAGTACGTGTGTGCTAGGCATTGATTCATAATGATCACACACAACTGGCTTCATGCTGTTTTCCTGGGCTCAAATACAGGACCATCTTTGAAATGGCCTTTGTTTCCTATGGAGCAGGTTGTAAAACATCCTGCTTCTTGTCCTGAGGGCTGTCAGAGAACATCATTAAGGTCGGATGCTGCTTGGATAGCTTCTGTGGTGTTGTCTTTGGTGATGTTCCTCAGTGTTTCGAGAGCTGCAATTTGCACTTGATCCCATCTCTACTCTCTACACCCAGTTTAAGGTGCAGTGCCATTGGTTGGCAGCCACATCAAAGAGTTATGCTTGGGGCAGAATCTCCTTTTGCTTGCTTTGGGTATAATACAGAATAATGGTGTTCTGGGCACACAGAGTATGGTGCAAATGAAGTCAGGATGTGGTTCTCCCAGAAATATCTGACCTGGTTTTGTCCTAATGCTGCTTCCATAATTGCCCTGCATGGTTGTAATGCAATGCTCGTTCCCATCGTTCTCTTCCTCCCTGTGTTTCAGTGACGTTCGGAAGTTCAAGGAAACGAAGAAGCAGTTTGACAAGGTGCGAGAGGACATGGAAATCTCTCTGGTGAAGAATGCGCAGGCTCCACGGCACAAGCCCCATGAAGTGGAGGAAGCAACGGGCACCCTGACCATCACCAGGAAGTGCTTTCGACACCTGGCCTTAGACTATGTGTTACAGGTGAGCTTGAGCTGCCTGCCCTTACGCTCCTCCTGACTGCAGGACCAGAGGATAAATGCCGGGCATTCAGAAGCTGAGAGTAGGGAAATGTCTTTGGGGGGGATGCAAGAGCGGATAGTCCAATATCTGGGTCTGAAATAGCACCTGATCTTGAAGTTGTCCAGCATTAAACCTTGGGCCTCAGGTGGCAGTGAGACCAGTTAAACAGACCTGGGACCCAGTCTCATGGTTGTTATACCCCACTTTTGGACCCTAGTGTCACTGGACTACTTCAAACTCCAAGCAGAAAGTCACAATTTGCACTAGATCCCATCTCTGCTCCCTGCATCCTTTAATTGTATACCCTGGTCTGACCACATCATATACTTTATCCTGGCTGGAAACTGGGGTAAGCTTTGCTGGGGCAGACTTCCTTGTGAGGCAGCTGTAGCGGGCCACTGATTGATTGGAAATGTTGCAAATTTCCCATACAGAGAGGACACGAGAGCCGGCAGGTTCCTCTCAGGGTCTCTGCCACAGGAGGTATCTCCGGGAGGCGGCTTGCAAAACAGGGCTGTGTAATTCTCCAAAGCAAGAACAAGAGGGACAACTCTTTTGAGTGCTTTCCACCTCCACATTTTGATGGCATGTTATAGTGCAGCCCTGTTTGTGTTGTTTCCTTAAGGAAAACCTCTGTGTAAATGTATATAGATATTCTTGCAGATAGATATACGTATGTGTGCAAGTACATGTGTGTTTAAATGTGCATATGCATGAAGCACACATGAGTATGCTCATGCCATTGCTAAACACGACAGTCTAGCTAAAACAGTAAATGTCACCATTATTTCCTATAAAGAAAAATTAAACCATATCCTTTGAATTAAGCTCTTTTTAGCATTAAAACCTCCCCCGGGAGTGCATAGTTATTGTCCCAACAATTAGCCCCTCTGGTAGCCAAGGTTTTTTTGCATCATTTGCAGATTTTAACACCCAACTTTGGGACCCTTCTTCCAGGCAAGGAAGTGCACACATTCAGTGTGAATATTGATGTATGTGCCACTCCACTAGCTCTTACTCTCTGCAGTACCAAATTGAGACCATCTGCCAGCACCTTCTGCCTGATCATGAGATAGTCTATGTATGATGTCCCATCCTCTTATGCAGTGAATCAGCGGCACATAGAAAAAGGACTCTATCCCTTTAACTGTAAATTATGCATGCTTTGCTAACCTTGGGGGATTGTAGTTCTTTCAGCTTCTAGGATTTAGAGATAAATGCAGCTGTGTTCACTGGCAAGGTCACAAGGAAGAATTTCCTGTGTCATATTCCTCTTTCTAATGCTGATGAAGGGGGAGAGCTCCACTACTGTGGATCAGTGAGATTTCTGGGTCAGTTCCACAGGGATGTAGCAATTTAAACCCAAAATAGGCACAGGCAAATGAAGTGGCACAGGGTTCCCTTTGCATCTGTTCAGGATCACAGGAATGAAATGGAAAAGGTTTATCATTTTATTGATTGGTATTTAGATGCTAGAAGGTGGCTTGTATCCAGGCACTCTACGCATCCTGGCCATAACTCAGATATACCACCATTGGTGTAGCAAGGGAAGATGACTCCCAGGAAACCCACCTTAACCTCATTTTCCAATACACAGGGAAAAAGAGAAGAGCCTTGCTCAGGTGGCACAAAGGAGCTAGGACATCATGCAGAATCCAGCCCATTGCCTGTTTGCTAATGTATCTCATACCTTTACTACAGATAAACCAGATCCAGAAGGAGCAGACAGGTCCACACTACACTGAATCTGGCCGTAGGAGGGAACAGTCCCTCTGCTCCAAACCCAGCAAAAGTATTACCAGTACCCTCTGCCTGGCACTAGTCTTAGTTACTCCAGTACAGTGCTGTCTATGCTAACTGGTGCCATATTTATAAATGAGTTATTAACACTCTGGGACCTATTTTGCAGCTGTCATGGTAACATATTGTTCCTGACACTGACAGCTGAAACCCCATAGAAACCTTCTGCTACATTTGACAGTCTCTTTAGTGCTAATTACAGCACTTGTAAGACTTCCCAGACTTGCCCATGGGATCCAAGGGGAAGGCATTATATAACTGCATGCAATTTATTTTTTATTTTTAAAATGATGCTATCCCAAGTCGCTTGGCAGCCTCTTACACTCTGCTCCCTGATTTATTTTTATTTTCAATTGCAGAGGCATTCTTCATCTCCTGAGCCTTGATCCAGGACTAGCAGTCGGAAGAGTTTACTGCTTCTCGTAGCATTTAAACTCATCCGCTGACCAACGAGCTTTGCAGCAGTCCTGCGCACGTGATTTTGATAACTGGTTTCTTGTGAACCACTAGTGCTCCCTAGAGAGATCATTGCATAGTGCAGCTGAATGCTAGCTTGGCTTTATATCTTGTCCTGTATACTTTTCATCCTCTACGATCCCAGTCCTTGTGCCTTTTATGGGGAGAGGCCATTCATCTTTCTAAAATAAGGAGTAATTTCATGATTAGGTTCCATGTGGAGTCAGTTGAAGACCTACTAAGCATCTTTCATTTGTAATGTAAGGCAGGTCTACAAAGCTAAGAAGGGCATCATGGCTGTAACCTGCTGCATGTTTCCCCATTGCTTGTAATGGGGATTAAAGCTGGGATTTTCCTGATCAAGGTTTCATTCTCCAGGCTGAGAGATGTTACAGCCTGCTCTTGAATCCCTTTGCTGGGCACCTGTCAATGGAGCACAAGGATGGCAAAGCTCTAGACCCAGCGCAGTGTATTTTGCAGGCAGACTTTGCAGCTGTACAGCACATCTCAGGAGCGGTACTCTCATGTTATCACACGGTGGTGCTGTAGTGCTTCTCCGGCTGTGAAAACACAGGGAAGGCAGAACCAAAAAGGACCTAAGGACTGCTTTTCCATTCTGAGACCTAACTACATTGGGGACCATGATGGGGGAGCCTGAATGGCAGCAGCCTCTGCTCTGAGGAGTCTCCAGGGCTCTCAGGCTGACACTGATGTTACTGAAACAGTTTCCTTTGTAAACCACAATATGGTATTAATAAACTTTAGGAGCAGGGTCCCTGGGCAGGCACTGTGCAAGCCGATTCCTTGGCTGGCTTAGCAATGGCTAATGGGGAGTGACGTGCTATCAAACTGGAGCCCAAACATTAGCCATCCCATGACTTCCCATCTACTTGACATTGAGCAATACTCAGCAGGTTTGACCACCTGTGCTTACACACTGGGCAGCATCTTCAAATGACCCTAAATCACTTAGAAGACAGAGTCTGAGCAGTTTAGCTAAGTCCTTTAAATGATCATCATCATCATCATCATTTTGAACATGGGTTTTATTTGGATTGCATTGCAAGGGGTACTGCTGACAGTACCTAGCTCCTGGGCTGATTCGGATTGCTAACATCCTTGTCTCTATTCTTTTACAGATCAATGTGCTACAGGCTAAGAAGAAATTTGAAATACTGGATGCGGTAAGAGCCCTATTAAGTTGACCATACTGACGCGGCTGACTTCACGATATGCAGGCCTCCATGTTCCATCCTGTGTAGGCAAACACACATCTGCGGCACCCCTAGCATGGAGATAATGTAGTTTCTTTGACACTGGCAGGGCAGCTGATGTGGGCTGCAGGGTGTTTTTACAATAGCAGATCATGAAAAGACAAAAGCCACTCAGTGTACTGGAAGGATGAGGGCTGTCAGGGATGAGTGACACCGATGCTATTATCTCTGTGGGCTCACAGTGGGGCATGCCTGTAAGCTTAGCAAGGTCTGTGATATGAAGACAGGACAAAAAGGGAGTGCAGGAAGGCAGAAAGGGATGAGATGGGGTCTAGAGAGAGAGGTTATATAGCTAAGCCTTGGAAAGAGATGGTTAAGGGCAAAATTGACATGGTATATTCTCCATAAGTGCTTATATAGCTATCATTATCATGGTGCTGTAGCACCCTGCAGACAGTTCCCTTCCCTGCACAGTATTCCTATTAGGGAGGGTGTATTATTATCTCTATTTTACACAAGTGTGGAGAGAGCACATGACTTACAGGGAGTCTGGGGCAGTACCAGGGGTAGCAGCCGGGTTCTGGTCTGGCTTATGAATCACAAAAACATACTATTTCTCGAGAAAGTATCTCCTTTGTGCATAGCCTGGAAGGGACCCTGCTGAAAATGGGATTTGTCTGGGGTGTAACACATGGAAGTCCTCAGCGTGACTATTGGGATTCATTTGGACCTGGAGGAGGGAGGGAGGAACTCGGTCTTCCAAAGATAGCTCCTTCCAAGAGAGCCGTCTCCACGCAGGCTGATGCTCTAGGCCAAAGCTGAGGCTGGCACTGCAGTGGTGTGAAAAGGTGGCCTGCACCTCAGGAGCTGGGATCTGCTGAGAGCTCATCTTTCTACTTCACGTCTGACTCTGTGCTTTGTTTCCTACCCTCAGATGCTGTCTTTCATGCAAGCCCAGTACACTTTTTTCCAGCAGGGTTACAGCCTTCTTCATGAACTTGATCCCTACATGAAGAAACTAGCCACTGAGGTGAGGAGGTTGCAGGGGCAGGGATCTTTCATATGTCCCTATTGTCAGCTCAGAAACCCTTTGCCACGAAAGACCTCCTCCTTTAAACCCAGGTGCCAGGTAGCTCCAGGAGAGCAATGCTCAGGAGCCTGTGTTTGCCAGCTATATGGCCACCACAGGGATCCTTCTGCCAAGAGGTCAACCTTAATTAAATCAGACTGGGTATGTCCTGCTCGCTGAACTGGACCATCAGGTCCACAGGCCATCTGGGGCTGGGCAGACCTCCCAGACATAAAAGCATACCTCACCCTGGGGTTTTTTTGCATCATATCTTTCCTGCCTCAAGATAGGATCTGGGATTGGAGACATCCCTGAGTCCTGACTGGAGAAAGGATATTTCCCCCAGACGGCCCATCTCCAATCCTATTCTGAACTCGGCTGATGCTGGGACAGGACTGCCGGGGTTGAGAAGGCTGTGGGGTGGTGCAGATGTGATCGATAAAGTTTGCTCCCAGCTCTGTGCCTCAGTATCAAGTCTCAGTGCTTTAGGTTAAGGAGCTCCCATTAATCAGGGAGATGACAGAGCATTACACTGAATCCCTCGCTGTCGGATGAGCCAGGGTGGTGAGCTAAGTGCTGCGCCAGCCCTCAGTGCCCACCTGAATGCAGCTTCACTTCGCTCCATTGCTTCCGGCGACTAAGGTGATTGGGTGGGCGGGTGTCTTCCCAAGGGAGGAGAAGCAGCAGCGATGGCCGCTGGCGCCCTAGCGGGAACGATCGGCTGAATTTTCCATCTGGTTTTCTCCTCCTTTCTTTCAGCTGGACCAGCTGGTGATTGACTCTGCTGTGGAGAAGAGGGAGATGGAGCACAAGCATGCACTGATACAGCAGAGGGTGAGTCCTGGGCTGCAAGCTGGCATGAGGGGACCCAGGAGAGGACACAGCTTCCTATCAGACAGGGAGAAGTGAGAGGTCGCAGCACCTCGGGAGGCCTGGCCGAGGCAGTCCTAACCAGCCCGGGAGTGCAGGGAGGGCAGCAGCTGCTGCAAAGAGGGGTTAGCGATGTGAGGGTAGTGCCCCCGCGGGTGCGGAGATATGTCAGCATGGTTCAGCACCACGTGGTCGGGCGTGAGACCCTGCTGCAGCTATGTTGCAAAGCTCAGTTTGGAATGGGGGTGCAGTGAGTGGCGGGGAGGTAGGTCGTAGCAAGTGAATATGGGGCGTTCACAGCCAAGACTATCCTAGTTTGCAGACTGGGAACATGACCTGGGATTTTGAGCAGAAAGGAATCAGGACTCTTTTCCCAGCTCTGTGACTGACCCATTTTAACCCTCTACCTGCCTCAGTTTCCCCTACCCTGGAATGCTTCTTCCTCTCACTGGTGCCCATGTCTGGGAGACACACTGAGGTCTCTGAGCACATGGGGCTGTTCCCAGTGCATGTTATCGCCATTCATTCCTGCATTAAAACAGTCTCAACAAGCAGGCCAAGACCGTGCCATGAAACTGCCTTTGGGCTTGGAGAGCAGTTGCAGCTGGAGTCTCTCCCCCTCCTGCTCTTGTCTCACATTGTCTCCTTGCCCTTCTCTGCCTGCCCTTGGGTGAGTCGGAGTGAACTGGGAGGAGTGTCTGGTGAGGCCTGCAATCTGCAGCTGCTGCAGAGGCGGCCCAGCCCTCCTGACGCTTCCCTCTCTGCTCGCACATCTGTCCAGCCGGCTTCCTTCTTCCCCCCTGCCGCCTTTCCCCTCCGCCTTTCTCCACCAGGCAGCTCGCCTCACTGCCCAGCTCCACCAGATGGTCAGCGCCCCCTTTTAAATCAGCTAGCTGACAAATGCATGCATGGAGCCATTTGTTCCCTGAGGGCTGAGCCGACTTCAGGGCCCTTTCTTCATTCACATGGAGATCACAGTTAGCTTAATGGGCTGTGAGAAGGGGAGGCAGGCTGTACTGCCACATCTCACTTCCCTCCCGTAGGAGGGATTCCCAGCTTCCAGGGAGCTTTCTTGCTTGCTAATCAGATTTCTCTACACCCTGCCCAATGGGGCAGAGCACAGCTATTTAAGCCATGTCCTCCAGACAGATGCAGGGATTTGAGGCACCAAGCTGACTTTCACAATACGATTGCATGAGGGGTGGGGAGAGGGAGAAAGAGGAGTACATGTGGCAGTGGGTGGATGGACGTTTTGTTTGAAGTGAACCCCTTCAGCAGAGGATCCATCAGAAACTGGCATTCACTGTAAAAACTTCCTGCCTCTCCCTTTACTCTCTACCTTTGTCCAGCACCTCCCATCTGCAGATTTCAGAGTCCTTCCCAGACATGGATTGCTAAGGCTGACAAAGTCTCTGTGAGCTGCCAGTCAACACGTTGTGACCCTAGAGATGCAGAAGTCTAAGTGACTAGTGCAGGGTCATGCACCGAGTCAGTGATGGGGAGGTCTGAATTCAAATGTGGCTGGACACCTGGGGGAAGCATCCTTCTTATGGCAAGGTCCTTCCCTGACTGGCCAGGACCTCAGAGGTCCATCTGATCTGAAAGACACCCCTTTCCAGCAGCTTCCAGTGTCTGCACAGATGTACTTTTTCCCCATAGCAAGCCAAAGGAAAAACAACCTATTTCCAACAGTATATGCACGGTTCCCCTGAGATTCCTGCTAGAGTGGTAGTTTGCTATTGATTAAGAGGGAAGAATTCCCTCCCGGGACTTAACGAGCTCATTCTTTCCATTTTCCTTGGAAATCTCCTTTCTGAGGGACAACTAGGATTATCCCTGTGACATGGCCAGAGCCCTGAGTGGCATGGCTTCAGAGGTAATTTCCCCCTGTGTGTTACCTGGATCAAAAGTAGCTAGCAGAACAGGGAATAATATGTAACAGGGAGAACATGGAGGTTGGACCCATCCAGGTCATTATGTCTCCAAGGAGGAAGGGGGTGGAGGAGGTCCTTGGAGCAACATTTCTAACACAAATCTGCTGTTTCCCTTGGAAGAGGTGTAGCCAGGAGATTGCAGAGTTGTGGGGAGCCAGCAGGGTCTGCTTCTCTCTCACTCCCTGGGGCCCATGCAGATTGCTTCCTTTGCACTTCCCAGAGGTGTCTGAATGAAGATGCCCGGCTAAAACTGAGACAAAACTTGACATTGATTTTCTCCACGTGCGGGAGGAAGAGGGTCATAGGCCTTTGGCAGGCAGGGAAAGGAGAGTGCAGGACGTATCTCCTGCAGAGGGGCCTCTTGAGGGACGTGTGACGATGGAATCCTGTCTTTTACTGCCCGAGCAAAGTCTGGGCTCTGTGCTTCTTGTAGTCCCAGAGCAGGCTGAACTGGAAAGACTTAACATGAACCAGGCATTTGAAGTGATACAGTGCCAAAGTCTGCTTGATTTTATGGGTGTCTGAACGGCCCCATGGAAATCAGTGCATATGGCACATGTACCCCAGGGCGGTTGGAATCCCACTGGGCCATCTTCCATTCCCATTTATATCAAAGTAATCCAGAGAAACTCATCTGCAGCCAGAGGAACATGGGACACAAGGCTGAAAGGCACCTTTAAGTTGTCAGATTCAGCCCACAGCTGTTGCATCAGGGTTGTAGGCAACCATGTCATGTTTAGTGCCCATTAGCTTTGATACAGCCCAGGCTGTTCCAGCTGGAAGAACTCCTGATTCGTGGCCTGCCAGCTATTGGTTCCAGTCTTACACCAGGATTTTGGATAACTCATTCTCAACTAATTGTAGGGACAAAGGATCCCATAAGAAGGGATAAACCAGTCTGCCTCAGCCTCCATTTTCTTCTAGCAAAGGTTTCCTGTGGCCTTTTGCAGAGTATATAACATCTCCTGCCTTTGCAGCTAGTTCATTGCTCTGCAATGCTAGGGAAAACCAAATCAGAAGCTGTTGCTTCATACTACTGCTGGAGCTTCAGGACTGATCTCCAAAAGCAGCTTCAGCCCTGCCTTTTGGATTTGCATTCACATATTCCTGGTCAGGTCCAAAATCAAATTTCCAAAATCAAATAGACCTGTCTGAGGCCTTCATGAGACACAGTTTTGGGGAAAATATGGCCCTTAAATCCTTTTACTCCTGAATGATGTCAAATGTGAACTGGGCAGAACTGTTAAGTAATGTGTTTTCTCTCTTCTTTTCTCTCTTCATCACCAATTATGGATGTGTCTCCTCCAGACTCTCCTGCAGGTAAGTACACATACGCTGTACTGTGGTGTCTTAAAGAGCTTGCTTGTTTCCTGTCATGAGCTGTAGAAATAGTTGCATAGAGTCACATCTGTCTCCTGCTTTTGGAAAGATGCTGGCAATTGGATTTGATCATGGCCCTGCCCATCAAGTGCACCAGCTCGTCACTTCTGGACACTTCATTTCCAAGCACAATTGCAGTTGAATTCAGTAGTTTCACCCTAATCCCTAGTGGACTTTCATTCTCTAAATAAAACATCCACGTGGGTTTATCTCTATTCCAACTTTTGAGTCATTTTGACTCAAAAGAGTCGGCATGCTGGCATAGCAGGGGAGCCCTGAGCAGGACTGAATTGAAGCTATGTACACTAGGCATCTATCTACATCTCTAATAGCTTTAAAAGTTTAAATGTGCCTGACCAAAGCGAGGCGTGCTGCGATTGAGGAATGAGGTGCATTGGGAGAGTTATAGGCCTGGAAGCTTTCCTGGCTGAGGTGCCCTGAGAGGAACTTAGGACTGCAATGATGAATGATGTGGCTAGTCAGGACTGCAGTACAGGGTATAGAAGTATGGGCAAGGTTTGCATGGTACATACCCGTGCTCTTCCTGGGTCTCACCAGGCCTGCTCTATCTAGCACTTCCCATGGGCACGAGAATTTTAGGAGTGGGGAATACAGGACCACAGTTGATGTGTTTTTCCCTGATAATGAAGGTCTTGCCTACAAAGCGGAGTAAGCTTCTTTCTACAGAGGTGGGTGCAGGAAGTGTGTCCACAAAAGGAGATAGTGCAGAGCAACTTGCTTCTCCTGATCTTCCCTCTCCAGAGGGATCTCAGGGCTCAGGACCATGGACACCTCCTCCTGCTCTTTTCACCTATGCCCACCAAGCCTCGGCTCTCCCGGTGACAGCGGAGGTAGCTGAAAGGCAGCAGTGTGTCTGTCTGCTTCTTCCTTCTGAGTGGAAGAGTGTCCTCAGTCATGAAAATCAATAATTAACCAGTCTAGGGCTCGCCCTGCTCTGCATCAGCTGGAATGAGGAAGCATATCTTTCCCCATCCTCCTGCTCCACCAATCTCTCTGCTATAGCATGCGCTTCCGCCTCCATCACCTTGTTGGCTCAATGCATTTTCTTTCCCAAAAGAAACCTTGCAAACTTCTCAAAAGGACAGGGTGGACGAAGCAGCTGGTGGGCCTCCTGTCTGTGCTCGTGGAGCTCGGCAACCCTTAGGTACTGCTGCTTGTTGCCCAGCAGGGTGTTTCAGGGAAGACTGATGGGCTTGGGCCCCAGGTATACCAGTGTGCCAGGGATATGGGGTGCAGTGCATGGGGAAACCTCAGTTTGCTAGCCAGGAAAGGCATCAGTCTACAGGCCCTATATCTGAGTCAAAATCCAGACTTAAGTTCAACAAGGAGAATCCTTTCTGTGTTGTATATGCCTGACAAAGGGTGTGCACCACACTGTGGGGGCTTGGTGCTGGAAGAGAAGTGAGCTTGGCCACAAGGCCCTTTCCTGTTCGTGAGACATAGCACCTGCCATCATGGCCAGTGCCTGCATTTTGGCTGCCCTTGTACCCCCTCCTGGCACCGACATTGCAGAGAGCAGGCCCTGCACAAGACTAGCCATTGCTTATGGCAGCTCATCCTATCCCCTCAGTACAGGCAGATGAGCCAGTGAGGCTTTTTTCTTCTGGTGCACTCTGGTCCTCTTCCACAGGGGAAGACAACAGTGAGGCCAGGGAATTAAAGACCCTTTTCTGATGAGATTAAGGAAATGCCTTCAAAGTGAGATAATCTGCAGCCGAACTGAGTAGCAAAATGACAGTGAAAAAGTCTGATGGCTCCTTTTAATCCATTGTGCAGCAGAGAAATTGGGCAGGATTTAACTTGGCAGCTTGCTGGCAGATGGTATTTGAGGGCTAGTCATTCTCTCCAGGGCTGGAGCTACAGCTACAGACCACTCTGAGTCCTGTGGCATTAGCAGGAATTGCCAAATGGAAAGCAGGACAACAGGTAACACACCAGGGGGGAAATCTGGTGATTAGAAGGATCCAAACTAGACCCCTTAGATCCTGGTTTTCCCTCCATATAGTTGGCCAAACTAAATTCCCAGATCCAAATGTGTTTTGTCCTCTAAGAAGGCTTGCGTGTGGTACTAAAATGGGTAGTTTCATCCTACCTCTGGTTTCCTCCTGCAGTTGGGGAAAGCCCAGATTGCTCACTTTGGAAATCAAACTACTGGAGGTGTGAACCTCAGCCCCTCACCCCAGTCCAAGTGAGAGAAGTTTGCACGGACAAACTTTGCTTAGTATCATCTTTATGGGTTGAGAAATCAAATTAGCTGCCTTTTAGCTGTGATGGGTCCAGCCCAGAGCTCCAGTCCCTAAACTCTACCAGCAGCAGCAGGATTCAAAACGTGAATTTAGAAGCAGGTCCCTATTTTGCTTCCTTCTGAAGGTCCAGACTCATAGTCAGATGCAGTCCTGAGCACTGGAAACCCTGGCTTGATTTCCGTAGCATGAGTCCATTCCTGGTTTTGTTTGAAAGCAACACGAGAGACGCGCTGGAAATATTCGTGCCATCTGGGCCCCTTTTCTGAATCCCTGACAAGCTGTGCTGAACCATTCAGAGTCAAACCTAGAAACCCCATTGTACCTGCCAGAACTTCCCTGTGGGCTGTAGGTGATGCTTCGGAGCTGCAGGAAACAGGAACGGATTCAAGAAATGTAGACAGCGGAGAAGCAGCAGCTGTGCAGGGCGTGGAGTTCATCGATCATTGCACGTCCATCCAGGCAGTTGTGCAGACTGGCGCTCCTCGGCAGGAACAAAACGTGGAGTGCTTTCTTGGCTTTCTTTTTGTAATGCTCTCTCTGGAGAACATCATGCCCCAGGAGCTGAAAGTGTAACAGAATTCGAAGGCTACTGACAAGTGTTTCCTGAGTATCGGTCTGTGCACATGCTCCTTTTGCCTAATTGCCCTATGGGAGGTAGGGGGGAGTGGAGAAAGGGAGGGGGGATTCATTTGTGAACCTTCTGTTCCCAGGGGCATTACACAGGAGTGATGACTTCATCCAGTAGAGCAGGGAGGGTCTCTCTAATGCAATGCATTTAAAATAAAGCACTTCGCACACAACTTCTCTGCTAGGGAAGTGCTGTGGGGTTACTAGGGGTCAGGCTTACAGGTGGGGAGGAGGCAGTTATTCAACACCAGATCTCAATACACAGAATCATAGAAAATGAAGGTTGGAAGGGACCTCAGGAGGTCACATCTAGTCCAACCCCCAGCTCAAAGCAGGACCAGCCCCAACTAGATCATCCCAGCCAAGGCTTTGTCTAGCTGTGTCTTAAAAACCTCCAAGGATGGAGACTCCACAACCTCTCTGGGTAACCTGGTCCAGTGCTTCACTACTCTCCTAGTAAAGAGTTTTTTTCTAATTTCTAACCTAAACCTCTCTTGCTGCAACTTGAGCCCATTGCTCCTTGTTCTGTCATCTGTCCTCACTGAGAATAGCCCAGCTCCATCTTTTGAACCCCCCTGCAGGGAGCTGAAGGCTGCTATTAAATCCCCTCTCAATCTTCTCTTCTCCAGACTAAATAAGCCCAGCCTCTCCTCACAAGTCATGTCCCCCAGCCCCACAACCATTTTTGTTGCCCTTCACTGGACTCTCTCCAATTTGTCCACATCCTTTCTGTAGCGGAGGGGGAAATGACACAGAATTGCCCACTGCCTTAGCTTCTTATGCAGGTCGCCTTGTGATAAACAGTGGAACACCTATACTGGAGCTGAGGATGGGTCATTCTCCCCATCCTGCACTGTTATAGGGAGCCACACAATGTTACCTCCATGCTGAGCTAGAGAGAAACCCTGGATCTGGCAGCCCCAGCCCAGTGCTCACTCTGGGCAGACATGAGTTCCATTTTGAAGGCCACTGGTACCAGTAAGCTGGTGCCTGTGTATGCTTTGTGTGAAGCGACCAGCCTGTCTTCCTGGGCATCCGGGAAGTGCTGATAGCAGGTTGTGCTGAGAGTATTGTGGCTGTATTGGATGTAGATTTAAGTGAGGTAGGGAATAGGATATGGCCTACAGTGCATTAGATGCTTTATGATTTTGGTGCAGGAAACAGTCCAAGAATAGACCTTGGGCCTGGGTGTCGAGAGAGGGGTTTGTTCTGAGCTGTCACTGATTGCCATCCCCTGCTCTAACCAGCTCTGTTCCTCAGTTTCCCTACTTGTAAAGCAGAAAAGGTGATGCTTATCCACTTTTGTGCAAAGCTCTGATATCTGCAGATGAAGTGCAGTTAGAGGAGGCGGCTACTCCTGCATGTCTTTGCATATGCCGTGCTTAGGCTTGGATGCAAGAGAAAAATAGGATGGCATCATACCATAAGAGCCTCCAAACACTGCAGCAATGCTGTTGGACACTGAGCTACAGCCAGCTGTGGAGCCTGTCTGATTTATTCCCCACCCTTCTGCAAAGCTTTGGGCACCCATGATTGCACTTCACACTGGAAAGATAAGCAGCAATATCATTTATCCCCCTCCTGGTACCTTCCCCAGCAATATAGTGCGAGGTGGGCTGTGGCAGGAGGAGAGGGAATCCAATCTTGAAATAATATGCTATGGGCCTCCCCTGGGGGTGGCTTTCATGATGGTGCTGCACTTATTGAATTACCCTTGGACAGCTTGGTGAGGCATAGAAAGTGGCCCATTAAGTACCCCATTTGCTTGCAGGAGCTGCTGTTTCAATTTAGGGTTCCCCCCACCCTCAAAAACATAGAAAACAGAAAAAACATTCTCACGGGCGGGGGGAGAAATCGGGCATGAACCCCAGTTGTTTTTCTTTTTGTTGTTATTCCAGTGCCTTTTCCCCATCCCTCTTCCCCTCCTCTCTCCAGGGGCATCTGTCACCTTTTGTGAGGAGTCCCAGGGTGGCTATCATTTCAAGCTGCCTTTGTTATTGTAACCATTGCCCTCCCTGCTACCCACCCCACCTCTCTGACAAGCTCCATTTGCTGTTTCACATCTTCCCTGAAAACAAGCCTGACTTAAACAGAAAGGATCCCAATAAAATGCAAGCACAGGGGGCAGGGAAGAGTCTGGATGCTTGTGGTTGGGAGCAAACCTTTTCAAACTCTCCAATATGGTAAGAAAAGAGAAGAGGAGAGCTTTGACAAGGGGCTGATGGGCTGCTCTGCATTTGCTGTGTGCACATGGGTGTGCAAGGGGAAAGTATGACATTTAAATGAGGGCAGAGGCTGGGGACACAGTGTGATACTGCCCTAGCAGCTCTCTTGGGGCAGACTGGAGTTCAGATTTGTTTTAAGCCACAAGTAAAATGAATTTGTGCATTTTTTTCTTAAGCATAATAAGTAATAAGCATAATTACCAGTCATAAGGAATTTTTGGCCCTGTCCCTAGTGCCCTTTGTTGGAGGGCCTCAAAGCATGCTGCAGCCTGGCAACCATCCTGCATAGAAGGGAAGACTTATTGCCATTCTCCATTTTACTGATGGGAAAACTGAGGCCCGGAGCGATTAAATGACTTGCCTGAATTTACAGTGCAAGTCTACACCATAGAGCCAGGCCTCTTGTCTGCTTGTCTGGTATGTTAACCATGAGCTTGTCCTTGCTGTCCCCTCCTGTCCCCGCTTTCTAAGAAACTAAGAGTTACCCAGGTAGGATGAGAAAATAGGAAGTATATAGACATTGCCTTATAGCCTCTTAATTCACCTCCTGGCTGAAGGGCTGTGTGGGGAGCACATGCTGTCCGTCGCGTGGGTGAGGGCAGGCATCCACATCAGGGCAGTGCTGTCTGCTTGATTAAGTAGGGACAGTAACTAATAAACCAGTTGGCCATATGGCACTTTTAGCACGCCAGCATGCCAGGGCCCGGGCTGAGCATGCTAGCCTCCATGGGCCAATGGGTGGCTCCTCTTTCCTGGGGAGGGGTCCCATGATTTGGGGCAGGGGGAACGTGGCTCCTTCCAGAAGCATGCCAAGTCCTTTGAAGCCTGGCTCCACTGAGGTCAAGGGACATAGGCTCCCCCTGTCAACTTTGCTCTGTCTTTGTTGGCTTCCCCCATCCCACAGTGACAGCTGTATGATAATTAGCCCTTGCTCTAAGCTGATTGACTGTGAATGGGAAGCACGAGGAGGGGCCAGGCAGGTGGTCCCTAGAGTCCAGCATGCTTCCCCCCGCCCAGTGTCCCTGCTTTGACAGGAGCCAACGGCAGCGCTTGCAGCCACCCAAAAAAGGAGGAGGAGGGGAGAGGAGAAGGGAAGGGAAAAAAAAAGAATCCCTCCTTCCTTGCCTGCCAACCGCAGAGGCTGCTTTAGAGAGTGATCTAAGGAGACGCACACAGCAGCTCCCCACTCCTTTGGCTGGAGCATCAGAGCATCCCCCTCGCAGCTGGCGACATGAAGATTTTCGGCAGGCTCGAGTACCTCCTGGTAAGGAGCTTGGTCTGGAGGGGCATTTGGCTGAGGGAGAGAGTGTGCGGGAGCTTTGGAGAAGTTAGCGGTGTTAGCAGGACTGGTTCTCCCTGTGTGCTGGTGGGGGAGGCGAGTTAGTACTTTGGAGAATTGAATGCGTTTGGCACCCTGTGCACAATTTGAAGGTCTCTGAGCATCTTTCTCCCAGCCAGTTGGAGAGTGGGGGCACCATGCCTCTGCAGGCAGGAATAGAAACAAAAGGGCTGTCAATCGGACTCTTCCAGGTCTGTCTGTGGATGCTGTATAGGAATGTGTTTGGCTGGGTTTGCCTGCAGAACCTGTCTGTGCTCACGGGGTCATGATGTCTGCAGTGTGTCTGCACAAAGAGGGGTTACAGAGACACAGGGATCATCACCTTTAGAAAGTGCTTTATTATTCATGTGTGTCTGGAGTGTGTATGTCCTTGTGCTCCTTTGTGAAAGGTGTCTGTGTGCATACATGCAGAATATGCAGAGCTATGTGATTTTACACGTAAAATGGGCATTTACAGCTACAGAATGCTCACACCTCATCCCGCAGTGACATGCAGAATCATGCATACTGCATTTAGTTGCACATGCCGTATATTATATACGGACACATGTCTGTGCAATGCAGCATGCATGACATAACTGTTACTTAGGAGAATCACTGAATGCTTTGCAAATAAAGAGGGTACTTTTGGGTAAAACTACTTTCTCACCTCTGAGGCAATGCACCGCAGGTGCTTTCTAGTTCCTATTGCTCAAATCATCATTAGTAAGGAGATTCACTAATAAAGAGAACTTACACAAGCCCATTGGGGCGTATTTCCATCTCTGCAATAAAAAGCATGAAATGGTGAATATGATGATTAATTCTGAGCTCTTATACAGCACTTTTCATCCTAACAAAGGAGGTCCGTATTGTCATTAGAATTCATGCAATGACAGGGGGGTGGGGGCATTGCTATAACATTGCGTGCTATTTTAGAGAAGGTCCCATCCTACAGCTCTCCTCTCCTCCAGCTACTGCCCCTACCAGGACAGGGTGAGACCTTTTCTAGGGAACTATCAGTGAGTCTCTTACTTCACCAGCATGGAGTTGCCAGAGGTTCACAGCCTGGGCTCTTCCTTTGAAGAAGACTTGCCTGAAAGAGGCAAAGGGGATGTCTCTGCTCTTCATTTTACATCTGTTCACTTTAACTGGAGGTTTATTGAATTGGACTGGTCTCCTCTGCATGCATGGTTGGTGCCGCATAAGCAATTGAATGAACTTGTCTGCCACATCCAATGCAAAGCCCCTGCTGTGGATGCCTCCTGGATAGGGACAAGTGGATGCTTAAAGGGGCAGCCCTTGGAGGAACCTTTTCATTTCTTTTTCCCAGTGTCCTTTGCAAGTGACCATGCCCTTGCTGGTTTTTCTGCCTTTTCATTCGCCAGTTTAAAACTATCCTTATTGAGGCCTTTTTTCCATGTCCCTCTGGATAGGACTCTTGGAATTCGTTACCTCATTGTTGTTGCTTCAGCAGTATTCAATGAACTGCCATGGAAACCATTGTGATGTCATTTATTAAAAGCTATCAGTTCCCAGCCTCGAGAGTGTAAATTCAAAGCAATGGGGCTGGAAGGGGCAAGGGCCATGAGGTAGGCCCAGCGTGATTTATTGAAACTATGTGCAAGCAAAGAGAACAGAAGATGCCAGATCTGCTTTCTTATTTTCGAGTGTGGCTGGTTTCTTTTCCTGTTGCGCGCTCCAAACGGTTGCCCTGGCAGCTACTTCGCCATTGCATAGACAATTGCAGCCAGATACTATTTGGAATGTGATACCCCGTCCACCGCCCGCAACCTCCCAGGCTGTTTCCCTGACTTAATGGTGATAGAAGATAAAATGGTGATACACCGTCAAGAAGCAGAGATGAGCATGGTGCAAACCGTGCCGGCGGAGCAATCAGTTTAAATTGTACTAAAAACTAGAGCAAGCTTGCCCAGTCCTCTCACACAGCAATGATGTTCAGGGGCTGACAAAAGACAGTCCATTAAAACCAAAGCTGATTCTCCTTCTAGGGCATGTGCAGTTAGGTAGGAGATGACACAATAGCAGGAGACCCCTGTAGATCCTGTAATGTGAGCCTTTTGCCTTGCTCATTCATCCCCTTTAAACTCTCAGGAAGGTCACTCTATGGGAACGGCTTGGTGGGGTTACCTGTTCTTTCCCCCTCAGTGAGTCCCACAGATGGGCTGCTTGGTTTGCAAAGAAAAAGACTGATTTTTTTCCTCACTGTACTTGAAGTAGAAATCTCCAGCTGGGTTTGTTGTATCCCCTCTGCTGAAGGGTTGGCTGAAGGGACTCCAGTCAGGGCTCTTTGACTTGTCCCCACAAGGCCAGCAGCAATAAATGCCTCTTTCAGTGAATGGTATCCAGGTTGTAGCCATATTGGTCTAGAGGAAAAGGCAATCAGGGCTCACAGTAGAGATGATATCTATTATTAGCGATTAAAGATATTTTTTGCAAAAATCTTATTGGTTTAAGAATAGATATCATCTCTACTACAAGTCCTGACTGTCTTTCACTGAATAGCACACATGAGGGTTAGACATAGAGAGCACATCTACATGAGATGTTTACTGTGGAGTGGACTAATTAGCTGTAGTAAATGTCTCAGCGCGTCTACACGCGCAGTGCTATTAGGCTGGAGTAAACTAATAAACTCCGCAGCAGGATAGTATGTGTAAATACAAGTACTATTCTACTGTGGAGTTTTTTACTCCACAGCAGCTCATGTGTAGATGTTGCCTTGGCTGGCTGGGGCACAAGGGTGCTTCAGTGCGGGGGCTGCCTGCCGGCTAGCCCCACACTGGAGCCCCCCCGTGGCCCAGCCAGCCCCTCTGCAGCATGTTGAGCCAGGTTGGAGCAGCCCCAGGCTTGGCAGGATGATCCCCGGGCCCCTTGCCAGCCAGGGCTGCTCCAACAACATGCTGCAGTCCCGACCACATGCGTGAACACAGTATGTGGGAGCAATAAACTCCTGTGTAATAAATGCTGAGTCTTACAAGGAAAGGCTGAGGGGCATGGGACTCTTCAGCCTGGAGAAACGAAGGCTCATGGGGGACTTGGTGTCAGCCTATAAGTATGTAAGGGGTGTGCACTGGGAACTGGGAGAACATCTGTTCATCAGGGCACCCCAAGGGAAGACAAGGTGTAATGGTCACAAACTCCAGGAAGACCGTTTTAGGCTGGACATAAGAAAAAACGTATTTACCGTCTGAGTCCCCAGAGTCTGGAATAGACTCCCCCAGAAGTGATGCAAGCACCTACTCTGGACACCTTTAAGATACCCTTGGAGGTTTATCTTGCTAGGATCATTTGACCCCAGCAGCCTTTCATCAGCTTGACCCGATGATCTTGCGAGGTCCCTTCCAGTCCTAATATCTATGAATCCTATTAATTTTGCATGTGTACACATGCCCAGAGAAGGGCAAGTATGTCGGGTATAGTTTGCAGACCAACAATATATAGCTAGGGCTGCCCCATGGTGTTATTCAAACCCAACTCCTCAGGGGCTTGAAAAAACTTTCCCTGCTGACTGCTGGGAAGACCCTGAGGATCAGCATTTGGGAATGCAACTTGGCCAGTTAGGCAGCTATTCTAGCAGCAATTCTTCCGTGTGAACCCTGGTTCTCTGTCCCCTCTGCTTTCAGTGGCCGACATGCCGGGGTGAGGTAAAGCCATGAATGCACTGGAATCGGTTTTTAAAGCCTGTGCACAGAGCATCCCAGCTGATTTTCACTGTCAGATTTTTTTATATTGATTAACTTTAATTAATAATATGATTAGATTTTTAATAAAAGAGGAGTAAGGAGCTGAGAAGATGCTAGGGGCTTAGATCCAGCAGGGTTGCCCAGATGTTATGCTACCAAGTCTTGAACTGAAAGGGTTAAACCTCTCCTAAAGACAAAGGATTATTTTGCCTCTGTGTGTCTCTCCTAATGGACCTGACTTCCATTTTCTTCCGGCAGATAGCAATCAGTCCTCTCTGATGCCATCTGTGACTGGAAGGGGTGTTTAACGCACCACGCAATCGAATTGTGCCTGGGTTACCTTCAGGTTATCCAAGCCGTTTCCAAAATGTCTCTGTTTTTCTCTGCCTTGTTGAGAAAGGGGAAATGATTCTTGGTTGTTTTTTTTTTTCTTCTTTTTTGTGGGTAGGGAGGGGAATTCTGGATTTTCCCTTTTATCCCACTACAGTATGGTATATAGCAATGTGCTTCCTTCTCAAAAACCAGAGTGGCTAAATGAAACATAGTCAGTGATACCTGTGGGATATGCACAAGGGTATGCTATCAGAGACAGCGTGGACAGGTGTTATCCCTCACATCTCTTCCTCTACTTAGATGTAGTTTGCAAATTCAGCTTATTGCTCCAGGGCCCATATGCTGCCTTCCGCTGCCCTTGTGTATCTTGTCTGATGTCAGTGGAGCTTCCTGGGAATTTCACTGCTGCAACTTTGCAAAGAGTTTGTCCCACAGACTGTTCCTGATAAAGAAAAGGGGTTCGAAGAGAAAAAGGACTGTTGAACTAGTGCAGCCAGATGTCTTTCTCCTTAGCCATGTGCAGCTCTCAGTTTCCTATTAGTAGTGTACACACTGTGTGTGTGTGTGTGTGTGTGTGTGTGTGTGTGTGTGTAACTCTCTAGACTGGTACAAGTCAGAGCTCTTTGGAAGGCAAGGAAGCTCTCTACATGCTGTTGATCATTTTGTGCCCGAATGCATGCTGTCGCCAATTTTTTTTCTGGACAGTTTTGTGGAACGAAGTGCCGCACGATTCTGGCTTGAGCTAATTAAAATGGCACGAAGTGCCATTCGTATAAACAAACGCAGGGCTCAATTCACACCTGGGCTGATCCCAATTGACTTTTTTGTTGATTTACCCCTACGATGCATATGGCCCATCTGTTCTTGCCTTCATCAGCCAGGTTCTTTCCTTTCCCTTAACACATGGTGTTTATCTGGGGGCAGCTGAAGAAGTCCTGCTAACATACAGGGTCCCCGGTTATAGCTCTTCTCGAAAGGGAAGCACTGCAGGGTGACTGCTTAAAGAGCATTTGCCGTCCATTGGGAAGCTCCTCTGGTTGGGTGCTTGTGGTCGGATCCTGATCCCATTCACACCAGCCTCGAGCTGGAGCGATTCCACCACCACCACTGGAGTCAGCTGGGGATTTGTGCTGCTTCAAGCAAGATCCCTCCTGCCTTTGTTTGCGATACGACGGAAAAGCAGCCACAAAGGAGACCGCATGGGATTTACCTCCTTTAATGGCAAGTAAATTTGAGGTTGAGTGGCCCTCTCTAATTGGAGCCTTACAGCATAGCTTCCCCTGGCTAATTGGGCGTCCTGCTGCCTTTTCAAGGAATGACTCAGGCTTGTCCCATTATATCTCCTCCTTCTCTATCAGTATTATTCTTATTATGACACCTCCCTGGCAAGCTGGCATCACCAAACATAGAAATAACTCATCCTAATGAGACTGAAGTGCATGTTGCCTAGCAACCCAGCCTCACTGGGGTCTTTATATGCTGAGCTGGGAAAGGCACTTAAGCTAATGGTGCCACTTCTCACCATAGTGTGGTTGGTCCTGTGAATCAAGCAATGCAAGGAGAAATATTTGTGCGCAGGGGAAGCACCTGGAATTGGAGTACTTGATTATTGCAAAAGCCTTTTGCAGAAAGAGAGGTCTGCTTAGTGCTCCAGGGCGGTGGGGGAAGTCATTCAGAGTCCATGACCCGGTTTCCCATGGGCAGGAGACACGGTCCTCTCCAGGGAGCAGACCTTCCCATGTGTTCGTGTAGTCTTCTCCCTTCCTGGCTGTTCCCATTTGGGAGGACTGGTGTAACAGTGTCAAGCACAAAAAGCCAGCTCAGGTTGTTCGAGTAGCATGGCATAATGTGACACGGGGTAGAGAGAGATGTGATTGAGAAGCCTCTGTTTGCCTGGGAAATTAGAAATAGCATGGAGTGCTAAGGAATGAGAGAGTTACTATTTCCTTTATTCCTCTTTTTGCTGTGATTGGAGCCATAGGCGCTGGCAGGGCACACCATCACCAGATATACAGGGTACCTTCACTGAGCAGCACCCTGCTATCAGTTCCCTTCCAGCTGAAGATTGCATTTAGAGCTTGGAAATTTTCAGCCATTAAGAAATACCAACCCACCCAGCCTCTTTCCTTAACTGCTGGCATAACCACAGCCTTCCCTGGAGGAGGAGCAGTAGTTAACCACATTTATGTTGCTTCCTCTGAACAATAGAAACAGCTAAGGCTATTGGAGTGAAAATTGGTAATGGCTCCCAGTGATGGTTGCAATCTGCTAAAGTGAGGGACTGCTGGAGTGGAGCGTCCTGTGAGGCATGGATTCTGCTGGGAGGGTTTTCAGGAGCATTGTGTGCAATACACCTGCCCAAGGACAGTGCTTTGTGGAGAATCCTTGTATAAAAATGCTGATGACTGTCTTCAGAAGAGGGTGCAGTTGTGCCGAAGCCTGGCCGGTCGGAGTCTAACCCCAGAAAAAAAAAATCATTTGGAGCTGCAACAAACTGACTGAGTCCAGTGCCCCACTGACAATTAGGGTGGCCAGGCAGTTGAAGGAAATAAGGCAAGCACAAATTATGGAAGGGGACATCCATCACCATGACTGCAAAGGACACTTGGATCGTATAAATATGCCTACTTCTCTTCTGTCCTGCCTGACCTCAGCTATTCCACCGCTTGGCTTTCACACGGCTGGCCCCGTGCGCTGCACTCCTGCCCACGGAAGAGCACTTCTTGTTGCCCCAGTCCTATAACCCTCTGCAATTCCAGCCAGGGCTCCTCAAGCCTGATGTGTATTGCTATTCCAGTCCTGGAATCGCCCAACGCTTTCCCACTACATCTCACTTCCGACTTGAAGTGCTCTGTTTTTCAACCTCTGCACCTCAGACTTCTGGACCAGAGCAAAATGCCATTGTGATGATCATTGCTTAGTACCCAAATGGGAGTACTTTCACGATGCAAACTAGATGGCTTTGACGACAAAGGCACAGACCAGCAAATCCATTTTTTCTAGTAACTTAGTCAGGGTTTGGAACTTAGGTCTCCAGGGGGAACCCAAGTTAAACCATGTTAAACCACCAAGTCAACTACAGGACCTTTTTCTATATTTTCCCTTGGGAAATATCCCATATTTCCTCCCAATCCTAACCCCAATGTGCTGCTGTGGCATCCAAATTTCCCGTGTAGGTGGGAATTTTGATCATCCTCATCACCGGAGCTTCTTGTGGCATGGAGTGGTACCACTGTTGCACATGTTTTCTCAATCTGTTTAAATCTGCAGGACTTCTCCTATGATGACTCCAAGGTGGAATTCAACATTGATGCCCCCAATGGAGTGGTGATGGAAGGCTACCTCTTCAAGAGAGCAAGCAATGCTTTCAAAACGTGGAACCGGTGAGTAATCAAGCATGATTCATTTGGTGGCTGGATGAGGGTTTTGGTTTTGGCTCAGGACTGGAAGGGCATCTAGCAGTGCCCGGCACTGATTTGGTACATCTCTCATGAAATCTGCCTTTGTTGAGATGACTTCAGCAGCTCCAGGCCGATGAGCTTTTCAGTACAGGGATTTCCTACTGCTAAGCTGTGCTATTGCTTCACTTTGTGTGTGCTGAACTTGTGGGATTTTGTGATATAATGGTGGGGGGATGGGACGGGTCCTGCAATGCTGGCCTGTTTGGGATAGAAATGACTAAACCCATTAAAAAGAGCTAAATGTTTTATGTTTTGTAGGCTGTGAAAATAATTTGAAGGATAAACTGGCTTTTCCTGGCTTCTTAATGCTAAAAGGGTTCCCACTGAAAGTCAGGAAATCTTTCTTTTAGTATCACTTCTCTATTTTCCCACTTTCCTCCAGTCCAGTGAAGTGTTACCGCTGGAAGTGGCACATAGGACTACTTGCTTTCATTGGGACTAGCCTGTTTCTTTTTTTTTTTTTTTTTTTTTTTACTGAGAACTGGTATACTCCTAATGGGCTGGGCTTGAGAAACAAAAACCTGCCTGAGGTTCACTGTACCTTTGCGAAAGTCAGAAAGCATGACAGTGAGCACCTTCCTTGATGGGCCAGCTACCAGGCTCCATGCTTGGAAGGCCGGACACAAAGCAGCTGGAGTCAGGCCCCAGGAAAGCTGTACAGTTGTAACCATCAAGAGGAACATCTAACACAGCAGGACAAGCATGGCTTTTGAGAGCTGCTCATATCAGACAGCCTTGCTTTGCAAGGCGATGAGAGGTGGGAGCCTGGAAATGTCAGCTGTGCAGCAAGGAGCGGAGATCTGCTCCCTCCAGGCGCTGACCCTTCTGCTAGTCCCTTATTAATATTTCAGATGATGGTTCATTTGAAATGCTAGCTTCCCTCCTGCAGTAGAGCTCCCAGGGACCTTGGAGAAGTGCAGGCCAGAGCGGGATTTCAGGTTCTTTCCTCGATTGATGTCAGTAAGCCTGACATCCCTTGGGCAAGGCACGGAGCCTCACTTGAACTGCTGCAAGTGAAGGTGGGGTTCAAGCTATCAGATTCTATTTCTAGCATGTGAAATCAGTGCCTCTTTGACCCCCAACTCTTGACATGGCAGTGTAATGGCAGGCTCCCGAGAGCGCGGGTTTCTGAGCATGATCAGGGGATATTCTGCAGTGAGGCAGAGATGTGTTGCTGCCCTGTTGGAGCAAACCAGAACATGCTGAACAGTCCTTGGCACATGCATACACAGCCCACCCTTTCTCAGCCAGGAGGCGGCAAGTTGATGTCGTGCCTAGAGAGAGAAACGTTGTTCAGAGTCATTCCTTCCCTCTCCAGATCCTTACCCCAGACTCACGCCGAGCCTGTCTTACAGAGTCCAGGATGGTTTGGTCCAATGTTTCTGCACCAAGGCTTTTCCATTTCCATGACATTCAAGTGCATTGTGTGCACCTCAGGGGCTCCTGAGGGACCTAAAGCCGAAGTGACATATTCCTGTGAGAACAGCTGCTCCCCGGAGATACTCAGCCCAGCACTGCAGAGGTTTGCATATGGTGCTCGCGAGCCCATGAGCTATAACTCATCTGAGCCGCACCTCAGAATGATTCGTGGGTCAGCCCTCAGCATTTCTGATGTAAAGCTGGAGAAGGTACCCTAGACTTATCCCAAAGGCACCTTCTTCTGCAGGGAGCCAGGCTTTTGAATCTTTCTAATATACCTGACAAATCTGGGGCGAAAGTGGGATGCTTCAGCTATTCATAGCAATCTGTATCCCGCACATTCAAATTCAAGCTATTCACAGCCATCTGCATTCTCCCTACACAGTCCAGCTATTCATAGTCTTCCATACCTCCACATCGCAGCTATTCACAGCCACAGCCCCCCTTCATCCCACCTACTTAGAGCCCTCCACATCCCCCCCTCCCACCCCATACATAGAGAGATGTGACCATGATTTCAGGAGCCCTGGGAAAAAAGCCCCTGTGAGAAACTGCAGATGCTTCCTCAGCCTGGCAAAGGGTGTTTGTGCCCGAAAGCTTGCAAAGAAGAATGTTTTCCAACTATTTGAGTTGGTCTAATAAAAGATATCAGATTTACCCAAAGCACTTTGTCTGCTGATGTCCTTAGACCAACACGGCTACAGCCTCTTCCTCTGTGAGAAACATATGCACCTGTACAAACCAAAGCCTAAGAGTTCAGGATAAGAACCAGCACTGTATGCCAGTGCATGCCCTAAAGCTGTTGCCCCAGCCAGGAAATGCAAATGGAAAGAGACTCGGGACTGCAAGAAGTGGCATCCAGGCTCACAGTTTCAGAAAGCAGACTTCTGCTTGGCTTCCTGTGACAGAAAAGATCCTGGAGGATACACCACTGCCACTGTCAGGGGGGATGGCTGTCACAACAGGGAGTGCAAAGAGCTGCAGATCCAAGCATATTCACAAGCTGATCAAAAGGGGCTACTGAGCAAGCGAAAAGGCCTCTCGTTACCTCCATTCCTCTGATTCCTGGCAGACAGATCATCTTTTATTAATGTCACCTTTTATGTCTCTCTTATGTCTCTGCAAAGATAGAAATAGAAGTGTCGCTCATTTTGTTTTCCCAGGAAAATGAATTCTTTTGCATGTTGAGGGCAAGGTGCAAGTCTAAATACTGTTCAAATTCAAGGCTTTCTGACTCTTTTCCTCACCCAGCTGCATGCCCATCCTTCATGGAACGTAGCCTTTCAGCTCCCTGCTTCCCAGAGAGATGACTTTATAGGGAGATCACAGGAATGGAGTGAGACCATCTGCATTATATTCCTTACTTTGACATAGACTCAGACAAATCGGTTAGCTTCTGTGCGTGCCTTCATTTTTCCAGCGTAAGATGCTCAGAAATTCTGTGGCGGTGTGTGCTATTAGGGATGATAGGTGGGTGGATGGGTGGACTTCCATAACATGCTGATAAAATCCAGAAACATTTGCCCTGCCAAATCAAAGCTGTACCCTTGACTCAGTGGCATTTCTCTGGTGGTCCCTCCCTCTGTTATACAATGGATTTTGAAATTTTCATGGGCTTTTCAGGGAATATCCTGGATAACAATGATCAGAACTCTGTTGATTTTGGTGAAAGACAACTCCACTCCCCCAAAAAAGCCTAATTTCCTCTAATCTAAATGGTATCTAGGCTCTGGGGCAGTGACTTCACAGATATCATCATGTGGGATACATAACTGAGGCAGTGACATCAGGGACAGAGCTACCCCGGAGATGGGGTAAGGCTGTGACTTTAGGGTTAGGGTTAAAGCCAGGGATCGGAACGCACATTCGGTGAGTCTGATTTGGGTGGAAATCAGACTTCTGGAAGTTTGTAGCAGATCATCCCTCACTCCTGTTTCAGCCAGTTCCCTGCGCCTAACGCAGCCATATACCACCTTAACATGATGCTTGCAGCCCCCTCCCTGGCTGTAATGTGGGCAGGGGGCCTACCTGGGTGGATATATTATATCCACAATATATATATATATCTCCACAATATATATATATATTGTGCAAACAATAAAGTATATGATTCTCTAACACTACCTCTTTCTCTCAAGCTGTCTTTCCTTTCTAGAAATGTATCCACAGACATATCTAGGACATGTGTCCCCATAGCATCTCAGTGCTAAATGCTGTCATTCGCTCATCTTGCAAAGCACTTGTTTGTTTTCAGAAGGATGGTGCTATAAAAATGCAAGGCTTCGTTACCCGGGTCATATCTTCCATGCTTCTTGGAACGAATGGCATTATTTTGCAAAAGCAGAGATGCCCTGTCCTTCAGGGGAAAGGTGGCTGCATCTCACCTTTTCACATTGTTACTAATCACTTGCTCTGATGCCTCTTCTTTCCTCCCTGTCTCTCCTCAGGAGGTGGTTCTCCATACAGAACAGCCAGCTGGTATACCAGAAGAAGCTAAAGGTCAGTGAGCTTGCCCCAGGTGACATGAGCAGATTAGTCATCTCATCTGATGCCCTGCTGTTTGGGGACGAGCAGGGGGCGGAGGATGAATTTGAGGCTCTGACAGCAAGCGTGGTCTGAAATTTCCACTCCGATATTTCTCTGCTCAGAACCCAAGCTGTTCCGAGAACCACATGGCAGGGATCAGTGGCTAAATCACTTTGGCATTGCTGTCTAACAGAGGAAATGAGTGGCCATGTTCCCAGGACCCCTGTTTCTTAAAAGTTCAGCTGATTGCTCTTTCTATTGGTTTCCCCCTGCACCTCTCTTTTTCACTCCTGGCATTGGAGATGCCATGAGAATACCTGTTCTTAGAGCATTTCCAGGATGGTCCGAAGACAAATGCAGCAGGGACTTGTGCTGCTGTGAAGTCTGGCATCCTGGTGTTGGAGAAAGTGCCAAGCTGCCTGCAGTCCGCAGACAGGTGCCCATTCTCTTTCTTTTTAGGATGTCCTCACGGTAGTGGTGGAAGACCTGCGTCTCTGTACTGTCAAGCCCTGTGAAGATATAGAAAGGAGGTTTTGCTTTGAGGTCGTCTCCCCTACCAAGTAAGTTTGGGGGCTTTCCCTGGCCATAGAACAAAGTAGTGTGATTAGGTGGGGAATTGTAGGGCAACCAGCAGCGAACTCCGGCCTGACTTACAACTCATTGGGAGAGAGCAGGCTTCCTTGTGCTCCGAGTTGCTATTCTGCAAGGAAGAGGGATTGCCTGGAGAACCTAGAAGCAGCAACATTAGATGCAGGCCCCAGTCAGAGAGTTTGAATCTGCTTTTCTAAACCCAAGCCTGCACCTGAAAGGCTGAAAAGTTTGAAGTGGGCAAAGGGGTTGCAATCCAGGGCTTGTGAAATGCATAACTACATCTGGGCTTGGGCTCCAGACACCCCTAACTCCAAGAGGGTTAAACACCTGGTGCTCTGGCTCTATACTCATCACAATAGGAATGAAGGGGTAATGCCATCCCTGCCTCCCTTGCATGGATCCGGCTAGTGAGGAGGAGCGGACACAACGCAGTGTGAAAGGGACTGTCTCCTGAGATGCACCAGATTTTTGCTGGGAGAGACTGAGAGGTGCTTCTCGCCAAGTGGGGCAGGTGGAAAGGAGGGAGGCAGAGGAGTGCAAATGTCACCAGCTGTCACGCAGCGGTGTTTGGAGACAGCCCGTCAGACAGAGATGCTGAATAATGCCTGAAGGGAATTTATAATGGACTCTGCCAAGTGTCTGCTCTCTCTCTCAGGGTGCTGCATTACCAGCATTTCTCCCTGAGTTGCATGAAAGCATCAGGGCAGATGAAGGGGGAAGTTGAGGAAAAGGTGCTGGGGGGAGGAAGGTGTGTGTTTGGCTTGTGTGTGCGGGTCAGAAAGCTTCTGCGAGCATGGGAGGGAAAAGGGAGACATGATGTGAAGGAAGCGAGCATGTTTGTGCCCGTGTGATGGGGAGGTGGGGGGGTGAGAGTGGGTGTGGGAGGGAAATAGGTTTCCCTTTGGTATTTTAGAGACATCAGATGAAGTCTTTCCTAGCCCCAGGGAGGTTCCAGCGGGGAGCTGTGGTTTCATGGCTTATACTGGCCCTACAGCAGGATGTGAGCAGTGACCCGTGGTCCAGGGCTGTGAGGGGCGCTCCAGCATCTCTCCTACCTGCTGCGGCCGAGAGGGGAGCTAGCTGGGGCATCTTATAGGAAACCCCAAAGAAGCAGAATGAGAGCAGCCATATGGGCAATGATGTTGGGATGGATGGTGTCTGGGAGACGAAAATAATCTCGGAGAGAGGTGAACTGCCGCAGGCTGCTTGCTGTCTCTGTTGGGTCTGCCCGAGGGAGTTGGGCACAGAGAAAAGTGCTGAGCTTGTCTAGCTGGCTGTAAATAAAATTCAGGTGCCCAATGCAGCTGCGGCTCCCTTCCCATGGCCTTTTACCAACCCGTTGTTCTGCGGCCTCTTCCCTGACAGAAGCTGCATGCTGCAAGCCGACTCGGAGAAGCTGCGCCAGGCCTGGATCCAGGCAGTTCAGGCGAGCATTGCCTCCGCGTACCGGGAGAGCCCTGACAGCTACTACATCGAAGTGAGTCAGACGGCGGGCACTGAGGCTAGTCATGCAGCTCACAATGGCTAGCGGGCATGGGCACCGTGGGCAGGGCCAGGTGCTGCTGAGCACACAGGGCAGACCAAATCAAAGCCAAGTGTAAAGAGCAGTCCTGAAGCCTTTGCCTTCCTCACATCCTCCTCCTGGGACTCATTGCCCTGCAGGATGTTCTCCCTTAAGGAGCACTGTGGCCTTTTGAAGGGGGTTGCTGCTCCTGTGTTGCTATCTGGGGGCACAGGTTGGCAGCACAGGTGAATAATTCCCAGTTCACGTTGTTCCCAGACTCTGGTTCAAAGGGGATGAGCCGAACAGGTATCCTCATCCCCGGCTTTCCTTGACTAATGCTGCTTCAGGCTCCTCTACCTGGCACTTTCCTCCTGTGACTATGAGGTGAAAGCCCACTCTGGTATTTGAGTGCTTCTCAGTATGATTCTAGAGTATCTCTGGAACAACAGAAATGACCTTCATTCAAATAATCAAGCCTCTTGAACTACGCTACATCTAGCTTCCCAGTGTCTGAGACCAGTCAGAGGCTGGGTTGCAAAGCACACAGTCAGTCCCCTTGTCTCCCTGCAGAGACTGGACCGGACTGCCTCCCCGTCTACTAGCAGCATTGACTCTGCCACGGATTCCCGGGACCGCAACGTGAAGGGAGAGACCATCCTGCAGAGGGTCCAGAGCATTCCTGGAAATGACCAGTGCTGTGACTGTGGTCAGTCGGATCCCCGGTGGGCCAGTATCAACCTGGGCATTCTGCTGTGCATCGAGTGCTCTGGGATCCACAGGTACTGTGCAAACGCAGTCTTAGCGGCTGGGTGCTTTGCTTCCCTGCCTCTGGGGGATGCCTGCGTTATAGCTGACTTGTGTTTACAGAGCCATGTTCAAAGGCACAGAAGGTTGCAGCACCTCTTTGTGTGTGCGCGCATGCATGCTCATATGCACGGGCATATCTCTGTTTCATGCACACGCTCCATCAGACCTATATATTTTATGCGTATGTATATATATATATATATATATATGTATGTATGTATGTATGAGTGTGTGTATATGTATATGTATATATATACACACACACATACATACATACATATATAGACATATACATGCATACATATATAGACATATACATGCATATACACACACACACACACACACACACACACACACACATCCCGCCCCCGGGATAACAGTTTCTACCTCCTGTGTATGTTGAGTATATCTGCACAAATAAGGAACCATAAAGCACATCACTAAATGGCCTGATTTGTGATCTTGACTGGAGTGAAACTACTTAAACTTAACATTTTAAAACACAGCATCACTCAAAGTCTGCAGCAATTATAGAAGGTGCAATTATCCTGAATGTGATCTATCCTATTTTCCTTGTGAAAATTGTAGTTAAGTTAAAGGAGTATTCTGGAAGTCAGAAGACCTAGATTTTATTCCCAGCTGCTATTGACTTTCACTGGATAAATTGTTCAGCTGCTCTGGCCTTTCTCCGTTTAAACCTTACATGCTTTTGTGAAGTGCTTTGAGATCTTCAGGTGCAAAGTGCTGCGTAAGTGTAAAGTATTCCTGCTTTTAACCCCCTCTAATAACAAACCATGGGCACCCAGCTTAGCTCTCCTAAAAAACCTTACCACAACAAGCCAGCAGGCATGTGTCATGGTAGGATACTGATTTCAAATAAGGAAACATATTTCCCTTCCAGATTTCCAAGGGCTAATTCTAATTAGGGAGTATGAAAATAAACATAAAACAATTGAAAGCTAAGTATCTCAGCAGGGTGCCCTTATCGCACAAGGCATTAAATAGAGCTATGGGAACTCCCCGCAGGGGAGGGAACTGTTCTGTATGTGCATGGTTCTGCCTCTAAATCTGTGACTTGCATTGTGTGCATATGAATTGTGCTCACTTCCATTCATCCTGCCACCTGCTCGGGGCTCCTCTTTGATGTACAAAGTCTGCTTTGAAGCCTACAACCCTTCCCTGTCTCCCCTTTGGTTCTCCAGGAGTCTGGGCGTTCACTGTTCCAAGGTCCGATCTCTCACGCTGGATTCCTGGGAGCCAGAGTTATTGAAAGTGAGTGCTGGTTTTCAGTGTCAGAGCTGGGGCAGAATTCCTCTCTTGGGGCCAAGGATGAATGGAAGTGCAGTGCCTTTGCTGACTGCTTTCTCCCTCCTCTGCCCTATTGCAGCTGATGTGTGAGCTGGGGAACACCACCATGAATCAGATTTATGAAGCACAGTGTGAAGAGCTGGGACTGAAGAAGCCCACGTCAGGGAGCTCCCGGTAAGTCTGAGCCCCTCTGCTCAGCTTCTTCCAGTGCCTCCCTGCAGCTCTGTCCTTGAGGTTCTGGCCATGGGGTCAGCAGGGATCCTGTTTTTCTGCATGGAAGAGTTGCAGAAAAGGGAAAAGAAAGGGATTAGATTAGCCCTACACATGCCTGTTGGACAGCAATAGTGTGCTGTGGACAGTGCAAAAGGATGCCACCAAACAGCTCACAGTACTGGTTAGTTTTGCTGCTTTGGTACTGGGAATCTACTTTAATTTTTTGCAGTAGACACCCTTCTCCTTCCTGTTTTACCTCCCCCTGTCTCCATGCTACCTGCCAGGGCACAGCTCTGGTCTCTCAATAGGCTTTTCCATGCCCCTACCATGCCCAGGTTTCTGCCTTTAACCCCTCTCAGAGTGCTGCCTCTCACACCACTTGCCATTTTGCTGCATGGCATATCCTCCAGCCTAGATCTGTGAATGGGTGGGATCCGTGGTCATTCAGCATCTCTGATAACCAGGCTCTTTATTAGGAAGCCTGACTCGGCCACTGGGTTTGAGGAGTCTGCCTTTAGTGACATGCCCCAGGCCCAGAGCAAGTCTATGGCAGAGCTGGGGACAGAGCTGTGGTGTGCTGAGGTTTAGGGCCGGCTCCTTCTTGGCTTTATTTACAAGGTAGGTGTAAAATCCTTCTAAAGAGCAAGAGATCAAGGGAAGCAGTGGCCAGCAAGCATCCTCACATCTTGCCCTAGTGTTACAGTCCTCACTACCCTAAATGACAGGGAGAGGAGCTGCCCTGCAGCTGCAGGGGACCCGCCTTTCACCATATGCTCCAAGGGTCCTGCAGTGGCCGGGTCTTTTTGGTGCTATGCGTTTGACATGAGCCGCGCAGTAAATGCTTGCTTTGCTCTCCCTACAGACAAGACAAGGAAGCCTGGATCAAGGTCAAATACGTGGAGAAGAAATTCCTGAAGAAGCTGCCTAACACTGAGGCCCTGGTGGAAAATGAGAGGAAACCCCGGCGCTGGAGCGTGAAGAAGTGCCAGCGGCACAACAGCACCACAAAAGCACCCACAGCTCGCAGGAAGTACCGCCACGAGGCAGGAAATGCATCGCCAGCAGCACTGTCATCAGGTGGGAACAGCCCCAGCTTCCCCCTTTCCAGTGCAACATGCTACACCCATCTGTCCAAACTGCTCCTTGTGTTTTTGCAATGCTGCCCTCTGCTCTAGATAGATCTGCTGTGATAAAATGCGTGTGATACTGCCTCCCTCTAGTGGCTGCAGCCTTATGAGTGCTCACACCATTGCACAAGCACGCCTTTTATATAGCTTTCCAGTTCAATTCCCTTACAAGCTACCCCTTGCAGGCCAGGAAGGACGGCACGACCATCTTCCAGGTGGGACCCATACCTTAGGATGATCAAAGGTCTCCTCTAAACTGCTTCCTTGATCCTTTACTTGCTTGTTCATCATCATGTCCAGACTATCAACACATTCAGACTACCTTTATTGTTATTCAGCTGGTCCAGAGCAGAGTCTGTCCTTATGCAGGGTTACCCACTGCCCCAAATGTCACAGTGTAACAGCGGTTTTGCCATGTCCAACAGGCTACTTATTATTTTCTCTGCATAGACCTGCAGGCTCACTTTCCAGGCTCAGATTATACAAACACAAGCATGGGGTTTTCTTTTCCCCTGCTCCTACAAATTTAAACATCCCTCCCTTGCCAACAGCTGCCACACTGGAGAGGAAATTCCGGCGAGACTCTCTCTTCTGCCCGGATGAGCTGGACTCCCTCTTCTCCTACTTTGACACAGGCGCCGGCTCTGGACCACGCAGTAAGTATAAATAGAGGGAGCAGCTGTGCTGCTGGCATGTCTTTATCTCCCACTTCTTCTAGGGCATGTGCATTGCACCAGACTGATGGCAAGGTACCAGCCCTCACTGGAAAGGTGGCCAGTTGACTAGAGAACACACACACACTGGGGCTAATGTTTAAAGAGAGAGTGAGGGGGAGTTACTTGCACTAGCCCTGACCCATTTCCCAATTTTATCACACTTATCTTTTTTTTTAATCTCTTTCCAATCCATCCCTGGTCTTGGTATTTTGGTGGATGGGTTTTTTTTTCCATGCCCTTTCTCCCCAACCTGAACATCCCATCAGCTTTTTCTATTTTTTTTAAGCCAGTCTTACTGCTAACATTTTTTTTTAATTATTTTTGCTTGTGACAATTAACTCCCCTCACATTCCGTCCACCTTCCTCTTAGGTGCCAGCCACATCTCTATGCAGCACCCGCTAGGAGCTGGCCCATGGAGTGGCAGTGGCATTGGTCCCGGTGGGAGCGGTACGCCGTTCCTCCTGGACGGAGGTAAGGTGACGCCATAGCAGCTAGCAGCAAGAGACCCACAGATTTCACTTGTTCCAGGCAAAAGTCAGAGGAAGCGATGTATTCTTTTAAACTACACCATTAAAACTCTATAACAGGGGCCTCAGGAAAATGATAGGCAGACAGAGAGACAGACACATAAGTATTGCTATAGGGTAGAAAGCCGAAGTGATTACGGCTCTGATTCTGCTAAGCACAAAAGCAAGGGCTTCACTTTAATGTTGTATTCAGCCCTGCTGAAGTCAGTGTAGCACGCGGCTTTCATGAGCCTGTTCTAGTTTTGAGACTGCTGCGACTATTTTAGTGTTCAGGGAGTTTACAGATTCAGAGTTTCTATCTGAACTGAGATGATCCGTTCCCAGGCCCAGTTTAGGTGGGATTCTCCAAAATGCTTAGCAGTGGACTGGCATCAAGAAAAGTTTTGCCACTGACTGAGCAGAAAAAGAGTTTGTCTGGTGCCTGGCACTTCGGGCAGTTCCACTTGTGCTTGATCTGAGTCAGATTCAGGTCACTCACCTTGGTGTAAACTCAGTCTGTCTCATTGGAGTTACTCAGTATTTCCACTGATGCCACCGAGAGCAGAATCTGACCCCTACCGCAGATAGCTAATGATCCAGTCATGCCCATGTGAAGTCCCTGTGGAGTCAACAAGGTTGCACTCAGACACAGGTGTATCCCTGGCTAGAAAACTAGGGTCTTAGTGACCTGAGCCAGAGAACGGTGCACAACATTTCTCACCAACACTCGTTCGCAGTAATAAGCAGCCAGGTCCTTCAACTAGGTTCATTTCCCCTTTGAGATCACTTCCTACAAAACATTTTGGGAAATTTGTTGATGACAAATTGAAAGCAAACTATTCAACGTTTCCACTGGCCCCATGAGTTGCATTTATCCAGGAGGAGGACAGAAACACACCATGAGGTCTAGGAGTGCACTCGAAGTAGATCCCCTTTTGGAAATCCAGTACCTGCACTAAATTGCATTAAAACAAGTTAAGGACCAAGGACTATTTAACAAAGTGTTCACTTTTCAGCAAGTGATTAAGAAAAGCAGGATAGAGTTTGGCAAAAATGAAAAAGGGCCAAGAAGCAAATCCCTTGAATACATTACAGGCTCTAATTGTACCCAAGGGACTCGCCAGCCTTTGTACAGACTCTGACAGCCAGGGTTCAAAATCCTGCTTCAAGGTCACAAGTGAAATGGGTCTGATATTCTCACTCTCATGCCTGCACTGTCCTGTAGCCAATCTACCTTGCAGCTTGGTAGAGCTCAGCACAACTGGCAACCTTAAGCTGACGAACTATCAGGACTGGAATATCTGCTTTTTAAGGCAAGATCGAAAGCACTGGCAGAGCAGAGTGGAGGAAGCTTGCTTGCCTGTATCATGCCTGGCTTTAGATGATGCTATCATAATATCATCACTCTTATGGGGACTTCATTTGTTGTATAGGAAAGGGTCCAGGAACTTGGTCCTTTGAGGTGCTAAATGTCTTTCAACTTCTGCTCAATAGAACTGAATGAAGTAGTGGTGTGTCAGTAAATCAGCCACTTCAGTAAAGACTTGCTCTTTATTTGAAATAAGTGTGAAATCAAAACCCACACCTCTGCTGTGCTTACTAAGGAAAAATGCTCAACAAAATTTCATCATTTGATGAAAAATGTGTTTCGCTAGACGGGGACTTACTGCTAGCTGCCCAACAGTGCAACAAGTGACACAAATTAAAGAGTGTGAAGTCTAAAAAAAAATGGAAAAGATTTGGTTCTTGCTTACACAAGTGAAAGTTTGGATCCACTTATATCAGAGAATTTACATTGCTATAACATTATCAAACTGGATCAAAATGCCTAGCACAAAATGATGTCCCTTTAAGAAATAATCAGTCCAAGTTAATGCCTATTTTTCCCTTTACGCACTCATCTTTTACTGAATCTGGCAAGTCTTTTCAGTGTATCCTACTGAAAACGAACTGCCAGATTCATAACCTTTTTACAAGCTGGCCGGATTGTATGATTTATTCAGAATGAAAACTTTGCTTACACAAGTCTCATTGCAATTAAAAAGGGACCAAGCCAGCAACAGGATGTCACTGAGATGCCTTATTGCCCTGATTACATCTCCAACAGCTGCCCCAAACCTTGAAGTGAGGTGCTGTGGGTTATCTCAATGGGTATAACCTCTAGAGACTGACTCTTCTCTTCCTAATAGAGATGAGCCCACCCTGCCAAGTTTGCACCCTGATCTGGATCCTAAGACCAGCTGTTGGTTTGGGCCCATCTCTCCCGTTCTGCTCTACGTTCAAGGGATCAGATATACATAAGGAGCTCTGGAAGGGCTATTAGCCTGAGGCTTCAGGGCACAAACCAGTCCCTAGCTATTAGAGAGCAGTACGAATCCCACTGTAGGGTGAGGGGGATTATTTCAATACCTTATGCTGGTGCAGATGGTCCTGATCATTATTGCAGGCCAGGGGCACAGGTAGACCTCAGATCTGATTCTTTTGGATAGTTTCTTTGTCCATAGAGGGATTCTACTGTAGTTTTTGGCTCCTAGGATGGTGAAATTACAGATGCTGAGAAATCTTCTTTGGCACCAGGGTGACATGCCAGTCCCTTTGGGAGACATCTTCCATTTTCAGTTCTGCGGTGGTTTCTCCTTTCCGGTGTTTCTCAATTGCTCCCTCCCCGCGAAGTGCAGGAAGGGCATACAAACTGCTCTGACACTGATACCCTTTGTGTCCTTGACCAAGTTGCCTCATCTTCATGCGACTCATCCTCTGTTATGTGTTTGGCTGCCCTTTAATATTTACCCATCCATCCAGGGGGTTGGAAAGGCGAATGAGTGCCTGAAAAATGTGAAGTGTGATATGACTATAGATATGAATGGGTCAGGAAGCTGGTCAAGTGACCCTCCAACCAGCAGTGATGCATCACAGCACATGCCCCAGTAAACAGTGAAGGGTGGTGGGGAAGCCTGGAGGAGGGGGAAACAGAGGCAGTAAGAGGTGAAAGCAGATAGTTGTCTCTGTTTCTGATGCTACCCACCCTGCTACAAAGCTCTCCCTGCCACTGCTCTTGTCTCTGGCCCAGTACAAGGCCTCCAGGATCCTGTCCGAGGGGGAAGTTTGCTATTCTCCCCAGCAGAAGATGTGCTGGAGACATGCTGGAGCACCCCCTCACATAGGGGGAGGCAGCTTGGGGAGATGAGGGCCCTGATGCACCAAAAGCAGGCTTGGCAGGTTGTCTGCATATTAAAATGATCTTGGTTTGTCTTCTGTTGGCCCTGCAGGTCTGAGCAGCGACAGTGGGCTGGGAGGCAGCACTGACGGCAGCACCGATGTCTTGGTGTTTGGCTCAGTGGTGGACAGCGTCACGGAGGAAGGTGGGTGTAATTCGCAGCCGAACACTGGCAGGAGATGACCAACAGACCTAAGGCAGGGTGGATGGGGCTCAGAGTCATCCTGTTCCCTTGTACCGCCCCATGTCATGCCAAGGGGCCAAAATGTTGGGTTAAGAGGCCCTCAGATACAGGACCCGATGTCTGTCAAGCAGCTTATCATGCTGTTTTTATGATGACCTGACTATGTAGAGAGAAACCACCCGCCCTCATCATACCCAGCTCTCCGAGAAGAAAAGATGTCACCGCAGAACTTCCCCTTGAGCTAGTTGCCCCTGCATTGCCCAGTTTCTTCAGTGGCAGATCAATTGTTTCCCTCCTTCCTGGGGTCTTCGGTAGGGGGAAAGGGTCACTTATTCACTGTTGTCAAAGTTGCATATCTCCAGTGTCCCCTGAGAAAGATCTCTATCAGATGCCCAGGCTGGCAAGGAGCGTATGCAGCGAGGAACATGAGTAAAGCAGGATGTGGCTCACCTCTCCCACCCCTCTCTCCCTCTCAGAGTGTGAAGTGTCAGAGGAGTCTAGCGGCGAGGCAGAGATCGAACAGGAGGCCTCGGACCTGGAGGACCTACGGGAATTGCACCCCGGCTTGCTGGTTTACAAGGCGGCCCGGGCCCGGAACCTGCCTCTCATGGCAGAGGCTTTGGCTCATGGTGCAGAAGTCAACTGGGTGAATGACGAGGATGAAAACAAAACTCCTCTGGTTCAAGCTGTGATGGGGGTAGGTTGTGCTGGCAGATCTGAACGTCTCGGCTCTGAAGGAAGAAGAGGGGACAGCTTGGTAACATAGCTAGTTAATGGTCCCAAACCCTCTGCTTAGATTTATCTTAGGCACTTAGCATGCCTAGTTTAGTGGATCTTTGTCTGGGCTGCTAGCATGGGAGCTGGGGGCTGCTGGCAAGAGTGAAGCGGACTGGCAGAGCTGTGCTGGTTGCAGGGGACAGCCTGGGACAGCCGTGAGAGCAGCAGGCAGAGGTGCAGCTTACCCATTCCCTGCCTGCACTATGTCTGATGTCCACCCCTTCTCTGAAATGAGACTTTCCTTTCTTGGTGGAAGGATTAGATGGGCATTCAGGGACTCAGGCCTGATTAGAGAAGGAGACTTGCTCCGAGCTGCTGCAGGTTTGGGTCCCTTTGGTGAATATCCTCCAGCTGCTAAGTTCTGTTTGATTCTTCCTTGGAGCCACTTTGGCCTTTACCCTCAGGTCCAGCATTGGAGCAGAACCCGGCACAACTTCTCTCTCCCTTTTCTCAACAGGGCTCCTTGATAGCCTGTGAATTCTTGCTCCAGAATGGAGCAGATGTTAACCAAAGAGATATACGGGGCCGGGCTCCTCTGCACCACGCCACATACCTGGGCCACACCGGGTAAGCCCCTCTCTTGCTGTGCTAACACACTTTTGAGCTCAGGGCTTCAGGACCAAACTGAGAGCCAAGGTGGGTGGAGGGACCTGGGCTTTGCTGAATCAATTGAGGGGGAGACAAACGCTTGTGTGTGTTTGGGACAGAAGAACCCCGTGTCCCCCAAACAGGCAGGCTGGCATAAGTGGGTGCCCTGTTTCCTGTCTTTCTGTTGACTTCAGCAGAGTTACACCTGATTTACACCAATATAAATGAGAACCAGACCCCTATTCAAAGCATGCATTTATTTATTACACTCTTCCTTTCCCCTTTCTCTACTGTGTTAGGTATCTGCTCTCTGCATTTGCTGTTTTTGTCCAGTCTCTGCTGTTTTCACCCAGCATTTTTCAGTGATGTGTTTGTTTTCCTCCCTCTCTCTGCTCCCATGTCTTTGCTCTGCTGGGTGACTGTGCCGATGTTGCAATGCTGATGTTTCAATGGAGTGTCTGGTTCTGCAGTACCTGGTTGGGAGTGAAATTAAGCAATGCGATTGTCAGTGCTGCTCAAATCCCATATCCCATAGGGTAGAATCCACCCTTGCATGTCACCAGGGCTTCTGTTTCTCCCCAGCGGCCATGGGCATGCAGTTGTGACACCTGCCACCTGGGCTAGGCTGGGAGGGTTTCTTGTCCACATGCTCACAGTCACATGCAGAGACCTGCTGGGCCCCAGCTCTGCTCTCCTCTTCTCCTGTCTCCTGACCTGAGAGAGAGTGCCTTCTCTTGCAGAGAGAGCAGAATGTCTTGGGAGAGGCCCTGTGCCTCGCTGTTCCCTCCAGTGTGGCTATCATGGGTGTTGGATGCATCTGCTCTGACATCTTTGCTTTCCCTTTTGCAGCCAGGTCTGCTTGTTCCTAAAGCGAGGAGCCAACCAGCACGCAGTGGATGAAGATGGGCAGGACCCTCTCAGCATTGCAGTCCAGGCGGCCAATGCAGACATAGTCACCTTGTAAGTGTGACCCCGATCTCCCGTTGCTTGCACAAGGGGAGGCTGACAGGTGGATTTAGGATGGAGAGCAATAGGAGATCCATGCCAGGTAGCAAAAAATACTAAAACCTTCCTCCTCTTTCTCCTTCTAGGCTGCGTCTGGCTCGGATGAACGAGGAAATGAGAGAAGCTGAGGGCCCCTTTGGACAACCAGGTCAATATCCCAGCAACAGCCCCACTGAGCTCCAGTACAGGAAGTGTATACAGGAGTTCATCAGCCTTAATATAGATGAGTGTTAGTGACAACTCCCTCCCCTGCCTCCCCTTTCCAGCTTGAGTGGGCTGAATTTAGGGAAGCCCACGGAGCCCCACCCTTGGCATATTGGTGTTTCTTGCAGATTGGCCTGGTTCTGATGCCTACGGCAGATAGGTCAAGCTCCGCACAGGAGGGAGAGGGGCCTTTCTGGCTAGTGTATAATTGTCATGCTTGACTCCAGGATGGTTATTTTCACATAGGAGCTTATTCAGGGCGTACCACAGACTGCGGCTCGTGGGTTTGGGTGTGCAGTGAGTGCACGAGACTGGAGCTTAGTGTAAAAGAAATAAAAAGAAAATCCTGTAACGCCAGAAGAAAATCACCAACGCTACAAGTGAATGCTGTGTTCAGAACCTGTTGTCTGTCTCCAGCGGTCTAGATTGACCGTACCCTGAATTACCGTGTGAACAAAGTTTGTTTGGGAAGGATTCCCTTGCTGGAGCCCTCTCTTTCCAATGGTGGTCAGCAACTTGAAATGCTCGTTATCCAGAGGATGACCACGAGGTTTGGAAGCTGCCGGGTCTGGTCAGGATGCTAAAGCCTGGACTCAGTCTGAAACAGGCCAACTGGGGGTGATGGTCCTTTACTACAGAAGGACACGATAGAAGGGGTAGGAATGAGAGACCTTATATGCTCTCAGGTTTATACCAGCAAAGCTCCCTTTTTTTAGCTGGTGGTAGCTAGCTGGTCAAAGCCATAGCTCATCTGCTTCCCAGACTAGGATACGATCTGTTGAGTGTAACGGAAGCAGCCGTGCACATTTTTTGAGGTTAGGAGAGGCTCGTCGCTGGCGATGGGCTTTGTGCCAGGGAACAGAAATCAAATCAGGCTCCCACCGCCTGAGTGGCTACCTGCAAACATTAACTTGAGCATCTGGGGTTTTTTCCCTGGTCACTTCAGATTTCCTACTTAGCATTTCTGTGAAAGGGATTTCTACTTGCATGCGTGTTGCTAAATGCTGTCGTCCTTCATGGTGATGCATGCGAGCAGGGCATCTCCACAGCAGAGCCGGGGAATCCAGGTTTCCTTGATCCCGCTGATCAGTGGGACAGTTTTTGTGTGGTTCTGTTTCCTTTTTTTTGCTGGAGTGGGGACCTGCTCTTTACTGGGAGCACTTTGGTTCTTTTTTTTATGGGCTGTGTTTTTGGGGCACTCGTGGTGTCTCTGCAGAGACATGGTGCCCACGCTGTAATTTCTTTGGAGGGCTTAAGAGATCAGGTGTAAAATTGGCAGCCTCTGCCTCTGACTGTGAATTACCATGCAAAGCCTGGCTGTGCCTCTCTACGAGCCCAGGCCTGTAAAGTGCTGAGGCCCTCACCTGCCTTTTTCTTGAAGTCAGTGGTGTCTAGGGGCTCTTAGTGCTTCACAGGAAGAGCTTGGGATCGTGGAGGATCTGGATCTGAATGAGGAGCACAAGAAGCCAGGAAGATGCCCCTAGTTCCTGTCCCGTCTGTGAGGTTAGCTGTGATACACTACAACACTTTCCTCCTCCCACGACTTACTACTTCACTAAAAGCCTTTCTCTGTATGCCAGCTCCTCTCAGGTTGCTGCCCAGGGTAATGCACACAATCTGCTGGTTGCTCTTGGCCCTTGGATGCTACACACGTCAGCAGCCACCGTGCCAGTCAGTGCTACACCACCAATGCTGCAATAGCAAAGAAACTCCTTCCCCCTTTCAGCTTAGGGGCTGGATCCTGCTCTGTTGGAAGGCAATGAAAGTGTTGCCACTGGATCCTTGGAGGCTGGCTAGGGCTATGCCACTGGATTTAGGCCACCTGCTTCCTGGGTTTCTACCGGTCTCATGGCTTCTTTCCTGTCTTCCCTTTGGGATCATGGGATGCCCATGCCCTGTTCTCATCTCAGTTAAACCCACGTGCTATATATTCAGAATAACCCTCTGGATGATGCTTTGACCAAACTTTGAATGTGGACAAAAACAAGCCAAGCCCTCATTCAGACTCTATTGTCCTCCGCTATATCTTCTCCATCCACGCATTCATCCTTGGGTCACAGGGCACAGAGACCACATCTGTGCTCTTTATGTAACAAGGCTGGATTACTTGACCCTTCAGCCTTTATGTATTCCTGATAACTTCCTGCTATTTGCCTCTGGTGGGGCCCAGAGTATATAGCTTGCCACCTGCACTACCCCCTTGAATCACTCAGCGCCCAGTCTTGGCAAGCCAAGCAATCCTTTCTCCCTCAGGACTTTTTTCTGGGTCAGCGTTGAGCAAAGGCTTTGCAATGGGCTTGTGGACCATAGCAGAGGCCACATGCCACAGACTTTACTATTCCATACTGAGACGTCACACCCACTGGCGTCACCGGGACTGCATGCAGCATTATGTGTGGTCACTGGTTACCACTGCAGTTCAGAGAAAGGGCATCGATACGTAGGCCTGTAATTCGTGGTGCTAAATGCTTTCCTTCGTTTGCCATCTGCTCTGCCTTCAGTTCAAGACAAGCTCAGACTTGCTTTCTGTTCAGTACGGTGCCAGAAGTTTTATTCAGCACTCCTCCACCTCCCTCAGCCACCAAGAAAATCATCTTTCCTCTCCAAAACACTTTGGGCCTGATTCCCCTCCACCGACTAGACATCTAAGTGGACTAGGATGCGCAAGTGCAATCCTATCCCACCCTGCATAAACCCTCGAAAACCCATTCCCACCATCACCATCCATTACCATCTATTTTTGTAACGTGCCATCATCTTAGCCTTAAGACTGAGTCACAAACAGCAGCAAGGAGGACCCACCCACCTCCTGTATTCATTGATTTTTCAGGGACTCGAGAAGGGTAGAAGAGGGATGGCATCTGACCCTGTAAACACCAGCTCATCCATAAAACAGGCAGGCCCCTTTGAACTCGGTATGACTCTTTCCTTGGACACTTCCTACTTAGTAGCCCGAGTCTGCTCCCATCGATACCAGTGGGACTTCTGCTGTTGACTCCAGCGTGAGTAAGAGCAGGAGCCTGTTGAGCAAACCCACGGACTCACTGACCCTCAGCATGGAAGTCTCTGCTTGAAAAGATGCTCCTTTCTGCAGAGCTTTTATGCCGTAAGGAGCTGCCCAGCTGCCTCCCTGCTCTTCACCGTACAGTGAAAGAATATGAATTGCGGACCGCTTTGCCC
>NW_005841914.1:1646718-1647257 GCF_000455745.1 Alligator sinensis | reverse complement strand
GTACTGGCACACTGAACAGTTACACCTGTCCTGAGTCTTTTAGCCCAATCTCGCAAAGCACTTACAGACTCAGCGTGCGCAGGATAAAGCAGCATCCAGTCCATATGCCGTCAAAAACCCGCTGCGTTTCTTGAGTTAGGAACTAGGAGCTCTGCAGCTCAGGCTAGTTGATCATCCCATCCCATTTGAAAGACCAATCTGCACAATTTCAGACATATCTCTGCCTGGACGTGGTTCTCCCCAAGCCATGTCTTCCTCCAGAAAAAGACAATACTGAATCAAAACCAGGACATGTCAGGGTGCTTCAAAATCAAAAACCCGCTGCGTTTCTTGAGTTAGGAACTAGGAGCTCTGCAGCTCAGGCTAGTTGATCATCCCATCCCATTTGAAAGACCAATCTGCACAATTTCAGACATATCTCTGCCTGGACGTGGTTCTCCCCAAGCCATGTCTTCCTCCAGAAAAAGACAATACTGAATCAAAACCAGGACATGTCAGGGTGCTTCAAAATCTTGGAAAAGGAATAAGAAACATCTTAT
>NW_005841914.1:1633377-1646708 GCF_000455745.1 Alligator sinensis | reverse complement strand
CTCTTGCTCAGCATTCACAAAACCCATCACGGTGGTTTCCAGGAAATGGCTCTCTCATGTATTGTATGTTAAATGGCCCCGATCAGCTTTCCAACTCTTGACAGGGGTTAGAAATATATTGGTCGATCCTTTCTATAAACCAGTCAGAACCGAAGGCGAGGCTTCCAATCCAGGCCATTTTATTTCACAGTCAGCGTTACCGACTCATGAGAACAATATAGAAATTGTGTACAGTTTGGCACATATAAGCTCGGATTCTCTCACTGCCGAGGTACACGCGGTTAAAGAATATGTAAATACTGAAGCAAAAAGCAGTGTGTCTGTCAAGACAATTTATCTATTTAAAATGTATTGGTACTTTATTTAGATTCAATGTATAAAGCAACTTTGTGCACTTTTCCTACTTACATTATTGGGGGTTTTTTTATGTTCTTTTGTTATGGATTTTGTGCTGTCTTTTTTAATTGGTGAAATTTGTTAAGTATTTAATTTATTATTGATACGCCCAGAGGACTAGTGCAATTTTTATTCAATACAGTTTGGCTGTATTTAATGTCAGGATTTTTTTTTAACGTGGCTAGGGCATTTTTTTTTTAAAAATCCGCCTCTTCTTTCCCCCCCGTCTTTTTTTTTCTTTTCCTTTTCTTTTTTTTTTCATTACACAGATTGTGAGGCACGTGACGCCTTGCAGCTTGAAAGACAGTATAACGCTAAACAAATCCTTGAGTTTCTACAACAAAAAGTTCTCCAGGAAAAAGAAATGTCTAAGAGGCATTTATCATTTTTTTCCCCACGTTTATGTATTTATTTTTTGGAGTGTGTGTGTGTGTGTGTGTGTGTGTGTGTGTGCGTGTGCGCGCGCGCACAAATTTGGAGATTTGGGAGGGTCAGGGCAGAGGGAAAATTGTACATAAAGTTTGTTTTCAGCAAAGCAAAAGGCTAGTCAGGCTACAGGGAAGTCTAGACATTAAGTCACTTAGGTTTCTTTCTTCTTTAAATAGGGATGTATTTCTCTCTGTTGTACAATCCTGTTGGCACTATCTGATGCCAAAATGTCTCCCTTTTCGTTCTTCCTTATAACTCTTCTTTTCAAAGACTTTATATGTTACCTAATACCTACCTGACAGTAACTTGGTTGCAACTACAATTAATACTAATATTCATTAATAGATTTGCCTTTGTCTAGAAAGCAACATCCCAAGTATTGTGCACATGAAGGTGGGCCCAAAACCTAAGCCTGGATTTGAAGACTCTCAGGCTTTTTTGATGTATTTGAGCATGTTTTGCAGATTAGCCCATCCTTATAATGGGACAAACCAAAACTGTGGAGATCTAGATCTCAGCTTTGCCTCTGGGCAAACACCAAACTGGGTGGAAGCAATGGGCTGGAAGGCTGTGAAGTTGCTCTCTCTGTAAACCGATGTAAGTGAGATGTAAATTTCTATCTAAACCAGAGAAATTATCCCTCCCTATTACTTTAATATTTATTACTAATGGTAATGGGGATATTCTGGCACTTGCATTCCTTGCACTAATCGTGTTAAGAGGAAAAATTCAGAAATGCTGATGCTTGCAGAGAACGAGATTCAATGAGCTGAGACTAAGAACGTGAGATTCTGTGAGATTTGCAGCACCTCAGCCTAGTGATCCTTGGCATTATTTAAGCGAGAGTTGAAATACGGAAACTCATAAAGAAATGAGTTGGAAAGCAAGAGGTGCAATAACCCCAGTTGAATCGACGCGGCCATGGCTGCCTATTTCCATAATTCCAGCTGGGAGTGACACGTGGCTCCAGTCTGCAGAGGGTTCCTGCTCTGCACCCCCCGGGCATCATTGCTTTCAACCAAAGGCAAAACAAAAAGAACGAGCAGACTCGAGCGAGCTTCGGCCGCTGATCAGCTGATGACAAACTTGTGTGTGTGAATGGGTGCGTGTGTGGGGTGATGTGATGTTGACGGGTGTGACAGCAGGGAAGGGGACCAAACGGGGCGAGGGAGGGAGAGTGGGAGTGTGAAAGGATAGGGAAAAAAAAATAAAAATAGAAACCAAAATACAGAGTGCTGTTTCCATAGGAATGTGATGCATATCAGTCGAAGCCCTGAAGTCTGCCGTTGCTTCCTCACTGCATTATGGATGGTTAGCCTGGGGGAAAGGCTCGCATGATGCTCAGTGAATAGTCAGTGGGAAAATGGGGCAGTCAGGCACAGCCAGGTATTTGAGGGCGGGGTGGGTAGGGGGGAAATCCAAAGGGAGCTCCCCTGGTTCCTAAACGTGGCGACGGTGTAGGGGCCCTTAGCAAATACGTGGATGGCTGGGAAGGTCAGCCAGGCTAGCGGCCTCATGCACCAGAGATGCAGCTCAGCTCAGCACCTTTGCGTAGCTAGACAGAAATGGTTTATAATTTGTAGGTCCCGTGCTCCACTAAGTCGCATCGTGGGAGGTGTCAGGCCTCCCTCTTCAGCTCCATCAACCCCCATTTGTATAAAACCATCTCAGTTGGTGTCCATTTATAGCATTCATCAAGCAGCACCTGAATGTTACTGTGCGTCTTCCCAGTCCTGTGACTCCTCTGTGTTGGACCCATGGCCGTAGATGACGAAGGCGAGAATTACAGGGGAATCGGGTTTTGTCGTGGCAAGCGTAGGCAAGCTGGCAGCACTGACCGAGGGCCTGTGAGCCACTGGTGGAAAAGCAAAGCCGAGCTGGCTTCTTTCCTGGCCCCGGGTCCCATCACTTCCTATCTAAACAGCACCGAAAGAAAGAGGCGCTCTCAGCCAAGTCAAAGCTGCTAGATGTGGTTGTTTTATAGGCTCTGTCAGCGCGAAGGGCCGGGGCTGCCGTACAAGGGACTTACACTTGCTGTAAATACGCTCTAGCATATTAACCTCCTTCACTTGCCTGCTTTCAGTACAAACTTTGTAACACTTTTTTTTATTTCCCCTTTGCCTATACAATCTGTACTGAGTATAACTATGGAACTGAATATTCTGTATGTTATGATCTTTGTACAATTTTAAAACCGTTGCCATGGTGTCTGCTTTTACTCTCTCCTCCCCCCTCTATTGTCTCTTGAAACACTGTTAATAAAAATCTAGATAAACTCCTTGCCTCTTTCTGCTTGGGCTTGTGTTATTTATGTTGGGTCTCTTGCCTTATTTTCTGCATTAGCTGTGTCTAGGATAGAGTACCCCCTTTCAACCTCCCATTTTTCCACTGCAGCCCGTGCTCTGATGTGTGTCAGCAAATAGGATGGAAGAAAGGCACATAAATATTCTGCATGGTGCCTCCATGGCACGGTCCTATGATAACATCATGGTTTTAAGGCGCTTGAGAGGAACACTGGGTCAAAGATGACAGGCTCAAAATATCCCTGACCATGTCTTTTCAAAGTACTTACTGAACTTATCCAGCAGAGGATCAGCCCCTGTAAAAGGACAACACAGATGAACCCTTCTTTCCTACCCCCAGGCTGGTGCCCTGAGCCATTGTGCTGTTGCCTTCTGTTTTCCATCAGATAATGTAATTGCAGGTGCCTTTGGTAAAACTCATCCTTACCTCCTGTGTTTCATCACTCTTAGAGGGGGCTGGGGTGATGCGGGCACTACGGTGCACGGTCGACAGCCCAGAGGATGCAGGTTTGAGGCAATAACAGAAGCGCTCGTAGTGCGGCCATGTCCGATCCCAATGAACCTACGAAAAAAGAAGGAAGGATCACTCTTAGAGCAGCTGGAGCTACGTTGCAGTTATATCTTCACTTTCCCCAGAAGGGCAAATAGATCTCTAAAAACTGTGCTCATATCAGTCAGGCTGGATGAGTGGATTTATGCAGAAGGATCCTGCAGTTGGATATTGGAAAGATCTTTAGGCTTATCAAATCCACCACGATCCCTGAATGGCTTGATCCCCTGCCAACACAGCTGAAGTGCTTCGGATGCAGGTGAAGGATGGTCCAGTGGTCAGGGCACTAGCATAGGACTTTGGAGATCTGCCTTCAAGGTCTGCATTGTGTCATGGTGAATAAATCACTCACTCCGCTGGGTTTCAGCTCCCCATTTATAGAGTGGGGATACTAGACTTCCCTATGTGATAGGGGTGTTTTCAGGATAAGTGTGTTAAAGACTGAGAGATGCTCAGATAATTATAAAGACATTATGACAAAAAATGGGAGCATCTGGGTACCTAGGGAAGGTATAGTTAACCTGTGGAATTGATTGGACCCTGTGGAATATTATTGACCTGGATAATTTTGCAGTTTGCAAAAGCATGAGTTGTCTAGATGAATAAGAATAGATAGATAGATACATAGATATGGATGTGTGGGCATGATTCAATTAGCAATGCAGTCAATGGGAATGTTTCCTTTGATTTCACTGGGAAATACCTATGGAGAACTGAGCTCCTGGTTTTAAGGTGATTGCGACCAAGGTGCAATTTCACCCCAAACCATACTCGGTCCATGCTTTTCCTGGATTGCATCACTAGCTGTGGGAGAAAGCATCATGCATCAGATAGGCTACTGGGGGTCTTTTCCAGGACCCTCCTCCTTGGTTCTTAGTGACAGGATGTCCTGGATTCCTGACATGAACCAAGCTGTTGGAAATCACCGCTTCTTGGTTCATGTGCAGGGGGCAGGAAGAAATGTCCCCCTCTGAGATAAAAACTGGCAGAATTAGGTGCTTTAGAGGAGTGAAGTGTTTTCCTCAGAAGCATCTATCACTGGGTTTTGTTGGTGACAGGCTACCAGACCAGATGGGTCGCTGGTCTGGTCTGATGTGGCAACTCCTGTGCTAGCGATGACAAAATGTTCTTTCCAAGACACCTACCAGGATGTGCTGAAATTGGAAGTCACCGCTCCTTGGTTTGCCCCAGGGCCCGTGCAGAGAAACACCATCTGCTACCAGGGAGGAGCACAAGGGGCCTGATTCCTCCTGCCTCGCACATCACAAGGTTGTTCACACCTGTGCCAAATACCTGCTCAAGGCTGTCATTCTGATTTGGCAGTAGTCTTGCACACCTCTGCACAAGTATCAGTGATAGGACACAAGGTGCAAGGAGAATCTGGACTTCGGGGAACTCAGAATAGAAAGTTAGTGGGTGAAAGTCATTCTCTGCAGCTAACTCAGGACTTGCCAGGGTGAATAAATACTAGCTCAGAGGTCTTTTTTTTGCTTGGATTGTTTTGGACTCTGCTTGGTACTTGCAAAAAAAGGGCCTGTTGGGATGTTAGTGCCGGCTTCCTGAAGCTCAGAGGAAGGATCTGGACCATCCAGAGCCCTGGCATGGCTAAGAATAGCCTGGGAACTGCTCTAAATTGTATCAGCTGACTACAGTCTCGTAGGACTATAAATCACCTGTGCGTTGCCGGAGAACTCAGCCACATTCCCTCCTTGACCCCTCCACCACCCTTGTATCACAGCTAAGTGGGGGCTGGAGAGGTAGTAAAGGCCAGCACCTGCACCACTTGAGAGTGCCTGGGTGTGAAGGGAATTCTGCCCTGATCCAATCTGGCTGCCTTCCAGCCCATTAGTGATAGTCAGGCAATACTTAGTAGATGCAACTGGGAAAATAGCTGATTGCAACAGTTTCTTGCTTGAATATATTTGTCCAGGAGCTCTGTGTGTTTTGCTGTGATGCTGATCTTTTCTCCACCAAAGAAATAACATGAAGGCAGAGCAGACTGGGAATAGGATTTTTAGGTATCTGCAGACATTCCTGCCAAGGAGTGATATTCTCCCATGCTCTCAGTTATTGCTCCTGAAATGCAACAGCTGTTCCAATGTCTCTCTTATCCCCTTGTCACTCTCTATCCCATCATCACAGGATCTCTGCAGCAGAGCCTTCTGATCAGCTGCTGAACAGTTTGCAGATTGACTGTTCTCCTGAAGCTGGGTTTTTTTGGTCCATTCTGGCTCCAAGGACTCAGCTGATACAATGCTTCCCTTGTTATTACCCCACACAGTCAGTGCATTAGCTTCTCCTTTCTAAGAAAAGTGACCCCAGCCACTTAAAGAGTTAGTGATTTTCCTATGAAGAAAATAGAAGATTATGTTGCCTATAAGTGAGGAGGAGGAAATGCCTTCTTTCCTTCCTTCCTTCCTTCCAGGGCAGGCACTTTTGCTGAGTGGGATGGAAGAAATTAAAAAGATTATTGGTGGCAGCCACTTTATCCAAGGTCAGTGCTCACTCTGTTTTTTAAGGGGATGCAAACAAGACAGAAACTGTAGCTGGGTCTGGGCAGTGACTTTGGAGACTTCATGGTAAATGAGAATGCAGCACAATCAGAAGTGATTTCAGAGGAGCTATGTCAAGCTACCCCAGGCCCTTAAACTGTTGTACTTGCTATTTATTATATGGTCTGTTATGCTGAAGGCAGCATGGTCTGTTCAGTACCAGGCATGAAAAAAAATATGTTCATAGTACCTGTTAAGCAGTGGCAGTGCAAAACAGTTCAAATCTGGCTGAAAATGAAGCCCGCATTATGGCTATAGTTCCTTATTGGTATTGCTGACTGTGTTTAGGGGATGGACTGCATGACTTTGTGACCCTACTTTCCGATGATCCCAGTTATGGAGGACGATCCTTTTGTGCTGGGTGCTTTACAAGGAGCGAGGAGGCAGCCTCTGCCCCGAAGAGCTCTCGGTCTCGGTAAACACATAATGCAAACCAGGGAATTTCTGAAGCAATGAGCAACCTAAGTGCCACTTTCCCTCCCTGTTGTCATATGCTCAAGCCCTCACCTCCAAGCAGCTCTGGAAAGCATGGCTGCTCTATCAATCAGTTTGTATTCGAAATCCCAGGAGCCCTCCCCCACTACAGAGAAAGACAGACCCCCATCGAGGCCTGAGGATGTGATGATGAGCTAGTGGTCGATAGTGTCACTCCTGACCAGCATCACTGGCTGCTGGAAACTTAAATATGAACCAAGCCACTAGGTTGTCTCTATATGCTACATGGGTGCACAATGGAGCAAGGAGACAAGAAACTTTTGCCCAATCCTTTTAATTCCCCTCCAACGCCACTTCATACTGTGACTGACCACTGTCTTGGTCTGTCCCCCTCTAAGGGTTTAGCCACTCTCGGAAAGGCAGGGGTAGGTTGGCTCCTGATTCAACCACTAGCTGGTGGAGCTGGCCTGGCAGAAAGAGGAGAGCATGCTGTACCTCCAGAAGGGACATGGCAGCCGGTGCAGCTCACCAGCCCGTGCTGCATGGGATTTATGTCTCTAGATCCTGTGGCTTGAGTGGGTGCAGGTTGGCCTGACTTCCCAATGCCACTGAGTGGCTGGAAGCCAGGGCCAAGTCTTACCTAAACCAACACAATTAAACAAACTCTGCCATTGTCGAGGTAGGAGATGGCCAGAAGGGGGAACATCCCCTGTGACAAGCCATAGCAAGATGGCACAGCTCCCTGTCTCAGTGACACTGCTGTGAGCTCACTGGGTCCACGGGAAGTACCTTATGAGGATGGGACCAGGGGAGACCCTATCATTTCTTCTTGGGACATTGATACGCCATGCATGGAACATAGTGGCTTTGTCTAGGCCAAAATTGTCCCACCAGACAGAGCAAAGGACATGCAAGCGCTGGGATTGCTAACGGGATGCGGGCGCCTAATGATTCTTCTGGGATGGTAATGCAGAATCTGTGCACCATGGGGGGCTTTGAGGGTTGCTGAGGGAATACCCATATTTCACCTCTGGAGTTGTAAATGTGACTGTGGTCCTGCCTTGGTGCTACCATTTGATAGCTATGGTGTATATGGACTGAAGTGCCCTCTGTCCCAACAACCTCCATCCAGTCCAGCAACCACAAGAGAGGTCAAGGACAGTGAATCATTTACTACCATATTGCTGATCCCTGTACATCACAGAGACATGCAATGGCAGAGCCAGTAGTGGGAAATTTATGCTCCTCTGTGACGTGCCGGGGAGTAGTATGGGATGTCAAGGCACAAGGTGGCCCATCTGGCTCCTTTCACTTGCCCTGAATACCCAGACTGGCTCCAGGGTCTAAGCACTTAAAGAGAGGGCAAGGCATTAGGAAGGGGAATGTTTCCAAAATTATTTGAGAAGCAAGAGTCCCCCGATAAAACGTGGGCCTAGCCAGCTTTAGAAATAAACCATTACAAAACACAATCTTGGGACTATTCCTGCAGGACTAAGAGCCAGGACTCCTGGGCTCTATTTTTTTCTCTCGTGGACTTTGTCTTGAAACATTGAGAGATCATTCTGGCCCAATCCTTCCCATATCCCTCCAGCCCAGGTGTCGCAGGCCTGGTTGTCAGAGACACTGAGCCCATCATGTTCCAGGCATGGAAGGAATCGGACGAAGAGAAGGGATAAGCCTTGGGCCTAACTTGTCTCCTGTGTATTTCTGCAGGAGATGCAACGTACCTTGACATCTTCCGGGAGTTTTCGCACATGGCATCCAACAATCCCGAAAAACTCAACCGGCGGAGCTTACACTTCAGCCACTCCTGCAGATAGCGCCTCCCCTCCTCTTGAGGGTCCTTCTGCTGGAGAGTCGGCTTCGAGCTACCAAAGCTCTGCAAGTGTGCACCGCGGGGAGCTGGCTGGCGAGGTGGGCCAGGTCGCTCGGGCTCAGCTGCTGAAGGAAGCTCTGGAAACCTGCCTCCCTGACCCAACACGCACTTACAGAGCAGGCAGCGTTTTTATTCTGGTGCTGGCTCTTGTATCCACACTCCAGACCAAAGAGCTTGACCGACACTAATCAACAGCCAGGATAGCCCTGTAAAGAGCTGAGTTAACCAGGAGAAAGTAATCCCCTTTTTTTTTTAATTGTTTTTTTTGCAATTCTTTCCCTCTGAACTCAGTCCTCCAGGCCTCTTCAAACCAAGCACCCACTTCATGCAACAAGATTTGGCTTTTCTCTTGTTCATTTATTAAGAGAAAGGTTCCCCCATCTGCAACTAAAAATACAGTGGGCCCCAGGAGAGTCTTATTAGCCCAGGGGACTCAAAAGCCCTGTTTCTTCAGAATGCATTAATCCCTTCACTGCCAACTTCTGCGGTAGCTTTGGGATATCCCTGCTGGTGAAGGAGGCGGGCAGGAGAACAATAAATGGCTGCAAATAGTCTTTGGCACCAGTGAAAAGATCCATGCTGAGCAGCAAGAAAGTTGGTCATATTTTATATCAGCCCATGGCAAGCCCCAGAGGAAGATAAATAGTCTTCCCCTCCACTAATGGACTCATTCCAGGAATGATATTCCTGCCAGGCGGATAACTGATTTTTGTTCATATTCAAATAGTTTCAGTCTCGAGTCAATGCAGTGCTCCAGTCATTGAGCGACCACGGGATATTGGCACTCCTGCCAGCAGACTCCAGAAGGAAGGATAAAGCAGTTGCCAAACAATAGCAGTTGATGGTTGTGCCTGTTTTGGAGATCAAACATTTCTTATCTGTATTGCTCATGTATTGCATTTCTACACAAAGGGGTTCTTAGCACTCCCCCCTTGCCTACAGTGTGGGAAGATTTTCTTGCCTGAAGAAGGAGTGAATGTATCCTCTCAACACTTCCCCCTTGGGAATTATCCATGTGAATCTCTATGAAACCCATTTGGGAGAGACTTAGATTGTTATTCCCCTCCACCGCCCCAAATGAAGTTAGTAGCAAGGCAGTTTGCAAGCTCAAGTGGCAGAGGATGCTGGGTCGTAGGGTTAAGCTGGCTGTGGTGAAGGTGCATGCCTTCATTTTTATGGTATTAGAGAAATGATCAATCAGGCCAAATAGGAAACCGAATTCCACCCCAACACGGCTTTCTATGCCTACATGGTAGTGTGGTTAAATGGCTGGAGCGTGTGAGGAGGACTCAGTGGCCATGAGATCTCTTCTGGACTCTACCTCCAGGCTGCTGTGTGACCTGGACATGTCACCTCACTTTTTAGTTTGCCATTTCTGTTGCAATACCTCCATTGGAAAGTGCGGTTGAACTATTAATATCATCCTCATCTGAAAACTCAATCTGGGCCTTCATAGTTTCATAGTAGCTAGGGTCAGAACAGATTATCTAGCCACAGGCAGGAATGAATGCTGGGTTCACAAGACCTTGCCTTGCCTTCCTTAAAAAGGTCTTGCCTTCCTTAAAAAGTTTTATATCCCCTCCTTGATGTGCACCTCCATGTTAGGAGAGCTGTACTCTTTCTGTAAGGCAGGGCTTTCTTTACTATTTCTTTACCTGTAATATTATTTCATACTTATGAACAGTTATGTGTGGACTATACCGGTATAGGCACCATGACGTATAAAAGCATAATGTCTGCACGATGTATATAAACCATGTTTACATGCTGAAATGTAATATATCATATGGCAGAAGAAATGTATTTTTTAAATAAGGTGGGAATGAAAGAGTCTGGCGTATGAACTGCAAATAAAGGCTTGAGGTAGGTCTTTTTCTTTGGAAACCATGCGCCTACCCTCATTCTTTCTAACCGTAGACCTTTATCAAACCCACTGAGTGTTTCAATCTGAGAAGGGTTATCAAGTGAGATTTATGAGCCATGATTTTATGGCTGGGGGAGAGGAGAGCCAAATGAATTCCCCTCTAAGGAAATGCTCAGCTCCCATCTATTTTCGGGTACCTTTTTATCAGCTGAAGTCAAAGGCTAGCTCCACGGAAGTCCAGAGGAGTTTTGCCAATGACGGAGCGGGGCCAGGACCATATCAGTTCCTGGAATCCTGTTCAGCAGTAGAAACAAGTTGTGCATGCTCTAGGCAGAAGGAAGACCCTCTGAGAGGGTTGGAGTGCACACAGCTAACCATAAAGAGGCATTCAGACGGCAAGCCCTGTGACTCATTATTAAGGGAAGCAAAAAAGAGAAACTTCAAAGCACTGGAACTGGGGAGTGTGCTTCAGGGAGCTGTGTGGTCCTCTCCAGCACTGGTCAAAGCTGGATGGGAGATACCGCTGGACTGGGATGGGCAGGTCTAAGAATTGGGCAGCTTGGGTCATCTGGTCCCAGCGGTCTTTCCTGCCCAAGTGCAGGGAAGGCTGGACCTGATGATCTGTAAGGTCCCTTCCAGCCCCAAACAGCTATGGATCTATGAAACCCCCCAAACCGGGCCACCACATCTCTTGGCTCCTAGAGACCCCTTTCCCCACCACACCGCTGTCCCCTCCCCTGCCATTTTGCTGGGTAACTGAATATCCCATATTAGCTAGAAGCTGTTCTGTCCGTGGGACAGGACGCGTGGGGTATCTCTTGCATGTCTCTGTGTGCTTTGTAGTCTTAAAACCTTGTAGTGAGCAGTATTATTTTGCCATGTTTATAGCTTTCAGCAGCCAAAGAGCAAATGACACTTGGGCTGGGGGAGCCCAGCCTGGCAGACTTAGGAACAACTCCCTTTTCAGGGTAATGCCAAACACAAAAGCACCATTTCAGCAGAAAGGAAGTAACCACAGAACAATATTAGTAACAGAGCAGTTTATTAGGCAGGCCTGACATGTGGTTTCTCCTAATGGAAAGGTTAAGCTCTGCATTTCCTATGAGTGTCTCACTAACCAGACACCCATTTACAGTTTTCATGGATTATAAGGAACTGCAGGAGCACCAGGGAGACACAGAGCACTGAGATACATAGGGAGGCCCCTTTTCTGATCATCCCTTTGCTAGTCAGAGGGGGGATGTCCCTAGCAGAAAGGTCGGGGTCCCCTGCACCTCATAGTGGGGTGGTTCTGAAACATCGGGTTGTAGGAGAAGAGTTGCTTGCGGAAGCAGCTGGCCGCCTTCTGGTCACATTCACATACCATCTTCTCGCACTGGTCCCGTGATTTCACTGTGGGACAAGACCAACAGAGCTGTCGTGTCACCTGTATGCCCTGCGAGGTTGGCGGAAGCAGAGCCCAGCACACTGGAGATGTGGCTGTGGCACGACTCCGACTAGGAGAGAGGTGTCTATCTGTGCTCAATGAGACTCAGGAAGACCATATCTTTATCTACCCTTCCCAAAAGAGCAATATGGCAATTGCACCTGCACCAGGAGTGGTGGAGGCTGCAAATGAGACAGGAACAGTGGAAAAAACCCTGGTCACGCGCAGTTCACTCTACCCTTCAGCATCCACCTGCTGCCACTGTGTGACATAGGAGACCAGGCAAGATGGACCTAGGGTCTGACCCAGTAAATGGCAATTCTTACACTCTTATGCCCTAACCTTTGGCTCAATGCAAAAAAACCCAATTTTCTTGGCGGGGGGAGGTATGTTGCTTTACCCTATATGGCAGCCCCAAGGGAAGTGCTGAACAGCCAGGACATAATGCCCTCATCTGCCTCCTTCCAGCCTCACATACCACCTCTTCTTTTGCCACCCTGCCCTGCACCAGGACACCAATGCAGAGCAGAGATAAATAGGGCCTCGTCTCAGATGCCGGTAGGATCAGACTCCTTCTCCCCTAAAGTACAACTGTGCTGTACCACTTTGCTTGAGTGCCTTCTTATGGTCAGCCCACAGGCCTGGGGCAAGCTACATGCCTGGGGGGTGGCAAGCCTGCACCTCCAAGCACTGAGCTGAGGCCTCGACACCGTGCACCGCATCAACCCCCTGTGACCTCCGCCCTGTCCTGGGCCAGAAGACCCGCGCCTCACTCACCGCATTTGATCTTGTCCCCGTTTGCATAGAACCGGTAGCGGTGAGTGTCTGGAGTGCAGCCAAACATCTGGGCCTTGTTATAGCAGCAGTCATGGCCATGGCAGCACCTAAGTTTTGCAAAGAAAGGGGTAGAATAACTGGGGGGTCCAACAAGGGTCAGGGTTGAGAATCCAGTTCCAACTTGAGGAGAGCCTAGGCTCCAAGTTAGATGCTGTTGAATTTGCTAATGCCAATGCATATCTGGTTTTCCTTGATGTTCACAATCTATTCTGTGCCTGCCAGCCCTCTTTCCCACACTTGTGGCTGGAGTCATTTATTTATGAGAAGCAAAGCAAACTATCCCATCTCTTCCTTTCAGCCTATCCCCAATATTTTCCCTTGGGTCCTTCTGGCCTTTTACCGTCATGAGTCACCAACCCAACCCCCAGCCTTGACTTGGAGGGAATGAGGCACCAGACGAGATTCATCATCCCCGCTTACTTGTCGATTGGGTCCACGGGCACCCCTTGTGTCCCTGGCCCACAGTGGCATCCGTAGTTGCTGAAGTTGGCCAGACTGTGAGTGAAGGTGGTCAGCCGAATCAGCTCGTCAAACTGGGTGGCGATGCTGCTCACGAGTGTGACACCTAAAATACCAGCAGGGAGAAGAGGTAAGCGCAGTGTCGTGGCAAGGCACAGAGAAGGGCAATGAGAGGACTGGAGGGCATGGATACACACTACAGTG
>NW_005841914.1:1590877-1628377 GCF_000455745.1 Alligator sinensis | reverse complement strand
CTGAGCCTCTTTGGGAAGGTTGGCAATACATGGAATAAATAATCACACTCCAGGCACATGCTCTCTAGGTGAGACTTGTGTGGGTTATGGATTGGGCTTTCACGGTGGCAGGTTGGCACCTCTGGGATTCCCTCCTGGTAGAAAGACAACTAAGCACGAACTTACAACTGATCTTGGTGCCCAGCTCATATTCAACTCATTAAATCCTGGTTTTCTGATGGGTGGAGCACAGGGTTTGGCTTTCTTTTTTGCAAGGCAGTGATAATCTTAATGCATTTTTCAGATTCTGGAGGTCTCAATTTAGGTGTTATAAGGCACTTGCATACCATGGAGAGGGAAGGCAAATAAACACTCCTGGAAAGTCCCGGAGAGATCTTCCCAAGCTGAATCTCAGCTGCCTTCATTTCTACATATGGAAAAATGACAGGTGTGTATTGAATATTGGAGAGAGACAGACATGGAGCAAAGCCTGTATTGACTTTCTGGATCTTTGGGACATTTCAGATCCAGATCTAAATCTCAGTTACTCTTGGTTTTCATAAAAAGGATCTTCAGTAATTGGGACTGAGACAGCCCCACATCCCATAGCTCAGGCTCACCTCCACTGTTAGTGCAAAGGCCAGCACAGACCGAGACTAACATAAAGCCTCAGTTCCCAATGGTTTTGTGCCATGACCTCCCTCTGATTCTCGTGACCCAACTTCAGGTCCGCTGCACGAGACCCTAACTTTTGTCTTGACCTTTTCTGAAGTAACCGAACTTCCATAGGGCTCTCAAACCCAGTTGTATTGGGGGTGACCCATATGGGATCCTGACCCCGAGGTAAGAAGCAGCTGATATGAAGGGTAGCATGCGCTGAATTCAGTAAAGAGGAGCTGCTTCTGGGTTTGAGTGTCAAAGAACTGGTCTCACTCCTCCACGACCATTTCTGAGGGGTGTTTCCTACATTCCTATATGTGCTTTAACAGCACGGCGACCAGGCATGGATCCTTTCTAGCAGAAAGGCCACGGTTCACTTCCCATCACTGCACACCACAGATGTCCCCTTTGTCATTTTGAGTTATCCATGAATTTGAGGGTAGATAGTAGAACAGCAGTTAAATGCAGGATGATGATAGGGCTGCCTCTAAGTGCGTTTTGCCCGCCTGGTGACCACAGAGGCCGGAAGGTAAATAGATGACGGTGGAAAATGAGAGGCTTACTGTGTATTTATCAGATGAGATCATTAGCCCTTGTGGGCTGGAGATGGACAGAACAAACACATGGCTTCCAAAGCCTGGCTGGAGGGAGAAGTTAGATAATTAAACACTGTGGAGCAAAGGGGCACATCCCTCCCTTACTATTACAATGAGCAATTATACCTGAGATTTAGGAGACATCACGGGTGTTTGGATCTCAGATTTTGGCTTGGCTCAGGCTGAGTACTGCGGATGCATCCTACAACGATTTCTTTCTTTGGTTTTATCAATCAGGTCCATGGTGTTCATCTCCTGGTTAGGTCAGGGTATGTCTACACTGCCTTTAGATTGTGCCAGATGGTGCTATAGTAAAGCTCCATGGGGTACTGCCCCCCTAAATGGGATAAGTACAGCTTGAGCAGCACTAGCTCCAAACAGCGACATGCCTTGACACTCACTTTCCTGTTCGTGCACGCAAGTTCCCTGCTTCTTGCAGTGCCTTGCAAACGGTTTGACCTCTCTTTCCTCAACAGTAATCACAGAGACAGTAGCATCTGCGATACAAGGATGGGGTGAGGCTTCATTCCTTAGGTTTTGTACAATGCTTTGAGATTGTCAGGTTGAAGCTATTGCAGAAATAAAGAGCACTGTTGCTACTAAACAGGAAATAAGGCTATTTCTGACTCAAAATCATGCGTGCAGGTTATGTGGTCATTGCATGATGGTTTACAGTGTGAGATTACCAATAAAATGTTGAGAATAGTGATTGAGGCAGTCTCCCCAGTTCCAGTCCCATCTGCTGAGTTGCTTTGTCTGTAGGGTTTGGGATCGAATCACTCAGATCCCTTTGCATACTGCTGTCCATTTTTGTGAAACCTCTTCTAATGGTAGCTGACAAATTCTTCATGGACCCTTCGCAGTAACGTGATTTCAATGAAACTTTAGGGGAGGGAAATTAATACAGTTGGTTATCATGTTCTTATTTTGTTTCATTTTGTCTTGACTTTTATCATACCACATTATATGATATATTTAATATTTTGTATGATATTATAACATCACCAAACGGTCAGATTTTGGAAGTTCCAAATATCCCAATTTTTGTTGGGGAATTTTTATTTCAGGAGAAATGTTGGCCTTTTGTTGTGATACAGCATGGAAACTCAATTTGAAATATTGCAACTTCCTGAAGAATGGAAATTTGGTTCCCAAGGAACTCCAGTTTTTACTAGCCTAACTTTTGAGTCTGTTTTAAGAATGCTTTGACAGTGCAATGACTTCTATAATAATTTATTCCTATTGCTGTTACCACTATACAGAGAATGCTATTATAGAGAATTTCAACAGAGATCCAGCATAATTAGGACATGTGAACAAGCACTTATTATCCAGGATCTAGTGTTTGAGGCCCGGGAGCTAGAGCCAATATAATGTTATCTCAACAGTATACTGGGGCAGGTGCCAGGTTTTCCGTTTTTTAAAGAAATGTTATCATTCTGAAATGTTTCCATTTAAAAAATGGAATCAAACCAAGAGAGTAAAAAAAAAAAAAAGAAATAAAAATGTAAAGCTGTTTCAGATTGGAAAAGGAAAACTCTCTGTCCTGACAAGGCAGGACTGTTCCTTTCCAAACTCCTCAGGGTGCATCATTCTGTGTTTTCCCCCAAACTATATTTGATCGTGTGCATTTCCACAAAACATTTTGCTTTCTATGAACTGGCATTTTCTGATGGGTCAGAGAATTTCAGCCCAGCTCTCCCCGGCGGTCACTGTCCCTCTTTGCGATTCAGGAGCGTATGCATGTACATCCTTTGCCTTCTCTTAATGCAGGCTGCGCGGTGGGACGTTGCCTCTTTCTGGCTTCTGCCCAGCTACTGCAATTGAAGTTCCCAGCTCCTACCACAAAGCAATCTCTCTTAGTCATGCCCATTAATTATATCAAGACATCGAACGTCTGGACTCTAGAGTCTGTCTCAATGGTTTAAAGTGGGGTCTGGGCAGTCTCCACTCCATACTCCTGCCTGGCTGTATGAGTCAAAAGATCTGATGATCTCTCACACATACAGCATCATCCAAAAGGATCCGCGGTTACCTACTACTAAGCATTTCTATAAAATGAGAGGCCTGATGGGAAGCTCCTAGAGGGAACAGAAAGTTTCAGTGAATGCTCTGGATTCCAGACCAATGGGGTGATGCATTAATGACAATTTAATGCAATCAGTGCAGCTTTGACTTCAATGGCTTTGTCCACAAGCAGCAGTCATGAGCTGCAAAACTTTTTAAAGTAGCAAATACAGGTTTAACAGGAGCTGAGGGTAAAAAAAAAAAGAATAGGGGCCAGGTTGAATAGAGAGACAGGTCGTAGGTGTAATGAATGACTGATTAACTGACTGGGTGCTTCTCACTGGCAGTCACCGCAGCCCTAGTGAAAGCATAAGGTGGAGCAACCCACTGAGAATCCCGCTAGCGAGGGTTGGAGAAAAAACAGATGTCCTATTCTGCATAATTTTTGGACCTTTTTTCTCAGTTGGGCCCAGGAAGAGTTTTTTCAAGAATGTGAAACTTTCCCTGCAACCAAACACCTGAAAGACAAAGAGAAAAAAAGTTGCAGTCGAACCATTTTGCTTCCATTTCACTTTTTTAAAATGATTTTTTAAGTATATGTCAACTTAAATTGCAAAACAATAAGTGGCTTCATCCAGAAAAAGGGAACTTCTCACATAATTCATGTCAAAAGTCCCATCTGACAATGTCTAAATATTTTTCAACGTTTTTTCATAAAGGTAAATCCCTTCAGATGGGACCATGGGATGCTGTAGGGAGTCACAGGTGGGGTTTTGATACATAGGGAATGTTCTTTAACACGAAACCATTTTAGCAAAAAGGCTCTGACCTGCTATGAGTAACTGCCCTTAGCATCAGATGGGAAACCCATCCATCAGGGCAGGACGTGGCAGAAGAGCAGCACAGAAAACACCGGGCAATACCCCAGGAAGTTATAAATAAAGGATATGGCAAGCCTCCGAAAAAGGCAGGGGATTACTATACTAGAGGATATGAGAAATGCTATTTTTCCTCAAAACCCAGATCTAGGGGACCCTTGTCTTCTTTTATGATACCCCCGAGTTCAGTGGAGATCCAGTTCTGTATCGTTGAATATTGGGTCTCCAAGAGAGGCCAATGGCCAATGCAAGACAGCTCTTGAAGGTGTCTTTTAGGACTGTGATCTATGAGGTACGACATGGAGGAAGGAGATTTCAAGATGATGATTAGTTTGGGGTGTCTGTGGATGAAATGCTATAAAAACATCTCACCCTTTTTTTGCACTTCCTCACCAGAAACTCACTCACCTCGTTACACACCTTGTTTCCAGCTCAAATGGAACAGACAAGGGAACGCAGCATGGGCTGTATGGTCTGACGATGAAGTCAGGGCATCGTGGTATAAACATTAGCATGGCATTTGCATGACTTATTTGTCAGGTGCTGCAGATTAAGAGAACAGTCTGTCACAAGCAAGCAGAGAAAAACCTATGCAATCGGCCACACCTTCGGAGATGGCTACTCTGGGCCGTCCTCAGATGGAAACTAGCTTGTGCAAATGTGCCCCCCTGCCACACCGTCCTTTGCGCTTGGCCCTGTATTTGGATTTGTGCTTATTCTGTTCAAGTTTGTAGCATGGTCTGGTGCTTCTGTCAGGAGGCAGCAAAATCCCCACGGGAATGCTAGAGCTGGCTGCAGAAGAAAGTCTCCCCAAACTGCCCCATCGCTGTGATCTGCAGCACCCCGTAATATTCCACACACACACCCGCACATGTCTGCCAGTGTTATTTCTGTCCTGATTTGCAACATCCTTATTGCTTCAAGGGTTTTGCCAGAACACAACACTGCCAGTGCCCTGCAAGGATTACCTGCTTCAGTGTTTACTCATTTTTAATGTGGCTTGTTCACGCAGTGTAGATGAGCTACTGAGTTCTGCGGTCATTTTGGACCTATGGGGATAAAACCAAACCAGTCAACTGCCTTTCACTTCTTATCTAGTCTAGTATTTGAAGCTCTGGGGATAAAAAGTCTGAGCAGCATTAACAGGACTGCTGCTCTAGTCCCACAGTTAGGATTTTGCAGAAAGAAAAAGAGCAGTGCACCAAAGGAGTTTAGATTTCAACACACCTTTTGCTAATGTTGCAAAAGATAATACTACTTAGCAAACACAGTGCATGGTATTTCAAAGCACTGCAAAGAATGAGTTGCCCAACATAATGTTGAGATAACTAAAGATAATGATTCCAGCTCATACAGACGAAGGGAATGGAGATACTGAGTGATTAAGGGATTTGCCCAAGGCCACCCACTGAGTCAGTGGGCCCAGACTCAACTGAACAGCCCTGAACTTGGAGAAGAGCTTGAACCTTGGTCTGAACCACATGGGTCTGAGCCACCTTTGGTTACTGTGCAGCTGCAAGATCCCATCCCAGCCAGCGGGATCAGCAAAATGTTCCTGCTATCATGGCGACTGGTGGATGGGTGTCCTAGCAAAGCTTCCAAGTCTCACTCTGCCTCTACGTCTACCTCGGAGTCATAGCCTACAGGACGTGGGGCAAGATTCATCGTTTTAGCCAGGCTTTTACCTTGCTATTGGAGCCCCATTCAGCAAGCTCCAGTGGCAGTAGGTATGAATGGACTGGGGGGTAGGCTTTTTCCTGAGAGTTTGGTATAGGGGTGTGTGTGTGTGTGTGTGTGTGTGTGTGTATTTTTATACATATATATAAAGCACACACACACACACACACACACACACACATTTAAGGGCTTTGTAATGCTCCAGCAATGACAGCAATGCATACCAACACTTCCAAGCATTCCTATATCTTCTGGAGTTTCCTACCCTCTTAGCATATCCAGCAGCTCTGCTTAGGGTCCAGTTTCTCCCTTCTCCCTCTTACCCCATGCCCTCGGGGCTCTCTTTCATGGTGACCCTTTGCCTTGTGTCAGAAACCCAGGCACTTGCCCAAGGACATCTCAGTCCTGTGTGGGCAGCTCAGCACCCTGCCTCCTCTGCCAGACCTTGCTGCTCTGGCCCAACCTAAAAGCCCAAGGCATTGGTACTGGGCAACTCTGCATTCCCGCAGCAATGACTTTCTCACTGTACATGCTCTCATGGTACCAAGAGGGGCTGGGGAGAAATTGCTCCCGCGTTCTTAGTTCCAGCTCCTCCGCTCCTTGCTGGCTGCCCTTGGGAAATGTACTTAAACTCCCTGCCTCTCTCCTCACCTGTCAAACAGGTGTAGTGACACTGCCCTGCCTCATCCTGGGTGTTGGGGAGGATTACTTAGATGTTTCCATGGTGTTATCACTGCTCTTCAAAACCTGTCTTGTGTATATTGGAGCCCTAACAAAGAAACCAGCCTATATCAGCTGAGGATTAGAGAGGTCCACATGTCACAGGGCAATAATGTGGCTGTAATGGATTTTCCCTTTGGTTCATTAGACTTGAGTATTGTGCAAAGGGCCTGCAGATGATACAAGACCTATTATTACTATGCCTCCAAACAGAGATGTTTTTCTTCTCTGCTCAGAGCGGTTACCACTTCGGCCTCCCGTGCTACTTCCTGTGGAGGAGGTGCTTGAAGTGTGATCTTGCTGGCAAGACTTCTCATCAATATTAAAATAATATTCTGTCATTTAGGGTGGTGTAGACACAAGGATCGTGGGGAGTAAGAGCCTGATTTTTATGGTATTTAAGGACCTACATGCACAGAAAGGTGATTTTCAAAAGCATCTATCTAGGTGTCTAATGCCTAATGCTTTTGATGGCAGCGAGGAACTTTGTCACTTGAATATTTAGCTAGGCAGGTATTTTAGCTTGAATTCCTTTAAAGATCTGGCTCGTGTGAACACAGGCTATTAGATCAGTCACCCAGTATTTCAGGATAGAGAGATATTTACAGACATTTCAGTGAAAACATAACGACTGAACATTGCCTTTTCAGTCTCCCTTAAGAGACAGGTGACGATCAACTATTAAATGAAGATGCAACAGGGTCATGCTGTATCCGGAGCATTTTATTACTTAAAAAGTTACAAAACAAAAATCAGTGCAGACTCATTCTAGCGGAGCCCAGAATTAACCGGACTGCGACTGCAAGAGGTATTTTTTATCCCGAACATCAGCATCAAATATAAATATCTGTATTTTATGCATACATAATTTACCACCACGTATTAATATTACACTGTATAAATATTTCTGTATATTACAAACCTATTGTAGCAAAAATTGCAGCACTATGTTCAACTTTTAAGCAATTCAGGCACCCCTTATGAGAAGGAAAAAAAAAGAGTTGTTCCTTCTCTCTCCTCTGAAACTGAATGCCGCTGCAAAGAATTTAGGGTCAGCCTAACGGTGTCTCTGCAATGGGTTCTTCTCAAAATGAAAAAAAGCAATGTACTAAGGAGATGAGGGCTGAAAGCCAGGCTAGAGTGACTGCAGCCTCATGTTATCACATACGTTGCCATCCCAAAGGTGCTATTAATGGAAAGAGCACATGCTTGTTAATGTCTACTGGAGTCATTTTATGTATGGGTAGGTTAACATTTAACTCAAGAATATTTATGAAATGCTGATGGGCCTGTCTGAAGTCAGAAGGTGTCCAGACGGAGCTGGTTTCCTCAAAACAGCATAAGCCAGAAGCTATGAAACTGCCAGAGACACAGTGTAAGCCCCAAGAAAAATGCTTCTAAAATGACAGGACCTTGAATGATTCCTAAGACAAGGTTACAGATCAAGTAGATCTAAGCATGGCACCAACCTAGCTGCAGTACGATGTGTAGCATTTAGAGGCTAAGCTCTGTGCCACCCGAGAAGCAGCAAACTGCAATGCTGCCTGTCTCTGCAATTCCCATGGGCCCTCCAAGCCAGGCCTATTGAATATGTACCCTGAATAATACATATATATTTTTCTGCTCTGCACATCCAGCATTAGCTTTAGGGCTCTACATCTACACAGTGGTCTTTGATGTATCTAAATCCATTCAGCACAACTTCTGGGTACAGTTCTGGTGTGTGGATCTTGTTAGAAATTGAGTGTAAAGGTAGGTCCCCGTTCTTGCTTGCCACGATGATCCCAGCATTGGGAAAAGTCTGAGCTGAGCTGCTATCAGTACCAGGGCCCTCAGGTACAGATCTGTAGTTTTCCAGTGTCAGACTCACACTGGAGATGACTGGGCTTTGGGCCATCTTCAACGTCTTCTTTGACCTGGACCATTTGTAGCCAAAGATGAGAGAGAAAACTATTGTATCCAAGAGAAACTCAAGCATTTCAACCACGGACAATACAGAAGACCCAAACCATAGGCTCCACTGGCTTCCCATGTTGGACAAGAGTAGATTCAACTGTGAACAGGAAAAGCAGAAATGATTACAATTCGAATATTCACGGTTTAACTCAAGAAGCCTGAAATTATTGTGTTTCACCGGCTGGTGAATCAGCCTCAGATGGCAGAACGCAGAACACTGTGGGCTCGCTAGCTCCAGGCTTCAGCTCCTTAAAATTGTCTTTAATACGGGGGGGAAGGGGCAACATTTCTGGATAAATGCACAAAAAAACCCCCAAATATTCCTTCTTATTGCATCTCATGCTGGTAACAAAATTATCAAGTCAACATACTGGAAGAACAGACTCCAGAGAGCAAACACAACACCAGGAACAGCAGTGGAAGCAGCAGGTTTCCCTCACTGCCCTGCCACTTCTTCCTGGGTTGGGAACAGAGGCTTGTGTGACGGGGCTGGACTGTGACTGCAAATTCATTAGACAAGGGATGAAACACCTTTAGATACTAAGATATTCTCGTGATGGCCAACTCATCTCAGTCTCAGAACAGGGGGCAAAGGCTGATTGCTGCCCACTGCAGCACGTGGTTTTAAATTCCCATATGTTCCCATAGCTATCTCCAAAGCCCCAGAAGTGATGTGATGCTCACTCTGCAAGGTCCTTTCACCCTTGTAATTCAACCTATTGCAACACCCATGCCTACCCCCAGTGAAAATGCTCTGGGTTGGATTCTGCAAACCCATGGGCAATGAATAGCAAGACACGTCCAATTACCACTCCACACTACATATGCACACAGAAACGAGGTGTTAACATCAAGTATCAGCTGTACAGAGTGGCAGTAAATGATAAGGCCTTTGCAGCCCTACCTCCTTCCCTGGGGTGTGGATGGAGAATGGGCAAGTCTGAAAAGACATTAGCCTGTAGCAGGTTCAAAATCCTCTCTGCAAGTCAGGCGCTAGATGTTATCAAATCTCATGCTTCAGAGCTGATCTGATCCCATGGCATGGTTAGGAATAGGAAGCAGTCCTCTCTATGCCCCAGTGCAGCCCTGCATAATTGGCTAGACATTCCCAGGGTGTTAGCTGCATTTCCTTACTAGGTTCTGATCTTGGCCATTGCCAGGAGCAGGGATGATGATTAAAGCCATGAGCTGATCCAGTGCAACTTACTGTGAGTAATGGAGACTCATTCACAGACTGATAGTTCAGTTGCTGGTAGAAGATATTCACCTTGGCAATATCTTTCCTGCAGAGGAGAGTGGAGGTAATTAGCAGAAGTGAGATCCCTACATGGCAGTCTACCCATTGCAGGAGCTTCAGGTGCTGATGGTATGTGGATCTCTCCTCTTCTCTGCCTATGGCCCAGAGTCTAGATTTCTGGGGGCAGAAATATCATAGCCTAACTAGTTTTGGGGCTCAATATAAGCACGCGAACCTTACTACATATAGCAGATTAGACAAGCTGATCTAATGTTGCCTTCTAAGCTTAAACTCTATGAAACCAAGGGATTCTATGAAACCATTTAGCATTGACATTTAATTTTCTTAAAATAGAGAAACCTTGCTGTGGCAGGGCACTGTTTGTGCCTGCCACTTTAAGGGCCTGAGCTGAGCAGCCAGCAGGTGCCTGATTAGGGCAGCCATTTTAGATTCAGGGCTACCTATATAAGCAGGGCATTTGACTGCTGGCAGAGCAGGTAGTAATTTTGCTTGGCTGTGAGGCTGTATGGTGCAATAGGAGGTAAGGGCTGGAGTTGCAGGGGATGGCTAGGAGGGTCCTGGTCATGCATATATATATATATATATATATATATTTATTAGTGCTTCCCCTGGAAGGGGCCAGAGTATGCTTAGACCCAGTTGGGTAATTGGCTGGCCACTACCCTGGTGAGGGTCATGGGAGAGGCCCAACAGATAGTACATCTGCCACCCAAGGAATGGACTAGCTAAGCCTATGGCCAAAGAGGGCCTGCTCCAAGAGGGAGCAAGGTGGCATAAGTTGGTGATGTGTGAAAGAGACCCTGTGAGAGAGGGTGGAGTGTGTGAGGCCTGAGTGAGAGGCAGGCAGTATGGATGCATGTGACTAAGGTCTGACAGCGTAGCCTAAGCTTGCTCTGGTTGTAGGCCAGGAGCACTGTAACATCTGGATGCTGTCTGAGGCTTGAGCTGCAGCGTAGGGGAGGTATGGAGCTGCAGACATCCCCAAAAATTGGGTTGCAATACTGGGTGGTGTCCTGCCTTATTTAACAACTTACTAACTACCAACAAGGTGTAGCGGGTGAGATGGGCAGGCAGCATGCCCAGAGGCAGGTGAGGAGCTAGCTGCAGCTAGTGAAGGTGCTCACCTTGCTACACTTGCAAATAGGTCTCTTACACTGGACTAAAAGCATAGCCTGGTAATGATTTGAACTGTTAAACTGAAGGAAGATACCAGGCCTGATCCAGTCCTCGAGAAGTCGGTGAGAGACTTTCCAATGGACATCAGTGGGCTTTTGGTCAGGTCCCCAATGCCTATCAATGCCATGTTTTGTAGCTAGATCATTTGTCTGGACAACTAGGATGTCGGAATGAGGGTCTTTATTGGTGTGCACATAGGCATACTCTACATGCACTGGTGTTGTCAGTATTTCCGATGACAGGGAAACATTTAGCTTTGGGCTGTTTTTAATACTAGTCAGTCGCTGTGGGATAGGAGTATCACTCCATGAAAACAAACTAGTTCAGGGGCTGTCAATCACTCAGCTATCCTTGGATGAACATCACACCCCATCATCCTCTGTTAGTTACTAACCTGTTGCTAGTAGAGTTGTATCCTTTCTGTTGACTCAGAGCCTGGCGGATCCAGTCCTGAAACACAATATTTCTATATTAATGGTCACTCCCTCTTTTGGAACTGGCACCAGATTATTGCAGCTAGTTAATTATAGAATTTGAGGCATAACAATCCATATTCCCTCGATCCTGTAGAGGAGGTACAGTAATACTACTTTCATTGGGTGTGCTTAATATTCTACAGGGCAAAATTTCACACACAGAAAAATAACCATTGTTAAATTTGAAGAGCAGCACAGCAGGATCTCAAATCAGTTCCTCCTCTGAAGACTGAGAAATAGCCAGATGTGTGTAGCCAATGTTCTTAAATGGTGACTTCTTTGAATGGCCACCGTGAAGGAAAGTTATTCTTTAAAACCAGTGCACCACTGATGATCAACCATTGCCCGTCATATTTGTACCTCTACGCTGCTTGGTGTTCCATATGGCAGTCCCTAGGGTATGTGTTTTAATACCCAGGTGACATTAAAATAAGAGAAACAGGAGACTGTCATCCAGAAAGTCCTGAGGCTCCCATGACGGTCTCTCATCCCCTCATGAACAATAATGGGATAGGAGGTTATGCACAACTCCATTTTACAAATGGGGAACTGAGGCACTGAGTTGAAGTGACTTGCCCAAGACTTGTAACAGAACTAAAACTTAGAGAGACTTGGAGATTTGGGCTATTAATGCCTTATCTACAAGGCTGTTCTTGAGTATCCGGCATCCTAGCTAGGATGGTTTACTTCAATCCAATTTTTCCATCTTAGTTTTGCACTAGACCCTTCAGCCTCCCATCCCTTGAAACCAGTCTCATGGGCAGGTAACCTACGTGACCACAGTAAAGACGGCTTCCCCTCCAAACAACACTGTATTGATGCAGCCGTTACCTCTGAATTCGGTGATGGCCATTTAGCAGTCCCTGCAGATACCTTGTACCATGATTCGCTGTTAAGGTGAAACAAAAAATGAAGGTCATGATGGTCCCAGTATTTAAAAATGAATGAATAAAAAAACCTTAACAGCCTCTTCTCTTTCCAAACAGAAGTTTTTGAGACTCTTTGGATGCAAGCATGAGAACAGGACAATTAACTTTGACAAATGCTAAATTTGCTGACAAATGGAGTTCTGGGAGGGACCATAAGTAACCATTTGAAAATGTGGATTACATTTGGTGAATGACTTGGGCTGAAAAAAATAGGAGGCAAATGTAAGATTCCCCCAAACAGTTCATTTAAACTTTTCAATTCAAAAGGGCATTTTTACATTTAAAATCTGGCCCATATTCAAATAAAATAAAGGTTAAAAACCAGTCAAATAATCCCAAAATTACAGACAGCATTTTGTTTCGGGGAGAACAAAATGTTTCTGGTTAACCCACAGTAAACCATCTCTAAGTTGGTTTGTTTCACTGGGGGGAAAAAAATCTAGTTTGATGTCATCCAAAGCAACTTTTTTTTTTTTTTTTCTATTTCTCTTTTTTGCTACCAAAATGAAAATCCCATGACTTGCTTGGCTCCAAGTATGTATGCATGAGTGTTTCCTATGTACACCAGAGAACATGAAATTTGGTAGCCCTGAAGCAGCAGCATTTTCACAGCAGGCTTAAATGGGCCTTGATATGGACCTTCATCAAGCTAATTTTGTGGTTTCTATCCCTATATTATGGACTGACCCTACATGTTGTTACCTGCTAGCCACTCTAAATGAAGCCAGCAAGTGGTAAATAGATGTCCAAGCAAATGAGAACGATGGACTAGACAATGCACATGCAAGTCTCAAAGCTGAGCTAGCTACACCCCTGTTGGAGCCCTTCCTCTTCTATGGGCTTAGCAACGTGTCCTCTGAGCTAGAGACTCACCGGCATGGTTTGGGACACTTGCTGAAACAGCTGAGGTGGTGATCCGCGAGCCGGTTGTACAGCTGGTAGAAGCAGTGACCTGGAGGAGGAAATGGAAAAGGGCACGCTCAGACAGACGGCTCCCCCAGGAAACGCACTCCCCAAACCCCATCGTTTCACCCTCCTAGGCACACAATGTTCTCGCTCAAAGCGGGAGAGAGTGTCCTGCTCTCTGCCTCCCACTGTGGAACGGGTGCAGATGGCTCAGGATTTCATTCAAGAAACTTCAGCAAGAGCCACTTGGAGAGGCATCAATCAGAGAAGGAGAGTGTCCTCCTACATACAGCAACTGCCTTATACAAGTGTTGTTACTTAAAGTGGCGATGTAAAATTGTGAAGGAGCAGGTTGGGCTCTGGCATGCCCTTTTTTTTAAACTCTTAATCTCTGCAGAAAGTAGTGTTTAATGGCATCGAGATACTCCCCTACCATCATCGTGTGTGTGGATAGGAGAGTAGTAAAGCACTGGAACAGGTTACCCAAACAGGTTGTAGAGTCTCCATGCTTAGAGGCTGTTAAGATCCTGGTAGCCAAAGCCTTGGCTGGGATGATCTAGTTGGGGATAGTCCTGCTTTGAGCAGAGGGTTGGACTAGATGACCTCCTCAAGTCCCTTCCAGCCCAAATTTTCCATGATTTTATGATGTGTCATTGCAGTTTAGTAGGGTTTGGGCACAAGAATAAATGATACCAGTCTCTTTGGAAATGGGGCTGCCCACCAAAAGGCTTTTGCAATGTAGAAAAAATGTTTATTAGACTAAACTCTCTTCTTTTCTCCTCTGAGGTAAACAGCATCAATAGTTATGATGACAAGCTAGTGAATTATTTCACCGGCCTACTTCTAACCAATTTTCTCCAGGCATCTCCCAAATACATGGTAGAAGAGGCATCAGTTCAGAAGTCAATTAACAACCTGTTCTTTCAAGCCATGTCTAGGATGGCATTTCCGGTGCCCTTACCCCATGCGGGATGCTTGTTGTAGTTACAATATTCGGCATCAGGAGGCAGTGGGTAGTAATAGTATCCACAGCCACAACGTTGAATCATGATGTTTTGGAAGCAAGAATGCACACAAGCCTGAAAAAAGCAGAACATTGAGTAAGTGTGAGACCTGGTGTCCTACTTTTTGCCCAGTAACGTGTGAGAAGACTTCTTCCTTGCCAGAATGCAGTGGCTGCAACCATGGCCTGATGGGGAAAGGGTTTTCACAAGCTCTCAAATTAATATTTCAAATATTCAAAGGCTGGATAGGTGCCAAAACCAGAAGAAAACAAACTTCTGAGGGCGCAGGAACACCAGTTCTGGACCTGGAAGAGACCCACTGTCCACCTAACTTGGCATCTACCTGTCTCCAATTCAGTCTAGTATGACAAGCAAGAGAAAACTCCAGTGTCCTGAACTCAGTGTCCCCTGGCCAATACATTAAATTGTAATGCTCAATACTGCGTGTGTGTAAGCATCTTCAGAAGGGTCATAACCAATGTGTTAGTCACTGTGCTGCTAGCATCTAACTCATTGCTTTGGAAAGCATGCAAGAGATTATCTGAGTGTGACTGATGCTATGAGAAATCAAACCCTCTGCTTTGAAATTACCTGCAGCGTGTAGGAACTCTTGTACAGGAGCTTGACATTCACATCGTCGCCATTAACTGTGCATCTCCCATAATTCCCACCCAAGCGATGTACCTCATCCTGTGGGCACGCAGAAAAAGAGCCTCATATGATTGGGAAGCATCAATCAAATTCAAGCAGATGCGTAAACAGTTCAAAAGGCATGTTAGGACTAAACAAATAGACCACAAAGACTGGGGAGCACATGGAATAAAAATAAAGAAGAGACACCAGAAGCTATATTTAGAGGTCAGGCTGAGTTAAACCCTGCAAAGGGAATTAAAACAAACAGCAAAGCTATTTTGGCCACACAAATAAATAGAGAACAAGGGAAGAAGTGGGGCTGGTACACAGAGATGATGGGGAGGAGATTAGAGATCATCAGGGGGTAGCCCAAAAACTAAATTAATAACTTGCTCCTGTGTCTGCCAAAGGGAATTGGACATGGGAGTTGAATATGGGGGTAAAAAGGCAGGATGGTTAATTCCATGAGGCTACTAAAATAGAAGCAAGTGTCAAGGAGTTCAATGCACTCGTGTTTGGGGGGGAAACAGGAGAAAGATCATTTCCATCCCAGAATTTTGAAAGAGCTAGCACGTGAAATTGTAGATACAATAGCAAGGATTTTTAATAAATCTACAAAATCATGAGTAATACTATATTATTGTTGAACAGCAAATTTGGTACTTTATATTTAAGAAGGTGAATTCATACAATTTGGGCAACTACAAGTCTCCTCGTTTGACTTCAGTGGGGAACAAGTCTTTGAAGAAACTTTGAAAGACATAGAGGGAAATAGGGAATGGGATAACGCACGACTGTGTTTACTAAAGTAGATTAAACCACACTAAACTTATATCTTTTCTTTAATAAACTATCTGATTTTTAAGATAAGAAGAAAAACAAGATCTAATCTAGTTGAGCTCCATTAAACATTTGATATAGTGCCACATGGGAAATTATTAACCTGGAGAAGGTGGGGATTAGTACGAACATTGTGAGGTGGGCAAAAGCTAGCTAATGGATTATGGTGAACGGGGAAGAGTTGGGCCATAGTGAGGCCATCCCTTTGCTCATAACCTGCCATTATCACCTGAAAAAGGAACTGAACGGATGCTGATGAGCAAGCTCAGCACACCTGTTGGATCCCTATGGTAGTCGCGATCCCTGGTCTGATGTCAAACCCTTCATGCTCGAGGAACGGCGTCTGATTGTGGTTGTGGATCATCACTTTCACACCAGCCACTGTTGACAGCAGGGCTATGTGATCCTTCTGCTCTGCTTTTAGGATTAGAGAAAGTCCTAGAAACAAAAGGAAAGGAAAGCCTTCATTAAACCTTGACTTTCAACCACAACTCCTTCCACTGAGGCTGGGAATTAACATAATCTCTCATACTCCCAACATAGCTAGAGAAGTTATATGGGTTGTGCTCTCAGAACAGAGCTTGGTGCAAACTTGGCTAGCGTCCATGCCAAAAAGGATGTGCAATCCCTTTTCTGTGGCGTGATCTTTGCTTGGTCTTTCCTCCCTGCCCCTTCACCAAACCACATACCATATGCAACGCCAGGTTTTGTTGCTTCCCAAAAGGGATTTGTTCCGTCTTTGTTAAAAGTGTAGCAGCTTCCATAGACCGGGTGGTGAAAATGATCATAATCACTGCAAAGAGGAAACACAAATATGAATCATTATGAGCAGAAAAAATCTCCACTGTATTATGTGTATGGTGGTAGTGTCGCAAGGGTCCAGCTAAACTGGACTCCCCCCTCTCCCCCCACTTTGCAAACATAATAAAAAGATGACGCCTGGCCCAAACAGCTTACAATGCAGATAGAGTTACTGCCTTTCTATATTACTTTCATACTCATAAGGTAGTTTGATGCTAATTGATTATTAGCAAACAGAGCACTCATAAGTAACAGGGATACTTCAGTCTCCATCTTATAATTAAGTACATGAATATTGTTAAGAACACTTCAAATGGTGATAACCAATCTTGTATTTCTAGGGCACTTGTCATCAGAAGATCTCCAAACTTTGACAACGCTTGGAAAGTATCATGCCCGGGGTCAGAAGGGGAAACTGAGTCACACAAAGATCGACTTGCACGGTATAACACAGTGAGTGGCAAAAACAAGAATAGAACTGAGGAGTCCTGACTTCTTTTTTCATTGCTGTGACCACTGGACATGGTGCTTTCAAAGGTCAGCATTGATTAGGCATGTTTAGCTGAAACATAAACCAATGCTTTAATGCAGTGGTTTTCAACCTGTGGCCCATGGACCCCTGGAGGTTTGCAGACTATGTCTAAGGGGCTCACAAAAGCTGACTATGATCAATCAGAAGTAAGTGAATACCCACACTTACAATTCAAAGGGGTCTGCACCCCCACTGAATTTTTTTAGGGGTTCATAAATGAAAAAAAGTTTGTAAACAAATGCTTTAAAGGTTTAGGCTGCCTTAAATATCCTTCTGTATCCTTCTTTTGCCATAAAGATGTGCCAAGTAATGGTGCCTTGTATGATACCTTGCAGAGCAATGCTGAGTAACGATGCTATTTAGGATATCTTTGATCTCATGCAGTGTGACTGCATATGGCATTTTTCATATGTGCAAAGAAGCTTCAGCTGGGTTGCAAGCACTGGCTGCATTGTAATTGTGACTTTGGATCAAAATCAAATCAACTTATTACTACCAAGCCTGAGTTTCAGCCCTTGAGCTCTGGTCCTGTACAAGGTACAAGTGCTTCGACAGCATTTAAGCAAACATTTCCTGGCTCTTTACCATGTTTGTACACAATGTTTTGCAGCTCAAGCACATTTGCTTAGTGGAATTGGGCTGAAGTGAGTGCATGCTAGCATCTGCCTCTTTGGTTGCATGAAAGGAACAGTAAGGAAATATATCTAGCATGGCAGAGGACACAAGTAGGGGACCATACAACTATCCCCCTTCCCTGACTGGCCCAGGGCCACAGGACAATTTTAGGGAGATTCTGGTTTGGATTTATGCCATTCTAGGCTTTGTGCTGGGTTGTGTTCCTTTACCATTAACATAGCTGATCCAGTTCACAATTTAAACATCTTTACTTCAGGGTCCCGGCATTGTCTAATAGTGATACCACCGAACTGAACATCAGGCAACCTGGCCTCTGCTTCTGACAGCCCCTGATTTGCTGTGTGGCCTTGCTGAATTCACTGAAGCTCTTTGTGCCTCTCTGTTCCCCCACTCTAAAACAGGGACAAGATTGCAAACCCCTTTGGCAAATCACTTAGAAAGCCTTAGGTGTAAGGTACAACTAGTCAATGCCTGAGGCACCTCTGTATAAATCACAAGAAAATCAAGGTTGGAAGGGACCTCGGAAGGTCACATCTAGTGCAACCCTCTGCTCAAAGCAAGACTATCCCCAACTAGATCATCCCAGCCAAGGCTTTGTCTAGCCGGGTCTTAAAATTTTCCAGGGATGGAGAGTCCATCACCACTCTGGGTAATCTGTTCCAGTGCTTCACCACCCTCCTAGTGAGAGAGGTTAGATATTAGGAAAAACTAACTGCCCTTGCTGCAACTTGTGACCATTGCTCCTTCTTCTGTCATCTGCCCCCCCTGAGAACAGCCCAGCTCCAACCTCTTCCAAACCCCACTTCAGGTAGTTGAAGGCTGCTATTAAATCCCCCTCAGTCCCCTCTTCTGCAGACTAAATAAGTCCAGTTCCCTTAGCCCCTCTTCAGAAGTCATGTGTCCCAGCCCCCAAACCATTTCATTGCCCTCCGCTGGACTCGCTCCAATTTGTCCACATCTTTTCTGTAGTGGGGAGTTCAAAACTCCAGATGTGGCTTCACCAGTGCAGAATAGAGGGGAATAATCACTTTACTTCATCTGCTGGCAACACTCCTACTAATGCAGCCCAGTAGCCATTAGCCTTCTTGGCAACACGGGCACACTGCTGGCTCATATTCAGCTTACTGTCCACTGTCACCCCCAGGTCCTTTTCTGCAGAGCTGCTGCCCAGCCAGTCAGTCCCCAGCCAGCACCGGTGCATGGGATTGTTCTGTCCTAAGTGCAGGACTTTGCACTTCTCCTTATTGAAAGTGTCTGCTCCCCTAAAACTGTGCCCTGTGTAAACACTTTAACATAAGATTTAATGAAGAAGCGGGGGGCAGTGGGTTAAACACTGTAAGCTTTTAGCTCATTGGCCAGGGATTTTCTTCTCTGCCTCAAGCCTGAAATGTGATTTCAGTACGCTCCATACTCCGGGACGTATGCCTCTTGTTCTGCCGAGGAACACGCATATCGCCCCACAGAGAAACACAGAGTTGCTGCTGGGTGGAGGCAGGAGAAGTTATTTTTACCAGGCATGGACAGATTTACATTAGTTGTTCTGGATTATCCTTGCTTTGCTTTGCAGCCCTTCGATTCAAGCATCAGCGGAGGTCACATGGCACAGGGAAACGAGTCCCTGTTATTGTAACCTTCACATGTACAGGGATTATATTCATTTTATGCCACATTTGGGAGGTAAGCTGATGGAACGGGAGACCCGGTGTCTCACAAGCCATATGCTTCCAGGGTGATGCTACAGTCCAGTCCATACAGTGCCACCCACAGCCCATGGAAGGCAACATTGGCAATGGAAATCACATTGCTTTTCCAAAACCGTGCAGCAAAAGTGCCCTTCAGAGTGCTGATCTGTTCCCAAGGGTGCCTCTATGTCTGGCCAGACAAAACTGCCCACGTGACAGGCATTGACACTGAGGCTCCATCTGCTTGGGCTCCATACCAGCTGCATTCTGGTTGCTCATTCATGATAAAAACCATTCATTGGTATTGTGGCCCTGTTCCGCATCAAAAAAAATGACTGCTATCTTCATTAACAAGGAAGTTCCAGCTTGAACTAACTGGAATCCACCTGCCTTCAGTTTCTTTTTATACTTGAGCCCCCTAATAGTCTGGGGCTTAAGGGGCACAGTTTGAGACACACCACTGCTGCATTCCCAAGTAGCAGGGCCAACCCTTTCTTCATCAGGCCGTTCTAGCCGGCTGAAAAACTGCCCTGCTGTTTCTGCTCCACTGAAGCAGAGCTTTCATAAGTGCGCTTGTGCCTCCCCAGTTGCATCTTGATGATCTGGGGGGAGATCAGACTTGGAGTTGCATTGATGCAGCTTTTGCAACCCACAACTTTCCAACACAAGCAGAAACTGGATCTTCTCCGACTCCAACAGCATGTGATGGCAAGAGAAGAACTTGTCCCAGCCAGCTTTAATTAAAGTAGCAGGCATTTGCTCCTGTTTTGGACATCGCTGGTTTTGCTCTGACATCAACTGCGCTCTTTGCAGTGCTGCAGAAGAACATTTAAGCTTGTTTCCAGGTTTTTTTTACTACAGGTCATGAAGGACTAGCCCAAATCCACCGAGCAGAAAATAAGGATGATTTTGCATTGTTTTCTTAATGCTAAAGGAAGGGGACTTGAACTGCTGCTGAATACACCAAATATGATCCTTCTCCTTTTCTACTTTGCTCCCTTCTTTCATCAATGCATTTATTAGCTGCAGCAAAATAAATATTCATCCACTCTATGTGCTGTTCATCAAGGAGAAGGCACAGAGTCCTCCAAACACACTCTAAATAGTGCCAATCAAAAGGATTAATTCCCACAATTTAATACCACCACCAATGCTAGCATTCCCTTCTATACTGCTGTATCAAGGGCCTGGCCTTTTCTGCTGAGGTGTCCCACTATCAGGTATCTTAACCAGATGAAAGGGTACTGTGCGGTTTTCCTTATGTCATGTAAAGCAGATAATTTAACTAGTTGCAGCTGAGTTTTTAAAAGTGGGCTGGAGACTCTTGAGCACAGAGGAGGTTCTGCAAGGGAAAAGCCAGGATTAGCTAAACTGAGATCTGTCTCATTGCTGTGATGAGTTATCACAGTACAGCCAATCCCAAGGAAGGGTTGTATTTGGACTGTCCACTGAGCTAGATCCTTACTTGGGTTGACGTCAGTGGAGCGATGCCAATTTGCAATAGCTAAGGATCTGCCCTGGAGTGTGTGCAGTTTTTAGGAGGAAGACGACAACACCCACTACGTGCACATGCTTTTATCCACGAATCAGAAGAGCATGCGATAGGCATTTGTTCCTATTGCTACACAACCCTATTGAAAGAGAGGTGTGTACTAAGATGGACAGGCTTTGCCCAGAGAGCACAAGGCAGATTGATGGGGAATTGGGACTGCAACTGAGGAGCTGGCTTCCAACTCTGTGCTCTGCCCACTGGACCAGTTTAACCATGAGAAGACAATCCTCTGCTGTAGCCGGCAGGCCAGCACCATCCTCTCTCTTGCTTGTGCTGTCTTTTAATGTGGTGAAACTTCTCTGCTCAACTCAGCCTCTCTGTTTCTACCTGCCTGGTGCGGCTCTGGCTTATTAACAGAGCCAGATGAACACAGCAACATCAAGGCAGCTGATTCATGGTGGTAGTTACAAAGCGTGCACGTGGAGGGATGTTAGGTGCAAGTATCAGCAAGGACTTGCATCAACTTCCAAAGACAGCCAAAGCTATGACTGGTTCCCCAGGCAGGGAAAGACCTTTTGACCCTCCTGCCTAAAACTGTCCATGTGTGGGTTGCAAAGCTCCCCTCTGCTGAGGACACTAGGAAGAGATACTGCCTTCATCTGTACCTCAGGACAACCTTTACCAGCCATTCGGCAGTCATGGGAATTGCTGCGTTGGGTCCTTTTGCTACAACCAGACCAAGTTCCTTGTCTCTACAGAGCTATGCATTCAAACCTGGCTCATGGACGGTCACAAGCGACCTAGGTTAAAGCCTTTTGTAGGTGTGGGGGGCATGCTTTTCAAATCGTGCTCTCACCCAGGCAAGTCTGCTGGCCCGCAAGTGGCATGCTCCTGCATGGCTCGGCTCTGCCATCAGAAACGTTTCAAGGCAGGTGCATGGGGAGGTGGAGCGACCCTACACTTGTATGAGGTGGCAGCTGCTTCCTTCTTTGCACCCAGATCACTACAGGAGGAAGGAGTGAAAAGATCATGACCGTCCTGCCTGCTCGCCCCTTTTGGCCTTGCAGCCCTCCCCAGGTAGGAGAAGTGCAAGGGGCCTCTGCTCGGTGAAGCAGCCTCTTTCTCCTCCTCCTTTGCTCTGACCAACATATACCAATGGTCACAGGGGATCTTACTGTAGCCCATTACACCGCGGAGGAGTCTTAGCACCCATGCAGGACCCCTGGCTTCTCTTCTTAAAGACAACTTGGCCAGCAATACCGCAAAGGACCTTTTATTAGCAGGAATTTGGCATCAAGAGAGCTGACTCTGTATCACTAACAACTGCCCTTGCTGGGGCAAGGGGTTGCACCAAGGTGTCCAGCTCACTAGAATTACATAGGTTTTTCCTTTTTCCCTTTCTTTAATGACATCTAAGAGAAGAACTAGGGGTGAAACCCCCCCCCAAGAGATGAACCCAGGTTAGCACCGTGTGCAGGAAACCCAGGCTGCAGAGGACAGACAAACCAGGGAGACTGGACTCCCTGCGGCTTATACTAACTATTGCCAGAACCTGGAGGATCTCGAAGTGCTTTACAAACTGATTTAAAAAATCTGCAAAGGGAGGTGGGTGCTATTATCCCCTCATTTTTACAAATGAACAAGCCCCAGAGAACACAGATCCCAGGCCTGGGATTTTCAGAAGAGTCAAAACCCCAATTCCCAGCCTGAGTAGTTTGCTCAAGGTCACAGAGGGAGCTAGGAGTATAATCCAGGCTTCCTGGCATCCAGCCCTGTGCTTTAAGCCTCCCTCTTCACCACATTTCCAAGATAAGCCCTCACTTATTTTGGCAACCCATCATGACAGATGCCAGACTTCTTTCAGCCATAAAATTGGCTTCACCCTTGCAAGCTCTGGCATAATTGCAAGCCGCTTGGGCTTTGCTAATTCACCATCGGGAGCTCTTCAAGGATTTTACCTGTTTCTACAGGGCTCCCCATCATACTGGCAGGAGTAGACCAGGTCTTCTATCTGATCTTCGTGAGCAGTAATGTTGATTATCACTGGGAGCTGAGACATGATATTCATGTAGTGAAACTTGTACCACTCGAGAATGGCGTCCACCCCAGATGAGTAGGTCTTGTCAAAACAGTTCTCACCTGTAGCGTTGCACTGGAGAGGAAAGAGGAGGAGAGGAAATGAGGCTCCAGGTGTGCAAGGTGAGGATGGGAGGGGAATTATAGCTGTGGGGCACAACATCTGTCCTGTCCAAAGATGAGCCCCGGGGAAGGTCCAGGGTATTGAGTGTGTACACACTTTGGGCACATGATGGGACCACCTCAGATATGTTCCCAATTACTGCAATTACTCCTTGGACAGAAAAGGGATGGAAGTATTCCTCTCGGTTACCCTGACAAAAGAAAGGCTAAACTCAGTGGAGGGGCTCTATAACCAGTGAAGCACTGGCCAAGTCCTGGAAACCTCTCTTTTCTTACCCGGCGTAAAACCATACTGACTGCCGTGGAAGTTGGCTTGAGTACAGAGCTGCAGAACTGGTTATGAGAATAACAAGTAAAAACACGATCTGGGCACTTCACACCACGTCATCCTCCTTTCATCATAGTTTTTGCTTCTTGTCTAGAGGAGGGCTCTAAAGATCAGCTCTGGGCATCCCCTTACATTTTTATGGACAAAATAATTAGTGCTGCTACTGTGTTTTCTCCGCCAGAGTCATGTGTTAGTAAAGGTTTAAGGTGGGGAAGGGATCTTCAATGGACACTTGTTTGACTTCAGATATTTTTCTTTGGACATTTATTGGACAGTTCAGCCACGTTTATTGGTGCACAGGTTGTGCGGTGTGGCCAACAAGGTGCTGAAGCTTTGTTACACTTACCAACCTAAAGCCCACCATGGAAATGTTCTTCTTCGACACAGGATCAATGACATACGTCCTCACCAGTGGGATGTTGCGATTCAGCTGAAAATCAGCAGGACCGAAGTTGTCAGACTCCTTTCTAGCCAAGTCCTTCACTTTGATAATTTTTTCTTCACCGTGGAACATATTTGCTGTGGCTGAGCTGCCATACAAACTGGCAATGGTCTCCATGGCCAAGAAGTCCAGTTCAGCTAAATTCTCACTGACTGTGGCAAACCTACAAGGCACAAGTAAACAGGAGACGTGTTACCCAGATTACAGGTAACCTTGTGGATAGGCTACCGATAAAAGAGGCAAAAAACAGGTTGATAGTCCACTCTTGTATTTGCTTGCACCTTAAAACATGAAAATAAGCATTTTATCCCCAAGTCTGTTTGGCTACACACAACAGCACAACAGATTTTTACCTATACTGGCTGGGGGACTAATGAGGTGGGGAGGAGGGTGGCACACAGATTGGCAGCAGGTCTTTAATTTGCTGTGTTCTCCAAATTTCCCTCCAGCCTATGTCCAATGTTTATAGATGGCCTGTTCTAATATTTTAATAAATGATCTCTGATTGGTTTTATTTCAAAGTCTTTGCTTCACTGAAACTTTTGGAACTGGACTGAACCAGATCTCTTGTGGACTTGGAAGGTGCTAATTAGTTGGGATTTATATTCTTGAGAGAGAGGGAGGGTATTTTTTTATTTCCTTTCCTTCCCCAAAGTGGAATGCTGTTTTTGTTTCGTCTTTACCTTACTTCACGGTCTTCCCACACAGGGCTGTTTTTATTTTTACACGTTATCTGGGCATTTTAACAAAAAATATACCTTTTATAGCAAAAGAACATCTAATACATTTGGCTACATTAATCACTACTACTATTTTAAGATAAAGCTATGATAGCATATGTATAGAGTATAGGTACTCCTCACTTAATGTCATCCTGGTTAATGTTGTTTGACGTCGCTGATCTATTAGAGAACGTACTCATTTAAAGTCGTGCAACGTTCGGTTATAACATTGTTTGGCCGCCGCCTGCTAGTAGGTAACTACTGTGACGTAATTGGATTCACTTAACATCGTTTCGGTTAAAGTCGCATTTTCCAAGAATGTAACTCCGACATTCAGCAAGGCGTAGCTGTATTTAATGTATGGCCTTTCTTTATCTCCTTTCAGGCCTTGTGCTTTGTTTAATTGTGTTTGATGGTTTCTTTTGCTTGCTGACCAAATTAGTCGTCACACCTGCAAAGGTTTACACTATGGTTACTCAGAAACAGGCTTTGGGCCGTATGCTTAGCAACACTTTTGCAGCCCCTTGAAAATGGCTAAGGCTGGCAATAGTCTGCAGTGCCCTTTTTCCTTCAGTTAAAAAGGCACATCTGTAGGAACACCAATATACACACAATCACTGGAAGGGACTTCAGAGCCATTGAATCCAGCCCCTATTTTCCCTGTCCAAAATGGCATGGCTTTCTTTTAAAGCTGGAAACAACGTTTAATCTCCCGTCCTATTTAGCCTATGGTACCTCTGTACTGAACCAATCATTCCAACAAATGAATGCTCTTACTTCCAAAATGTAGGCTCTTAAATTGAATCCCCAGAATTTGCAGCCATTCTGGCCTTAGCTGCACAAACAGGCATTTCTGAAAGCAAGCTGCTGGTAGGTAACTCTTATAGGCAAGTTAAATAATTGCTGACTAAATCATTTGATAAGCACTGAATAAAAATTTAGGCTCCATCCTGTTATCCCACTTGTACAAAGGTTCCCATGGAAAACAATGTGATTATGCCCATCCCTAAATTCTCACACCTAGATATCAGAAAGGCTCAAGGATTCAGCTCGCAATTAAACAACACGTAGTTTCTCACTCCAGTGGCCTATAGTTCAGATGTGAATGGCTTTGGACGAGATGTGTAGTTTAAGGCAAGAACACTTTTACCAATGTAGAAAATCTGTCAAGTCCAAGAAGATACTATGGAAAGCTCCCTTATACCTGGAAGGAAAAAGATAATCCATGACTATGCACCTGCTAGTACTCATTCCCAAACTGAGGCCAGAGTTTAACCACCCTGCAAATAAAGATGTTGTACCCTCAGGATCCCAACTGGATCGTCCTCAACTCAGAAAAAAAAGTTATCAGACCTTTCTCTGCAACAGTACTGGAACTGTGGCAGCCCTCGGTAAATGCCAGCCTACCTGTATGGGTTGAGATTGCAGAGAGTAATGGCTGGGAACATCTTGGGCTCTGAGTGCATTGACATGCTTGTCACAACAGGATAGGTCCAGTACTGGCTGAATAGGAGTGCAAATTGCCAGTACAACATCCCAAAGCTGGCGAGGAAGAGCAAGGTCCAGAAGGCTGTTTTCATCTTGTTGCTGTCTGAGCACACCAGACGAATGGTGCCGTGGATGGTGGTGTTCTTGCAGAAGAACTCGAACATGTCCCTGTAGGAGTCATAGAACTCAATGAGGCCTTCCTCCTTCTCCTCCTCCTCTCTCGTCAAGTCCTGGTCCATCCTCTCAGGCTGTTTCAGGTTAAAAAAAAAAAAAAAAAAAGCAAATAAATAAAATTATCCTCATTTGTTCTTAAGAATGAAGAGGTATGGCCCATCTCTTTATATAGGGCATAGTGTAGGCAATGGGTTTCACCACTGTCTAACGTGGAACATCTCTGTTTCCAGAACTCGGATACCAGAAAATAGCAGCGCTGTTGGAGGTTTTTGGTACTGCCATGCAAATGAACTACCCAAGTAGTTTTAACTTGTTACTGGCATTTCAGCGAGGTTATCGGGAACATCTGCAAAGTCTCTTAGCATGGGTGTGTGTGGTTAGAATGATTAATGTGTATAATACTGACATAAGGGCTTCGGGAGGAAAATAGTGAATACCTTTTCCCCTTCTGTCATAATAATAATTAAAAAAAATCAGGGTCTCCCACGTACAAACCAGGGTTAACACAAAAGGAAGGGAGGCGATTCCATTGTTCCAATGAATATTAGTTGGTCAATGTGTAACTATGAAACGCCATATACATTTATGGAACTATATAACAAATGATGAGTAATACGAACATTAGAGCATCTATTGATTTAAGATCACATCTGACCTTATTTTTTGCTGAATGCAAATGCTCCTGGTCCCCAAAATAAATAAAACCAGGAAGAGGCCAGTCTCATCTAGTGACTTTGGTTGTATTAATGTAGGGCTGGATATAATCCCAATGGAACTTCTTTTCTACCAACTGTTTTTTTTTTTATTTAAAAAATATTTTAGAGTCAATTTAATGCTGGAAAAGTGCTGGATTGATAGGAATGGAGAAAAAAATTCCTTGGTTTACAAACAGAACAGGGGCAACATGGCTTTATTCTGGACTGGAAGGCGGCTCAACCTCTGGTGATAAGAGAGGAGTTTAGTCACCATAAATAATTTAGTCCTTGGCTTCTCTGAGGATGTTGTCTATAAGGGGAATAGTCAATCAATACTAGGAATGGGGGAGTCTTTTCTCTCCAATCTAAAATAAAGTAACTTTCAATCCCAACCAGGGAGACTCAATTTGAACTTGTGAGTTATATCCCATTAGCAACTGCAGCCACTCTTGAGGCAGAACATGGCACCTGTTTCTCAGCACAGTAGCAGACCCAAGCTCTTTAGAAAAGAAGTGACAAAAAAAACAAACCATTTTGTTGAGAAACTACAGAGAGAATTTTCCTTATCAAAATATAATGAACCCATTTAGAGTTTGGCCATGACATTGAAGCTAACCGTTTACTTCTAGAAAAGATTCCTTGTTGCATTTACAAAAACTGGTATGTCCTTAATAGCATACCATTGATGGCTTTTCTATAACGCTCATTCAGAGAGATCAGAATACTTTACCCCCTGTTTTACAGATGGATAAGTTGAGGCACAGAGAAGACAATGGTGTGCCCAAGGTCACACAACAGACAGTGGCAAAGCTAGGAATAAAATGCTGACCTTTGGGACCCCGTTCTGGTTCATTAGCCATGCACATTCATCTCTGACCCCCATCCTACCAAACACATTTAAAAAACCACTGGCTGTCTCACTTAAAAATGTGGTCATTCCAGGGCTCTTGGCACCAGATCAGAGTATTATTCTAATACCAACCTAGAGGAATGAAAGCTATCTATTGAATCACCTGCATCAGCTCCTGTAGCATCCAACTTTCCAATGTTACAACACCCCTCCCTGAATCACCATCAACGGTGCTATTGAAAGAAGGGTTTGATGAAGTTTATGCTTCGCATAGACTTGGCTATTTTATACAAAATGATAAACACACCCACTGACGTGCAGATAGAAGGAATATTTTGCAAGGAAAAATGACTGCCGAATGCTTTTTGTTGCTGCTCAGTGCCGTGCCTATAAACAACCTTCATCCAAGAAAATACATTGAGAAACGTCCTAATGGAGGTGTTCTTATCTTAGGAGGCTTCAGCTTGAAGTGGCGTCTTAACTCAAGAATGCATGAGCAATGAAGATGCCTAAAAGTCCTCTGAGTGATTTCAACAACAGGATCAATGCACAAGCAGTTCAGAGCACACCGAGCTCCTACTGCAGCTGAAGAGTAGAGCATTAAGAAACAGAGAATTTGATTGAAAAGGTAGGTTTGAACAGTCTATTAGTAGACAACTTAAAAAGTGTCACCCCGGCTATCTTCAAGCTTTTTTATTCTCCAGGAAGACCCTAAAGGAAAGTGGAAGTGTCTTACCAAATTTTCTCGAAATGCATAAGAACAAAAAGCAAGCAAGCAATAAACTCCCCCCCAAACAAAAATGTTCAAACAGAAATGGAAAACCTTGGTTTTCTTTACCTTCCCATCACCATTAAAGGACTGAAATGGGCTTTGCTCTAACTTCTTAAACAACTTTACCTTTGGGCAAGCTGGAAAGTTCTAGCCAAAAAGAATGTAATAAAGCAACTACAAAGAGGGAGGAAAAATGCAGAGGAGGGGAATTAGCATGAAGATGGCAATTCCACTTTTTTGCTACAGGCAAGCACTTTGTTCTGTGCTCCGTTTGGATAATGTATCTCTCTCACATCTACAGGTATAAAAATGCACCCAGCTGCTGCACTATCTTTCAAAGAACGCAGCAGCTACAAAGCCTTATCTACTGACATCACGACAGAAGGTATAATCATTACAAAATAGCACATACAGCTCTTTGCAACAAAAAAAAGTCACATGGCAAATATCTGGGAATATTTCATAGACATTAGGGCTAGAAGGGACCTCGGGAGATCATCGAGTCCAGCCCCCTACCCAAAGCGGGTTGTACGCTTTTACAAGTCCTGGTAAAATAGTTTCCCGAGCTTTGACACTTAACTTTGTTTTTAACTCCCCTCAGATTCAACCCTTCTTCCCCCTTGTTAAATATATTATTTTAAAATAAATGAAGGCAGCCACATAGCATTAAAGATGTAATTATTTTGGGAAACATTAAAAGGCAGTTGAAGGAAGTCCTGCACATGATGCATATTTTCAGTAGTACAGAAAAGTTTTACTTGCTCAATGCATAAAATTCTCATGCATTGAGAATTTAATTATAATTAAATTATAATTAAATATAATTTTACAGTCTGTGTTGTTCTAATACGTGTTTAAACTCAAATGAGGTAAACACACACTACAAATGCAAACCTAAAACATAGCCCACATATCCTTCTGTTTAACAAACTCACTTCTTACATGCATCATTAAGAACAATGATTTTCAAGGTGAAATCCCTAACAGGTGATCACTGATTATGATGCTTACTTTGCTTTTAAAGATACATTTATATGGCTGGTGACTTGAAAACATTTAAATGTGAATTTAAAAAAATGAATGAAAACGCCCAAATTCACCTGCAGTGCCAGAAGCTTTCACTACACATGCACAAACACATGCACATACAGAGGCTGATCCATTGCCTATTATTTCTCCATTTTTTCCCAGGTTACCCTGCCCCGTAGAACTAGTTAACGCAGCAGTTGTAGTTGGCAACCTTGGAGTCTGTTTAATAAAGCATGATAAATAACTGTCAGTCTTAACAACGGCAACCATCAAAAATGCCAAACTTGGAAGAAGCTCTCAGTTAGTTATAGGAAGAAACCCTGTTCTTTGGAAGTTAAAAATTGTGCTGCAGTGGCAGACAGATATATGCCCATGTCCTCTTATGGCCACTATATTATATCAACTCAGTGATCAAACATACCCTGAAAGCATGTGTATATTATGCCATTGATCCAAACAGAAAATCATAGACTTATATGCCTTTCAATTACTATATGATACCTTTATACATTTAAAATACTACAACTAAGTGCCAAAGCCTTCTTTACTGTACCTTTGTAGGAGCTCTGTCTCTGTAGAGCTGTATTGGGAGTGGACAACAGATTGCACCTCCAACTTTGTCCTAAACAGAAGGGCAAGTCGTGGTCCAGAGATTTCGGGCTCTCTTTTATAACTGAGCATAAACCGGGAGCTATCCAGCTTATGTAGATAAAGCTGATGACATCAAAAGGGGCTGATACTTCTGAGGAAAGAGTCAATGGAAACTATTTACATTATGATCCAAGGAATAGGAAGCAAATTAATTGGACAAGCCAACTGGGAGCTGTCCAGGTTATGTAGATGAAGCTGATGATGTCAAAAGGGGCTGGTACTTCAGAGGATGATGACAATTATTTAAATACTTATCCAAGGAGTAGCAAGTGAATGAACTGGATCGGTAAGCAAACACCCAAGTTATCCTGGACCTAAAGAATACTACATATGCCTCTTACGGTTTGCATTCACTTTTACAGATATTCCTTACAACTACTCATTGATTTATTTGTAACAGGGATGGCAGAGGCTGGAAAGCTCCCTGCTCAAGAAGACCCTATCAAGGATTGTCCTTTTCTCCTCTTTCTCCTATGGCCCACTTCAACCATGCAACCTGCTCTAGCCTTCGGGATCATAGGAGGGAGAGAGCATCCCAGCAGCTGAGCTGGATGAATTTCACCCTTAATAACCAATCAGGGGCTTGAGATTTTGATCTGGATGTTGGGTTTCATGGGGGGTTTTTGCGTTAGTCATTGGGGTTTTTAAATGCTGATGGATTTTTTTTCTCCTTTAAGACTAGTGAATTATTTCTCTGCTGTGTGGGCACTATATCAACAATGTCATTAATGTCACAAATAGGGGGAATTCACAATTTGAGCCTACTAGTCAAGATGCAACCATTTTAATGAACGCCCATACTTTTCTGACCCTTCCCCCTTAAGCTCCATTTCTACAATGAAGGGTCTTTTACAGGGTGCTTAATGCAGAGACAGACTCAACTGTCCTGAATGCATTTATATTGTGAAAAGCTCACAGCGGTGTTACAAGCCTGCAGGATACTTGGAGCTTAAGTCTGAAAGGGCTTGTCAAGGAAGCAAATTAAAGCATAAAGTGCTGCTTATGAAATGTTATGTTTTCTGGTAGTGAGTAATAAGTAGTGCAAAGAGTTGCAGGTTTGGCCTGAAAAGCTTAATCTGCCCATCCATTCCCCGGTGTTTGGATTTGCTGATGCCACGGTCCTGTTTCAAAAATCGAACCAAACTAACAAAAACCTGGGAAAATTCTGTCAAATTTGGAAAGGATGCAATTTGGGTGGGTCCAGATGTTTCCTTTGGGTTTTGATCTGTTCCATTTTGTTTGGAGGGTTTTTGACCTTTTTGTGGTTCTTAGAAAAACCTATAATGTTGCTTAGAAAAGTAATTGCAAAATGAAGAGTGGCAAAACTATTGGTTCTGAAAATGTCGAAGCAAGGCAGTGTAATATTAACTCATTGTTTAATGCAATCAGATTTCAAAATCAATATATTTAAAAATGTTTGCTTTTGAATACAATGTGTGTGTATGTATTCATCAACATCAAACATTTTTAAATATATTGATTTTGAAATCTGATTTCATTAAACGATGAGTTAATGTTACACTGCCTTGCTTTGACACTTTGATGAGTTAATACACGTTTGCTTTTGCGGGGATGTCTTGGCCACTGTAAGAGTCCAGCTCCCTTGCACTGTCTAGGCTTCTCATGAAATAACTCATAATATCAAAAATGCTATTCCAACATGTGCATGCACACAGTGTTTTTTGGAGGGTTTCCCCATGAGTGCTGCTGTCTTGCTCATAACATTGTTTTCAGAAAATACACATTGGCGGCTCTTATTTTGGAAAGGCAACCTAGATCAGCTCCAGTATGCTGGGGTGGTTGACGGGTATCTGTCTACCCCTGCTGCAAATCGCAGGACTTTCTGGAGAAATCCTTTAGCTGGCATGAATCAACCAGTCCCAGGGAAGTCATGGGTCATGGAAGACCGTCTGAGAACCTGTCACCCATCCTGCTCTTTATTCTGTATGCATTGTGCTAGCGTAACCGCAATGAGAAACTGCTGAAGGTGACGCATTTTGCACAGTAAACATGCACGAGGGAGACTCTTCTTTTCTCTGCTTTGTTTTGGCCGCAATACTCCCTGTAGTGAGGTTTTGGCTCTGTCGCAGCATCTGACCTGTAAACTTCAGAGCTAGCTAGGACACTTGCCTGCGCAAAAGCAAAGAGTGGAACAGGTTGCTGGTTATAGCCATGTTGGTCTAAGGACATAGGCAAGCAAGGTTCTTTGGGTAGATGCGATATCTTTTCTCCAACTACCCAGTCGGTCTAATAAAAGATATCACATCTACCCGAAGAACCTCGCCTGCCAAGAGCAGAACAGTGTATGCAGACAGTGCTGCCCCTTGAGCAAGGGGCTGTTTCCCCACTGCTCAAATACCACCCAGTGTCATGATGGAAGGCGACCAAGCCAGTTAGGTCATTAAAACAACTTAGAGTCTCTTTAAACATCTGGGGACAAATTATGGACGTGCTGTGGATTTCTGGAGTGCCACCAGGATGTGGCAGTTGCCAAAGACTGGGCAAGGAGGGTTCATTAGTGCAGCTTGCAGCATGGCATGCCCATGCAGGTGGTATCCGGGCACTAGAGAAAGCCTCTCAATCCCTGCACGGTGGCTACTGGACTGCATATTGGTAAGTGGCACTGTATCAGAGCAGCCTCCAGACTCTTTTCAGTGCCTCCTTACCCGCTCTTTAGGAACCCATCTGCCTCCCAGATGGCTAAAACTCAGCCTTCATTTGGTCAGATGGAAACACCCCAGGACAAAGCAAAGGAACCAGCTCAGTTTGCTTTCATAACATTCAAGCCTTGGCACTGCAGCATTGCCAAAAGTTAAGGGAATCATTGCATCCTCCCTCTTGCTTTACACTAGCCTTGATTGTCATATGTAGTCATCACTGGTTGGCTTGTAAATATAGTTCTGATCCTAATAAAAGCTAGCTGAAGCATAATTATTTGGGTAAAACCATAGCGTAAAGAGGAAGCAGCATTGGATATGTAGTCCTGTGAATACTGGTGCGGACTCGGACCTTGTAATGACACAGCAAAGATGTACGAAGAAAACACTGCATGGCCATGAAGGCTACCCTTGATGGTGAGGACCCCTCTGCCAATAATAGCTATCTATATTAGGGAAATATGCCCCTGAGTTTTCATTGCTCAACCCCTAACTTTCCTTTCTAGCTGCTGCATGTCAAGCAGGAGGTGGCTCTGCCCTCCCCAAAGGAAATTATTCTTCTCGTGTTCCCAGTTTAGCCATATTTGATTGGACAGAGCCAAATAATCTTAAGCTTACCGGATATTTCATTTAGGTAGTCTTAATTGTCATTTGCTGTCAGTGGCCAGCTGGAGCTTAAAGAAGTCACCAGGGAGTCACAGAAATGGAAGCTGGAAACGGTCTTGCCAAACCAGGATATTTTTTTACAGCTCCTTGCTAGTGTTTTGTCCAGCTGGGTCTCAAGTGTCCAAATAAAATATTACAGTGATTAGCACCTTTGAAGAATGGAGCTGTGGCAGGGCTGAAAAAGCAGATGAGATGTTTTCTTCCATGAAGCATGTTGGGCTTGTCCCCGCCGCTCAGTGAAATCAATGCGGACTTCTGCTGTCAACTTAAACGAGACCAGGTTTGGGGCCATCTCTGTGCTCACCCCGTCTGTCATGATCTTCCAGGCATCACAAAGCCTAGAACAAGGCATGAGATGGTGCTCGCACAGTCCAAAACCACCTTCGCCAGCTTTTCTTGCTGCCACGTCACGCTGCAAACTCCTCTGTTGGCTGCCCGCTGGCCCCACGAGATATCGTCCAACAATCTCCCCTGCTTTTGCTCCTCCCTGCTAAGCCTTTGTTTCATATTATTTCTTCCCAAATTACCTAGCATTTAACTCCAAGGATTTTTCTGCAGTGGAAAGTCTTAGAGCAGATCTCAAGTCTTCTCCTGATCGTTTTAGCCCCATGAAATAATCCTCGGTCTCACCTTGTGCTTCCATGCGACTGCAGTTTTGTTCTCCAAAATGCCCTGCTATTTGCTCTCTGCAGTTTTCCCCAGTGTCTCCTCTCTTTCTCTCCAGGAGGCAGCATATCCCAATAGGTTTGCCCCATGCTAGATTTCCTCCCTTTGATTTGCCTTTGTGCAAATTCCCTTCAAAGCATTTGCTTCTCAGCTCCAAATGGGCCTGTTCCTCTTCCTCCACCAAGGTTGAAAACATTGGGAAGGCAGCTACGATATTTCCTCTCTGCTCTTGCCAGCTGGTTACTCCAAGGTGCAATCCAGCCAGCCATGCCCCAAGCTGTAAGAGTTTCCCTCTGTTAATGTTAGTTCGAGCCCCTCGCTCTTCTTTTTTTTCCCCCGCGAGAGAAAAGAGACTCATGCTTCTTCTACTGGTTGCCTTTCTGTTCTTGGAGAAAAAAGAGCATTGCCTAGGCGTGCTGCTGGGAAAGCAAAGACAATCTGCCCGGAAGAAGCTTTCAGGCATTGCACAACCTCCGCATTGTGCTGCCTTTGATCCTTCTCCCACTCTCCCTTCTCCAGATGGATGTTTTCCAGCTGCTTTCCTCAGCTGTGGGAATTTCTCAGCCCTGAAATCCTCTGCATCCCAGCATTTCCCCTTGCCGAACTCCACCACTTGGTGCTTCCTGACTGCTTGTGCTCCCTGAGAATCGGCTCGGGGCATGTCTACATTGAAATCATCGTGAGTCACTGCCATGGCTTCAGTAGAGCGTTGGAGATAACCTTTCCCAAGCCAGCTCAGGTGGTAGCTGCCGAGCTGGGGCAGCACTCAGCTTGGGCTGCAGAGCCTGTAACCACTCAAGTGGCTTGTCTGTGCTGAGCTCAGAGGCTGTGGACTGGTTATACTTCTTTTGGGACGTGAGCTAGCTCAGATAAATCAATACTGCACTGCAGTCCCAGCAGTGTGGACATGCCTATAGTCACAAAGTGTTTGACATGGCTTCAACTATCACCCCTGGTTATCAGCAATAGGTTGCAAACCCTGCCCTTTAACTTGGCCTCGGCACAAAGGTTTACATTGAAGAAATGCAGCCATAGGCAAGCAATACCCTAGTGAAGCCCAGCTTGCTGGCCGCTCATCTCTGCTCACTCACCTCTCTGATGTCTGCAGCTGCTCCTCTCAGTCCCATGGGACAATACCTATCATTTGCTCCTTTCCTGTTCACTACTTTCCAGGGTCATTTCATCACTGGCTTTTATAGTTGCCTCAGCTCCACCTACCTGCCGTCGCCACCTCCCAGGACAAAGACAGTCCCAGCCCTGGTGGAGTACTGCCAATTAACTTGTGTCCAGTCTCACTGGAGATCTGTCTGTACATGCTGGACTATTTATGGCTGCTATTCTACTTTTAGGGGATGCCAATACTGTTATAGGGTCTGGCAGAGTTAGAAGAGCACTGAACATGCTCCTTAGGTCTGTGACAAGCCAGACCCAGCTTGCCATTTCTGAGTCACAGGCGGTAGGCTACTTCCTAACGAATGGCTCTGGGGAGGGAGGCATAAATCTATCCCAACAGCTCCTGTCTCTCACAGCTGGTAGGGTTAGGTAGCAGAGCTCAGTACAACAACTGATGGTGATTCACTCAGATTCATCGGGCCAATGTTACCGAATCACCAGTACCTTGGTTAGGAACCAGAGCAGATATCACATCACCAAGAGAAAAAGATATGACTGTACAGGTACCATGGGGGAGAGGAATGAAGATGCTGGGAACAAAAGGTGCAAGGTCAGAACACACTAATTAGCAAAACACTAATTGACTCTATTACATAAAGGTGTTTGTTGTTTGCAGTAGCACCGCCGAGTGATGCGTGAAACATGATGGGTGTGACCTGCTCCATCAGAAGGTTAAACTCCCGTCAGAGATGGGAATCCACAAGAGTCCTGTACTACGTAAAGCTTATCCCATCACAGGGTGTACCCTCTGTATCTGGGGCTGGCATTGTTACGTCACAGAGGACAGTAGCAAATGTTGTATATTTTAGCAGACTAGGAGGCCTCAACCATATGTTAAAAGCATACTCGCAGTCATCCATTTAATTCAGACAAATTCATTGTGGCTGACCAGATATCTTGAATCAAAGAAGTCACTTTGGAACCTGGACCCCTGTTTAAAACGAAAAGAATACATCAAATCAGTCCAAAAACTGATACACAGACTGATGCAAAGGGCTTGATACTAGAGCTGTGTGAATAATGTGCAGAATGCATGTGAAGATGCATTCAGTTTCTAAAGGGATGTTTGGTCCAACCATATCTTTTCCCCTTATTATTTGCATGCATGGGATTTAGTCTGGGGACTGGATTCAAAGGTCTGAAAGGTCCCTTCCAACTTTATAGTCCTATGTTCTCTGGGATGTTTTGGGACTGGTTATGTAGGTGATTAGCTGGGTATTCATGTGGAAACAAAAGGGCTTGCCATTAATCATTTGCTAGTTTTTCTCATACTTAAAAAATGCTTTATTAATCAGGCATGCAGGAGAACAGCCAGCACGTGACTTGGGAGACCCATCCCACCTCATAAGTAAGTAGTAGTGAGTAATCCAACTGAATAGCTGAGGAGCAACTTGACTTTATCTGTATAGCCTACTTGATGAGCATGAGAAAGAGAGAGAGAAAGAAAGATCAGAACTAGAGAACTGGTGTGGCCTGATGATGTTGTCACTTTGCATTTCCTCAATCAATGCAATACAGAACCAATAGAAAAAAGAGGTAGGGACCTCACAGCTCTCTGAACCGGCAAATATAGGGACTGAGTATTGGTTCCAGAATGGGTATTTTCATTACCAAATAAGAAGACATTTCAATGACATTTTGTCTGAGGAGATGCACAAGTGAGTAAAATGGGATTTGACAATGATAGATTTTTCCTTGTCTACAAGAGTTACATGAGCAGAAGCAACAAGGAAGGTGGGGCGGGGGAATGGATGACAAAACACTTGATGGCAAACAAAAGGGACCCTGGCAGAGTCCACTGCATGAAGGGCAGCATGGTCTAATGAAATAGCCAAGAATCAAAAGCCTTACAAATACTGGAGCTCTAAATCCTTCCTTACCATGCAAAGTTTGCTACTACGTCACCTTTCTGCCTTTATAACCCCATCTCTAAAATGGGTACAATGATGCTTACTTTGCAGGGGTGTCGAGGATTAATTATCTGGAATGTCTACAGAATGCTTTGAAATACATGGCCATAAGCTAACAGACAGCAGATTTAGACTGGATGTTAGGAGGAACTTCTTCACAGTTAGAGTGGCCGAAATCTGGAATGGGCTCCCAAGGGAGGTGGTGCTCTCCCCTACCCTGGGGGTCTTCAAGAGGAGGTT
>NW_005841914.1:1566267-1590846 GCF_000455745.1 Alligator sinensis | reverse complement strand
GCAGCGGGCTGGGATCATCTGAACCCAGCCCTCTTTCCTGCCTATGCAGGGGGTTGGACTCGATGATCTATTGAGGTCCCTTCCGACCCTAACATCTATGAATCTATGAAATGCTACAGAATACTATTGTAAAGTGCAATAGAAGTATCATGATTTTGATATTGCTGGAAATTGTGTGCAAGTGAGGATCTGCCATGATACTCACTTCATATAAATGGGTAGTTTTGCAAGATATTGCTAGATGACTTCAGTTATCTACAGATTGTCTGCATTCCCTGCTGCAAATTAATGGACCATAGAATTCTGCCTCCATTAATCAGCTGGCTAAAGACTGCTTAGTCCTTTTGATATTAACACATCACGCTTTTCCTATCTTCCGCAAAAGCCTCTCTTGGACAAATCTGAAGGATCTGGCACTCTATATTTTTCAGTCTCCTGGATTCTTTTCAAATGCCATTTTTAGAAATGATATGCCTGACTCTCCTCCCACTTCCACTGTTATTAATCAGGGGTGACTCCCTTTCATTCATGTGAATAAGACCCTGGGCCTAATTCCACACCAGGGCCATTTGGCACTGCACGAGTAGTGTGAAAGTACCTTTATAATAGGCACCAATGGGAGTTATGTGAAAGCCCCTTACATTGCCGAAGTAGGGACTTAGTGCAAGTGAGAGCCTGTGAGCTTGCTTGTCTCACCCATGCCATCTTCATTTCTCCCTGCTTGCACTACAAAAATTTACCTTTATAGAGGCCCATATGCCTTTCTAAACCCTGAGTTCAGGATATTCCTCTCACCACCACCTTGAAACAATGTCCATCTTCTTCAAAGACCAGTGGTTTTCAACCTTTTTTTCATTTGTGGACCCCTAAACAATTTTGAATGGAGGTGCAAGACCCCTTTGGAAATTTTGAATGGAGGTGCAGACCCCTTTGAACTATAAGTGTAGGTAGTCGCATACTTTTGATTGATCCTAGTCATCTTTCGCAGACCCCTTAGACATAGTCTGTGGTGGGGTTTGCAGAGTGCAGGTTGAAAACCACTGCCTTGCACTATGGTTCTTTCATGATGTCTGTAAAGTTTCAGCACCTCCCAGAACCTGTGCCATCACCTGGGGTGTCATATACATCTGAACTGCTTTGTCTGTGGCATCATAAGATCCCTTGGAGCAGGGACTGTGTGTCCTCTTATGTTCCTGTAGTTCCTAACACCCTGTTGGCATCCAGGACATTGCCCTTTGGTTTAGCAGGTGCATAGACAATAGTGGCTGAGAGTGCTGTGGGATAGGAAGGGATCGCAACTCTAGCCACTCTGCATTGTGTGGTTGCTGTCTCATCTCCCTCCAGTTGAACCCAGTTGTCATGGGGAGACGCATTCCTCACCTCTCTCCAACCAAACTGGATTCTCCTGGAGAGCCAAGGTCTCGATGTCCCAGCTTTACCCATGGTGTCAGTAACCCTAGGTACTTATGATCAGCATAGACTAGTCAGAAAACAGTTCCATCGACTCAAGTTTCCACCCCACTCGCGAGTATTAAAGCTCATTCTTGATTTGTTAACGTGTTTTGCATGGCGTTAATATTAATATTAGCTTCTGTGCGGGCTGGGAGCGGTCCGAGGCCCTCGGGGGCCTGTGCGCGGCGGGCTGTGGCCAGCAGCCTGGACACGCCGGGTCGGGGAATGCAGGCCGGCGGGCTAGAATTAGGCACGGACGCTTAGCGGTTGATTAAAGATTATTTTACTTACACCGAAGATGGTCGCGGTGCAGGCAGGAAAACTTGCTTGAGTTGCAGTTACAAAACAAAACAAAACTCGAACCTGCAGGGCACGAGAGTACGTCGCAGGGGGTTTTCGGCGACGGGAAGATGCAAAACACGAGAGTACGTCGCAATGGGTTTTCGGCGACGGGAAGATAAACCTGCAGGACTTGAACCCGGGCAGAGCTCTGGATACACTCACACGAAGTTTGCTAGGCTCCATGGAACTTGCGCGCAGGGAAGGGGTTCGTCGAGGGATCGTTCGGCGACGGGGAGAGGCCAGAGGTTGATCAGACCCCTATAGCCTGCGCTGGGTTCAATAGCCTCCGCAGCGCTTGGAGATCTTCACAAGACGTGAAGTTCTCCTCCTCCAGATGGTTGTGGAGTCCTCCCTTGCGGGGTTCTCCTCGGAGTTCTCCAACTTGGGCGGAAACCACTCAAGCCTCTTATACGGCTAGCAAGCCAATCGCTAGCCGCCACGTGGGAATAATTTAGAACTGGCCAATAGTGGGACACAAATTTGCATGCGGGTGGCGGGAACTCCTTTGCACCGTGCATTTCTCTTTGCAACTAAGAAATGCACCCTGCAAAGAAAGCTCCTCGTGGTGGGAAATAATTTAGCAGTGCCGAAGCACACACAAACAAAATCACACCCTTGGGTTGTGACAGCTTCCTCAAACTTGTTCAGCAATTGCACCATCTGGTTTCACTTCTGTGCTCCCAATTTCATTTTATCTTTCATCTGCAGGCAACTATCTTCACCCTGTGTAATGAATGTTAGGTCATATTGTTAAGGAAGTACCCAGTCATTGCACATCAATGATCTCCAGCCTGTGAATCATCAGGGTCCTCTGTGTTTGAACTATCTGCTGACTACATGGTGTGGTTTCCCACTTGTGTCACCTGGTAGTGCTTCTTCTCCCTCATTGGGCAGTTCCAAAACAGGAGAGCAACTAATAATGGGTTTCTATTGCAAACAAATGAATGAACCTTCATGCTAACACTGATAACAGTTCTTAAGTTCCACAATTTTTATGGCTGCCTAGAAGTCAACTGTATCCTTATAAGCAACAAATATTTTAATTCAGCTCTTAATATTTAGTTCGGACATTGCATTGCACTTTTGGCAAATCTGTTTTGTGGTTTATCTATGCCTGTGTACCTGTCTTATCTTTTATATGTAAGCTTTTTTTGGACAAGATCTGGATTCTGTCCCCAATAATTTCACTATTCAAATGCTATTGTGATGGGTTGGGTAGCAATACACATGAAATCTATAGATAGGGTGCCCCTCCAAAGCCAGAATATAAAAAGGAAATACAAATGATATGACTATATAAAAGCAAGCCAGGCTGGATGCTATTATGTCTTAAATGATTTAAGAATCAGGGGTTTTATTTCATTTCTTAAATTATGTGACCAGTTCTACTCATTAGGGCTATGCCAAGCTTCGGTCCCTGATTCGGCAGAGGTTTGGCCCAATTTGGTGGCTGAATCTCCGAATCCAAATCGAATCAGAGGACCCTTTAATCTCTCCAAATCGAATCGGAACCCTCCGAATCGATTCGGAGAGAGTCGGAAAGATTTGGACATAGCCACAACTTTAAATGTGTGGTACCTGGTACCTAGAGGTATGTTTTCTGCATACCTCTAGGTACCAGGCGGCTCATGAGTGCTGCAATGCTGGGGCAGCAGCTAACTACTCATGTTAGGACAGTAAACATTGCATGAAAAAAAGAGCCACAGTTGCTCAGTAGAGTGTAAAATGTAACATCTCAGAAATAGATAAAAGTGGAAATCTGGGATAAGAAAACCACAGGGCACTGGTAATGGGGTGAAACAGTCTCCTATGCACTTCATCAGTTCAAATTTATGGAAGACAAGTAACGAAAGTAACTTGATGCCATCAGTGGTTCACATGAAATGAATGTAGTAGCCTTTGCCCAGTCCTCCCCATGAAATGGTATCCACACATCATAAAAGCAGACATTGCACCAAGAACAACACTGCTGAGACCTCAGCAGGGACACAATGAGCTGTGAAGGCTGAAATCCCTTTTCATCACTGGAGACCGTTCCTTCCATTCAACGTGGCGAGGCATTTCTGAAAGAAGCCTGCAGTGTTGCTCACTGTACTTGGCTAATTTGATGTCTAAACAGAGGACCTAAAGCCTGTAGGCGTGTCCACCCAGCACCTTCCCCAGTGCTAAACTCAGTTTTAAAAGACAGGATTAGAAGGAAAGGATTTGAACACAAAAGCTTGTCCTGAGACTGCAAATAAACTTACTTGCAGACAATCACCCAGGGGGATCCACATGGAGATAACCTAATTCTTAAAGTGTTAAATAGTAATGAAATCATGGCCATTACAATGCTCTTGATGGCATAAGCCTATATGCCATGTCAACAGTGTAGCAATGCTCTATTACAGTGTACAGTAGGTGTCAACAAAAGTGTAATCACAGAAATATTGAATAACAAAGAGAAGTATGTGAAGAGTCAATGAAGGAAGGAACATGTGGTCTACTTGAGTATAGGAGATGGAGTCACCCATCACCCTCACCCAACTGGAATTTCTGCCTTCTCAAACATTCGCCTTCAGTGACCTGCATACATTGCAAGTGAGATCAAGCCTAGTTTTCTGGACACACTGCTCTCATTTAACGTCTAACAATTATTGCAAACTATCCAGGTGAACAGACTGATTTCTCAGCTCCTCATAAAGCAGGGCAGCACCCTGCAAAAGTACAGGGACGGAGGGTTTGTTCCACCATATTACACCCTCCTTCAATCTGTCAGGTCCAGGGTGATCTCTGTCTGCAGCTGGAGCTGCAGAGAAAAATGAAGAAAACCTGTAATGGAACAAGCCAATTGTTCAACACTTGGTGGAAATGTTCCTTGTGATCCCTGCCAATGTTCAAGTTGACACTGGGAAGCATGCCCGTGGTGATTTCAGCCTTCAAGGTGAAAGACCGATTTCTCAGCATCTGCGAGACATAATTGTAGGGTCTCCAAGGGGTGGAGAAGATGAATTCTTAAGTGCCAGGGATGAAATCACATAATGCATTATAGATCACTAACTTGAATTAAAACTGAAAAGAAAATCAATGTGTTTTGGGAAAGGGACTAGGGTTATATGATGTGTTTCTTTGTGAATGTGTGCATATGTAGTAATGGCTAACCCAAATGATTTATTTTTCTTGTAAATACAACTCTCCCAGCAATGGTTTCTTTTCTGTTGTTATTGTTGTTCCTCAGGCTTTCTGAGGTGTTTTCTTCCTGACTCATCACAATTTGGAACAGCCTGATATTATCCATTGCACTTTTTGTCTTATTATACTGTAATCTCCTCACATATGGTATTTTATTGTCTTGCATGCACTTGTAATGCCATAGAAACGGTAGTAATAACAATAAGCATATTCAGTTTGGTGTACCTTAACTTTTTTTGGAGCAGTAGACTACGCAGTCATGAGTATGAGTAACTCAGTAGGTAATGCTTGAGTAAATAGATAGTGTTCGAATGGAAGCATGTATGTAGCTAGGAGCTGCCTTATCATGTCAGACAATTGGTCAAGGTAGTTCAGTCCCTGCCTCCAACCAGTGACTGATACATGGTGATTAGGCAGGCATCAATGAATTAAATAAATAGGTGGACAATTGAGCAATATAGTAAGTGGGTAGGACTATTCCTTCTTGGTTTTATAAGTGCTTAGCCTATCCTCAAAAGCACGAAATTCCACTACCCGTACCTATTCTTGGCTCTAGCTGCTGTTTGTACCTGCAGTATTAGTGGGCGTGGGCATTTGGTTGTGAAGCGCCCAGGTTGAGCATTCTGAAAACAAAGATGTACCCCAGTCTTGACTGCTACTCAGTTCACGGCTATTTAGGCGAATTCGTTTGCAATGGTTTGCCTCTGGTTGTCACCTTAAGATGTTTCTTCTCCCTTTTGGGGCTAGGCTTCCCCCAGCAACAAATCTGACCCTTCCAAGCAGTGGCATGAGCAATCCTCAGGACTCACATTCTCTAAGGCCAGGGACAGACATTCAAAAAGCCTGAGCCCGAATTGATTCAATCTTTGAAGGTTAGTCTAACGTGGCTAGGCTAAAGTGGTTTGTAACCATACAGATATCCCCAGAAATTCAGGCACATGCCTGCAGTGGCTCAGGCTAGAAGCCAGGGGTGCTAGAGAAGCCCTCCCTCCCCTTTCACAATGCTGAGCTGAGGGGGGCGTAGCAGGACTCTGATTAGGGAGGGGTTGCCCCCCCCCCCTTAATAACTGAGCATTTATCAGCTCTGTTATCAGCATTTAACACCCCATCAGAAAACAAAGCCTCTCTAACTAATGTTCATGCTCTTTTTAAACAACTTTTTCCAAGGAAGGAAACATTCAAAGGAGGGACATTACCAGCTACCTGCTGATTAGCTCCAAAAAGCCTTAAGCAGATCTGCCTTTGTCCCCTCTGCCTTACACAGACACTGCTCAGCATTAGCTAGCAGACCATCTGTTGGCTATGGTCCATGCTGTGGGAGAGAGGAGGGAGGGATCCCTGCTTGAGCAGCAAGGGGGCAGGTGGGGTGGCGGGGGGAAGCCAGGCAGATGCTGCTGTGCCTGCAAGTCTCTGCTGGAGCTCCAGCGAGGGAGCAGAGGGGAGGAGCCAGCCCAGCTCTCTGGAGCAGAGTGCCCAGTCCAGCCCAGAGAGGATGCTGGGAGACTCTGATTTAACTTAAACCAGGAAGGCGTCTGGGGTAGAAATTGCATAAACTGATTTGACTCAAATCAGTTAAGTCTGCTGCTACATTCAACCAGGTTTATCTCAAACCAGTTTCGGCCATTTTCATACTGGTTTATGTGCACTGAATGTCTGTTCTGTTACAGGTTTAAACCAGTTTCTGATCACTTAAACCAGTTTGTGTGTAATGGCTGACCCTAGCCTAAGTCTTGCGAGCTGCTCTTTTGAGCTTGCAAAACTCAGTTCAGTGCACACACTTTAAAGAGCAAACTGCAACAACACAAGTGTACAAAGAGCAGGGGCTGATTCGTTTTCACTATAGCTGTTCACAACTGGGTCTCCTCTAAAATCCCCCACTCCTTGTAATTTCTGCCCTACTGCAGAAAAGACAGCTAGCACGTATGCACAGGTATCTGTTCATTTGCATCTGAGTAAGCGAATGCACAGCAAAACAGCTGATTATTTGCATTCATCTTCACAATCCTCTTTCTTCACAGCCCAGGTGCACCAAAACATTTAACACTTGGGTAACTTGAAGCACGTGAGGGGTCCTACCGATTTCTCATTTCCTAGTACCTTGAACCATCACGTGTTGCAACCAACTTTATGCATTTCCTCTTTGTTAAAGGAAAACAGCTCTCCAGCTGATGCTATTACCATAATGAGAAACGAATGAATGAGTTGACCCAGAATCAAACAGCAGGAACAGAAACTAGGTCAATATTTTTATTTGTCTTTACAGAATGACTCCAGTGTGGTGGGCTGCAATCATATGCCAGTTGTCAGTATGCAGCGTGTTAAACCCAATGTCCACATTGTAATTCAAAAGATGTTACCCATTTTATTTTCTTTCCTCGCTGAACCTTTCCAGTCCATTACACCCACCTTAGTCCACAGTCACTGAAAGAAAATAGGTTCCCAAGGGAATAAGGGTCAAGCAGAAGGTGACCTGTGATCACTGTGACAAGCAGGAAGCCAAGTATTTTTCATTGTATTGTCAATGTGAGGTCCCCAGACCTTATGTTGGCAGGGGAATTGGAATGGCCTATTTACTAAAACCTACTCATAGCCATTTGCTAGGGAATAAGTGAATCTAAAGGCAGAAAAGATGGTTGGAGTCCTCTGATCTATGCCCCCGTCACTGCTGGAGGTGTCTCTAATGCACATTAGAGTTTCGTCCAGTCTACTTTAAATGTGTCTTGCCATCAGCTTCCATCACTCCCCAGGGAGAAAAAAAACCAGTGCTCAAGCACGTTATGCAAAATGAACAGATCTTTATCCTCAGAGCACTGGGAAGGCTTACCGCCTTCCTCAACATTGCAGTGTACACGATGGAAACGGTTGATCTTGAGCGGTGTGACAGATCCAGGAAAACGATGAAGAATGCCTAGAGCTAGGGGAAACTCTTTGGTAAGAATTCAGTCATGTCTGGTGTCCTTGGGTTTGAATCTCTTGAGTTGCACCAGATCTTGAAACATGATCCTATTGCCTCTCAAGTCAAAAAGGCAGATTTCTTTCTGGAAGAAAAGCAGAATGCAGTATCTAGAACTATACTCAGGCTGCTAAATTCAGGCTTCAGCGTGACGGACAAGACCTTTGTGCCTCTTGGTTCAGGTACTATGATGACATTGCACTGATGGACAAGAGGAACACCTGACTCCAGGGCAACACAGGCAACTGACCCTGATATCAACAGCCCTGCTACCACGACCCTTTATAATGTTGTAGGATGTAGTACTGCCTGAAGCTACTGAAGGAGTCGATGTGGGGCCAGAGCTGCTGGGGCTGGTAGTGCTCTTGGCTAACACTATTACTTGCGGAAAAATGACTCTACTCTTCCCTTTGGCAGAATGAAGTGCCATGCACATGAAGCTGCATCTCACATGCTCATTTCTGGGACTTGGAAAGGGTTTTCTTGCATCACATTTGCCAGACAATGCAAGAGGGTGGATGAGGAGTCATTTTTGCCTGCAAGTCCCCCTCCCCGCCCCGAACTTTTTTTCCCCTCCCCTTCTGCAAAAGAAATCCCTTTACCTTCCCTCATGTGCTAACATGCACATGATAAGCCATCTCTGTACAAAACCATCATGTGACTGGGGAGTAACAGAAGATCATTATCAGTCCGCATGATGAAACCTGAATTTAGAGAGCTTTGCAAATCTCTCTTCGCCAGCAATGCCTGCCTGCCAGTCAGTTCAGTGCATCAGGGCTCCCGGGTGAACAAACGACCGAGATGGGCATAGAGGACTTTTGTGCCCGTTGATGACAAGCCCACGTGTCTGGGGGATCAAGACCAGGTCTTTTATGCCTCTGTTTAATGGGGCAGCTGTCAGGAGTCCAAGCCACAGTAGTCTCAGACACAAGCCATCTCCCAGCAGCCTCACGCAAGAGATTTTTAAAGCCACACGCAAATATGATAAAAGTTTCGAGACCATTTTACTATCAGCTACAGGATTAAATGGGCATGCAAACATACCGCATTCATTCTCCAACCACTGATTCAAAGTAGAAACTGCAACCTTGGTTACCTCCCTTGTACCCATTGTTCTGATTGCTACCAGTAGTAAATCACCACGTTCAACGCAGAAATCCCCTGACCAGTGACAGAAGGGTGAGTTTCAGCCGCAAATGTAAGCAAAACCAGCGTGATGATGACACTTGCCAGATATGTAAGGATAAAAATGCATCTCAGTAAGACAAAACAGGGTGAGACACTTCCCCCGCTTCCTTGCTATATGCTCGTGTGCAGGGGGATGGTTTGAAGACATCGCTTCCCTGACTGACATACAGGAAGGAAAAATTGCTCTTGCAACGATACAAACTGCATGGTTTAGGAGGGTCAACAAGGTTACCTATCTAGCCGTTTCCAGTTCCTGTGATAGTTAAGACTGGCACAGAAATTACATGTGGACTTTGTAACTAAGGCCCTTTTCATCATAAAGGACCTTTATGAAATCTGTTTTCATGCCTCTCTTTTACACATGCCCAATTTACTTCTGTTTATTGACTATGGAAGGATAAAAGAAAAAAACCCCTCATGTATGACTTCTGTTTGCTGCTTCTAAACGATCCGTCATAAAGTACATTCGATTTATGTTTTCATAGGTCTGGAAGAGAAGGTCCAGTCTGAGTATGCAAGAACCTAAAATCACAGTCCGGGAGATGAATATTTCCTGTTCATGGCTTTGGGTGCTAGTGTCAAAAGCAGGATCCTGATCTGTGGGGTGGGGTTGCAGGGAGAAAGTAAAACACTTTCATTTGCCTTCTGGAATATAAATGAGAGTAGAGAACCTTAAGGCTCATTTAGAAGCAGCCAGCTCTTGGTATCAGATCTGACATCTCAAAGAAAAACAAGTTTTGCAAAGCTTCTGCCTGTATTGAAGGGCAACATCTTCTCAAGGTGGCGAGCCTTTAGTCCTACGAGTTCAAAAAGTAGAAAAAACTCCCCAGAAGAAAAAGTCTCTCTTTCTCATGACTAGTAAATGGATTCTATAATATATTATGGTTTTGCAAACATGTATTGAAAGAGATTCATGCGACCTGCTTAACGAACTCCAGAAGTCCTTCCCTGACCTTTGTGGGCTCCACCAGCCTGATGTATATAAGTCCGGATTGCCATACAATTGGGAATTGCTGTCCCCTATTACCACTTTCTTTATGACTCTCCAGCACTTGCTGTGCCCAAGTAACAACTTGATGGATTCCCCGCTGGCTTTTTGACTTGCTACAGCAAGGTGCAATTTGACAAGGCACATATTTTTCAGCAATGAAGCTAACGGGCCATTAAAACACCTTACTAAGGTTTATGGGAGAGTTTCCATCACTGGGAACTTTTAAATCAAGTTTGGTTATTTTGTGATAAAGGTCAATCAGGAATTATCTCAGGGAAGTCCAGTAACCTGTGCCATGCCAGGGGATTGGCAAAATGATCACCGTTTTTCTTTCTTGTTTTGCGGATGAAGATGAGCCATAGTCTTGAAGCGCTACACAGGATCTCAAAGTGGTGCAGTTAAAAGGCTTTGGTTATCTCCCTGTGGCAGATGGGGAAAATGCAGTCCAAAAGAGGTGAAACATTAATTGTGAGAGAACCAGGAAGAGAAACAAAGTCTCCTGGCTCAGTTCTTGTGGAGGAAATGCGGAAACGAATTTGCTGATCCGCTTTCAAAGAAAAATGGGACTGGAAAGGACCTTCTAGAAGACCCCTCTGCTCGCAGCAGGATTGCCCCTCTCTAAACCATCCCAGACAAATGTTTAAGCTGCACGGAAAAACTCTTCAGCGCTGAAGATGGCACAAGGTAATCTGTCCCAGCGCTCGACTACCCTCATCAATAGAGCGCACCTCCCATTCTCCAAGTGAAACCTCCCTTGTTGCCAATTAAAATCATTACTTCTCCTTTCTTTCCCAGTCATCTGAAAGAACAGCTAACTGTTCTCCTCTTTAAAACAAACTTTTCTTGTATTTGAAAACTATTACCAAATCTCCTTTCAGTCTCATCTCCAGACTAAATAAACCCACTTCTACACAGTTCCTCTGATGTTGCATTTTCTAAAGCTCTTATCTTTGGAGCAAGTCCGCAACAATTTGGAAACACCATTCTTAAAGCCCAGTGCCAAACATTGCTACTACAAAGGTCCTTTTCCAAATAATTAGCAATTAGAGCCTGATTAAGCTGTATATGCTAACTGTAATGGCAATTATTAACCCCTTTTTGCAGAGGAGGAGAGATATAGGCTCAACAATGCTTCTAACATTATTTTATTATAAGGTTATGATGTCCACCAATGCAATTCCAGGAAGCGTGGGAACTTCTCCGTGAAAGGCAGTAAGACAGTTTGGTATAGAAGTGCTGTGCATTACTGGCAATTGACCTCTGTGTGCATTGGGGTGGGGAGGGTCTCAAATGCCTATAATAGTATTTTCCAAATCTTGTGGGTTTATGCCTCACCACCCTTTGCATACAACCCTACTTCCCCTGCCACAGCAAATGCCGGCAAAGGGAATCAGTGGTGGTGGCTGAACTAGGGAGCATGAGAATCAGCAGCAAGTGGAGGCAGTGCAGTGACTGCAATATGGGGGTGCACGAGAAAACTGGGGGTGAGAGAAGTGCCATCAGCGGCTGAAATACAAGGGAGCACAAGAAAATAGGTAACGAGGAAAGTGGCAATGGCTGATGTTTGCAGAGGTGCAAGAGTGACTTAAGTAGGTGGGCATGGCCGGTTGCTGCCGTGCTTTACACCCCCTTCCCCTCTATGAATCTTTCACATCCCTAGGGAGGTAGACCTCAGAGTTTGGGAAACTCTGGCTTATGACACACGTTTAAATAGATGCCCATCACTGTCACCCACTGATCTCCTGTCTTCTCTCTCTTTGTTTCAGCACAGAGAGAACTGAGGATAAAGGGGAACTGAAGTCTTCAGAAAGGTTTTGAGGGAAACTAAACAAAACCTGTTAGATTCCTCATCTGAAGCCTGAAATAGTCTTTCTTGGGTACAAATCCAGGCTATAGCTACAAAGAATGACACTGAAATAAAAAAAAAAGGAAATTTCCCTTTGGTGTGCAATGGGACTATCAGGCTGAAATACAGCAAAGCACTCTGCTCAATAAAAGTAGCAATGCTCAGAGCAAAAGCATAATGCTACTCCCTTGGAGATGGCAAAATAAAAATAGCACCTTGCACAACTACAGCTGTGTCTCAGCCAAGGATTTGCAAAGGCTAAGCCAGCCTGACTATGCTTCAGTGGATAGTTAAGGGATACCAACTGCCCTTCCTGAAATGCAGCCACTTTGGTGCTAGAAAGCAGCAAGATGTTTTCAAGCAAACAATGTTGCTCACCGTAGACCTGGAAGTGACACATCCTGTGTGTATTTGAATCTGCTCATAAATTTAGGGAGGCAGAACCAACTATCTGAGCTGGAATCTGGCCGGGGGCACGATTACCCAGGCTAGTATCAATAGTGTCTTGAGACTTTTTTGAAGGCAAGGGATGAATTTCTGACCCTAATGTCAGAGTGCTAGCCAGGGCTGGGGAAGACCCCTGCTTTAACCCCTGCTCTGGTACAAACAACCTGTGTGGCTTTGGGCAAGTCAATCTTTTTCCATGCTTTGGCATCCAAACTGTAGTATGGAAATATCAGCACTGCTCTGCCACCACACCAGGGGTGTCATGAGGATAAGTGCATTAAAGATAGGGAGAGGCGAGGCTTTCGTAGGCTGATGCCTTTTACTGAGCCAACTATGTAGTTGGGATAAAGTTTTTGAATGCCGCAGATATGCTTCATCAAGTCTCTGATCACAGGAACTGGGCACAGCATCTTAAAGATAGTGAAGCGCTCAGATAGTAGAGTGAGGCGGGTCACCTAAGTACGTGGGATAGTATAAGTCAGATATATTTCTTTGAGAGGCAGCCTCCAGCTTTTGCACCTGCAAATAAATGAGACCACATGGAACAACATATGGACATCTGACTTCAAGAAGCGAGGGCACATTCAAGTGCATGGACAAGAACCATGCATTCATATTTACAGCCCCCAAACTGCAGCCGGAGCTTAAGTTAAGACCCTTTAGAAAACCCAGGCCCCAGTATGATCAGGATACAAGTCTACAGCTCATCTGAAAGGCATCTCCTCCAGCATAAAAAAGGCCCTGCCAATGCTGAGTTCAGTTTGTAGAGCACCCATAACAGTCAGGCTAATTAAACAGTGCCAGTTTGTCTCTCTTTGACCAAGAGATAAAGAGAGACCCCTGTGACCTGCAACAGCATCATGCCAAGGTTATTGGTCAGCCTGGCACTTCCTCCTTGACAACCTCTCTGAGGTTCATCCTTCCCTCCTGGTTCCTTCTGCCACCCCTTAGCCTGCTGCCTTGATCACTGTGCTCTCCTCACCTCCTCCTCTTCCAGTCCATCCACAATGCTCTTGCCAGAATCATTGTCCTCTCTCACCACTCAGCTTATTTCTCCCCATTTCTCCAGTCCCATCCCATGATCCCCACTTCCATCCTGTGTTGCATTCAGGCTCCTTACCTTCTCATCCATGCCTCTGTTCAGGTCCACCCACACCTATATGGGCTTCCTTGTCTCAGCCTACACCATTGGCTGCATCCTATGAGCCACTCAAAGCTCCTGTTTCCTCAATCCCCTGGCAGGATTTGCTCACACTTGGTCTTGATCTCTCTTGATGCCGCTTCTTAAGGGCACTGAGCAGCTTCTCAGCACCTTTGGCCTGTGAGGGCCCTAATCCTTAGGGCTACGGAGAGCCGACTTCTACACGTGAGTTGTCAAAGCACAGTAACACTGTGTGTGGATTGACTTGGGACTAAAGCTAGTCCCACGTCAGTCCACACACACAGTGTTACTATGCACAGGGCATCTATACATGCATTACTGTGCAGTAACCTAAATTACTAAGTAAATGTGCATGTGTAGATGCACATCTGTACTGCACAGTAATTTTTTGGGTACTGTGCAGTAACCTAAATTACTAAGTAAATGTGCATGTGTAGATGCACATCTGTACTGCACAGTAATTTTTTGGGTACTGTGCAGTAACCTAAATTACTAAGTAAATGTGCATGTGTAGATGCGCCCATTGGATTTATATTTATACAGTGCCAGTTACTATGGGGAGTAAGCAGCCAAATACTAGGAGCTAAATCCTTGTCCTTGACAACAGCAAGACAAAAAAAGGCTAGAAAAGGCAGTGGAACTGGCCAAGCTGGACTTTCCCTTGTTGTGCAGAATCCCAGCTAGTTTACCAGCCAGCGTCACAGTTAACAGTGGACCCATATGACGGGCTGTCTAGAATAGAAGAGAAGAACTTGAACCTCTGCTACCTGAGTTAAAAAGACCCAGCCCCATGAAGCGAAGACCATAGCAGAATCACCAGCTTTGCAGACCACCCATCCAGCTTGAAAGGAGGGCAGAGCACCACGCGGAGAGGGTATTGATTGCACAATGCGACTCCATGCCACATTCTCCCAACCCCTGCCATGCCTTATGTGTTGGTGACTTGGCTGGGGACTGCTGTGTTGCAATGGCTTCAGCTAATAAACCAGCCCCTTCGGGTGAGCTATGGCAGGTTACAGGGCTGGTGAAGAAATGGCCTGAGGACAAAGACACAAGTGGCTCGTTTGTGCTTCCCTTCATGCATGCATTGGACCAGGCAAGGGTGAAGCATAAGGACTTTGAGTTTTAGCATCCTCCTCCTCCTCCTCCCAGCACAGCCCCTGGTCCACCCAGGCAGGGCTGTTTTCTGAAGGCCCTCTTTCTCTGTGGTCAGCACGATGGCTCAGCTCATAGGGAGGGTGAATCAACACATAGCTCTGAAGAGAGAGAAAGGGAAAGAATATTTCTGGGCATTTACTTCGGGCCAGATCCTGCACATGCACATGTGTGTGGGTTCATGTCAGCAAATTATGTCCACTGATGATTAACTCAAGCATCAGGGATAATGAGAACAAAGAGGCAAGCTGCCTTCTTCCTGGTTACCCATGTATGGAGGACAAGGAAAAGCAGTGGCAACAGGCAATTATTATTTTTTTTTTAATGAAAGAGGTTTGTCTCAGGGAGGTCAACTTCCTCTGGAAAAATACTGTCTCTGTGACACATGGAGAAGTCTTTGAATTCTGCCTCGCTTACTGAAGTGAGTTTCTTTAAGTGTCGCTCAGGTAGATCTACTGATGAGCTGATACAATGTTGGGGGTGGAAGGAAATATTACTTCTGCTAACCTCATTAAACTGCCCAAGCTGCCCAACTTGTTCCAAAGCACTGGAAGCTCGATATTCTTCAGCTCTGAAATGTTTTAATCCCACAATTTCATGGAGCTTTGAGTGCATCTAGAGACATACACTGTGCTTTTCTCCCCATGCTAGGAAAGCAGAGACACAGTTTTGCAGGTTGTCCGAGACCCTCCTGTGAATTGAACAAAGCCCAGAGCTCTGGAAATCTTGCCTCTTCGTTACTTGTATCCGACTTGAAAAGTTGCGGTGCTGCTAAATAATTAGTCATAAACAGAATGCAAATTTTTTTTAAGACTGGAAAGTACGAGAGAGGGAGAGAATTACACTTTTTCAAAACTGATACAAAAGGTCTATGTTCTCTCAAACTTCACACTGTTGGCAAGGCAACGGGTTACTAAAACCATGAAGCGATGAGTTAAAATTAATAAACCTGTGCTGTTAGCTCCCACATGTTTCTGTCATCTTATTATCTTTAAGTACATGACAGATTGCAAAAATTTTCCTATGCTCTGGAAAAAAAACCCCACAGTGCAGATTTATTTTAAAAAACAGCTTGAAGTGTTGATTTTTCTTTACATTGGATTCCAGACATGCTGTACATTACATAAAAGTGCAGAAGAGACGCTATCAAAATCAGGCTCTTGTTAAAAAATGCCCTGTGCATCCTTCCAGAAATGCCCTTTGTTTGCTGAGAGTTTCACAATGCCACGCTAAGTAGCCAGGTGGAGCTCCTAAATGGACCTGGACGTCCATCTACCATCTTGTAATTCAGGTTTCGTCCACAGACTTGAATTGTCCTCCTGATAGCATTAATGTGAATGCCTTCCCTGCCATGGCATCAATGCACAATTTGTGGAGCGGGGGGGAAACTCCAACCAAACAAGCCACTCGCTCATCTAAATTGTTCTCTTTTAAATTAGCCCAACCTCCAATAAGATTCATGGATAAACTCTGTTGATGAACAAACACTTGAACAAAAATGATTGACTGCACTCGTGTAGCTCCATAGGATCAGCTCTAGCAGAACAATAGAGAAAGCAAATTCAACAGCCTCTGCTTTATGAACCTTGCTTCCAGGCCTTGAGCTGAGTATATAGGGATGAGCAATAAAAGTGCTACAGTTGGTCTCCATTGTGATGGTCTAGCACAGGGGTAGGCAACCCCTGGCATGGGTGTCACTCGAAGGCATTTTGCTTGGTGCACATGCCTCTAGGTGGATGGTGGGGAAGAGGCAGGGGCTACACAGCAACAGCAAGGATTGGGCCCCTTGTGGCTCTCCCGTCATCCACCCTTGGCGCACCAACATCTTCCAAGTTGAAGTTGTGGATGTTTTTGGCACTCTGCCCAAAAATGTTGGTGACCCCTGGTCTAGCACCTACAGAAAGAAGCTTCTCTATCTTGTAACTCCTGTGAGATCTAGATCAGGGACTCGCATCACTTGCCAAGTGACTTCAACCTTTATAATAATAGTGTACAAGTACACAAATGAGACATGCAGACACACACACAAACAGTATCCTCCTAGATCCTCATCAATTCTCTACATTCAAAGAGTTCCAGACGTTCCTAAGTCCTCCATTATCTGCCCCTTAAATGCCAAGAGACATATGTACTTACCATTTAATTGGTGCATTCAATGATTTTGGCCACATTAATGCCCAGGAGCGGACATCTGAGAATCCTGGGGATTTCCCCTGCCTGGATTTAAAACAGCCATCCCAGAAATGACCATGCAAGCCTAAAAACTAATTCCAAAGGAGAAGCAATTCCAGAGTGGCGTGATTCATCTGCATTTTGGAAAACAACTGGGAAGAAACACTGAAATTACCATGAGACAAATCTCATTATACACTATCATTAGTGTTTAGCTTAACATACCGGAAAGGTGAGTGGAACATTAACTACAGCATACTTATAATATGCATGAAATACATTGGGTTAGAGAACATCAGTATGGGAAGTGAGAGGTAAATGGGAAGAGCTAAAATAATCCTTCAGTATTATGAACACTTTGCTACAGACCCCTCTGGTTTTTCTCCATACTTAGATGCTTATATAGAAATTCCTGTGTACAAAATATGGGGGAAAAATATAGTGCAATGGGAAACAGTACAGTGTAGTTGTCCTCAGGTATCAAAATAGGTGCATAGTAAATCATATGAGCTGTCATTGGGAATGTATTAGTTGAATATACCTAGGTTAAAAGACCATACAGCAGCATTAACGTGCCTTATATTTATAGAGCGCCCTTTATCCTGAAGCATTCTAACAACAGCTTATGATGAAAAGGTCATTCTAGTCTGAAGATTTCTAAAGCATTCTATAAATTGGGAGTTAAAGTGAGGGCGGGTGAGTGTCACGGTGTCTAAACTGAAATGGTGGAGAATATTTTGACAAACTGGTTTCCAAATGAACTGTATCACCCCATGAACTCTGAAGCTGTTCACTAGAAATGTTTCAAGAAATGTTTCAGCTCCAAAGTCACTGGAGAAAGTGCTCAAGGTCTCAGCATGGATGGTTTCAATTTAAAAAAAAAAAAAAGATTTCCCAGCACAACATTGAAATTAAAGCTCGGCATAAAAGGAAAAAAAATGAAATCTAAACTTTTTTCAAAATATTGAAACAAAACATTTTGCTCAAATCTAAACCAATTTTTTTTTCAGTGTGCTGGTTTGGGGGAAACATTAGAGGTGTTAACTTTCCATCCTGGTCTAGGATGTGAACATTTTTAGAAACTTCCTGAGGGTGGGAAAACCACTGTATATGTATTTCTGGGGTCCTGGCAGTGCAACCCAGCCCACCTCTCCCTTCAGCCCTCTAAATCCAAGTGTTTCTTCCACTTGCTGCTGAAAGGCAGTGGCCCGCAGCAGTCACTTGGCATCGACAATACTATCCAGAAGTGCTGTTGGCGTGAAGCACCGTATCACGACTTCTCTTGAAATTACAGGGAACCTGCATGTACACGCTGGAGTTAGTTTTGTTTTTTTTGAAGAACCCATTATGTTTTGCAATCCCTACCTTGTAACACAACATGGGAGTTTAATGAGTACAAGCCAGCCAAACTTTGGTTCTCCATCATGTTGTGACATATTCTGAGAAATCATTGGCGTTTCCTGGATTTCCTGGGAAATCCCCAACTAGCTTGTGCCTGCACCTGACCTAGCATAGCCCAGGATTGCAGATGAGATCCGCTGAGATCACACGGTGAAGATGGCCAGCCAACGACAAACCTTCTGTCTACGTTAGAAATACAACTGATGGCAGGCTAAGGAGTCTCTGTTAATCTCTTCTTCGGGTCGTTTCATTATCTAAATTTACTTATTATCGAAACAGTGGATTTCTGAAACAATAACGTGGTTTAACCTTTTCACAGTTCCTTGGCAAATCTTGATAAGAGTATCATTGCCATTTACTGAGTCAGACCTAGGTCCACCTTGCCCAGTATCTTGTGTCACACTGGCAGAGAGTGGATGCTGAAAGGTGGTGGGACCAGGGTTTTTTCCCACTGTCCATCTCCCATTTCCAGCCTCCATCATTTGAGGTCCAGGAAGTTTTGATTTAGAGGCTGCAACCCTGGCTCCCGTGTTCAATAGCTAGTGCTATACATTTCCTCCAAGAATTTGGCCAATCTCTTTTTGAATTTGGCTACATTGTCAGCTTCCGCAACATCTGGTGGCAATGAGTCCCACACTAATTACATATGACGTGAAAAAGCAATTCCTTTTGTTAGTTTTAAAATTAGTTTCATTTTATGACCCCAATTTCTTGGGGATTCTGTATATTAAATTAAACCAGCAACTAAATTGTTGCTTTAACATCTCTCCCAATTTCTTGAATTGTGAGAGATGTTAAATAATAAATCCCTATTTACTTTCTCTTTGCCATTTAGTGTTTTGTAATCTCTGCTCGTGTCCTTTTGCAGGCATGTCTTTTAAAATGAATAGGCCTAACCTTTTTGGTCTCTCCTCACATGCAAGCCCCTCCATAATCATCCCTGATGCCCTTCTCTGGACCTTCCCTAGTTCTTCTACATCCTTTTTGAGGTGTGGGGAGTGGACGAAACCTGGGCACGGCATTCAAGGTGTGGATGCACCATAGATTTATAAAGGGATATAATGTTACTTTCCATTTTGTGTATAATTCTCTTCTTAATAATCCCTAGCATTGTTTGCCTTTTTGTTGGCTGCTGAGCACAGAGCTGATGTTTTTAGCAAACGGTACGCAATGACTCTTTTCTGTGCAATAACATCTAATGTAGAGCCCATCATAGTGGAGGTATAGTTTGAGTTATTTTTGCCCATGCCCATCACTTTGCAGTTGTCTACACTGAATTTCAGCTGTCATTTAGTTGCCCATAGCTCAACAGTGCCAGATCCTTCTGTACGTAGTTTTTCTCAGTCCACCTTGGTCTCTAGCTCACTCTCAACACATTTCAGTGAGAAGATTGAACACAATCGAACGGGAATGCAACCATATCTATGTACCACCACTGCTCCCTGTTGGACATAATTATGTACGTCAGCCTGACTACTGCTACAAATATTAGTTGATATGGAAGATACCTGTGATTTTTGGAACAGATAAAATAATAATAATAATAAAAAAGATTCCAGCCCTCATTCTGCTCACAAAATCCTGCGTGATAATGAATCCACTGCAAGTTCTTTGGGCAACTGATTCACTTTTGCTTCCATCTCCTAGTCCTATTTTAGTCAAACAAGTCCTTGTTTTAGTCAAACAAGGTTATCTAGTAGAGAATCATAGAAAATTGAAGACTCCATAAGAACCACAGCCTTAAGGTCATGGGGTTTTTTCTACTAATTTTGACCCCAAATGTGTACGGCATGATGGCCACAACTTGATCACCATGCGCTAGAGAAAGACACAGTGCAATGTATGATTTTGGAGGCAATGGCTTGACCGAAAAAAAAAAAAAAAACCTAAATGAAAATTTGGTCCCTTGAATTCATTTTCTAAAATGTTATCTGTGGAACAAAGCTCAAGTGCCCAGAAAGAACTGCAAAAACAGCCAGGAGGAGACAGCTTACCAGAACCTGAAATCGTAACAGCGTATGTGGGCGACACTGAAATGTTAATCCTTTCTCAGAACATTAGCCGAAGTGGTGAAAGATACCAATGGCTTTATTCTACACGCTCACGTAGATTTGATGCTTAGGAAGTGGGCCAGACACAGCGGAGGCAGATCCTACACAGTGCACTCCACTTAACAGCATGGGCTTTTGTCAGTCTCAAGGCTATGCACTTACCCAAACTCATTGTAACACCTGAGCTATGTTTCTTGCACCTCATTAAAGCTCCCTTACCTATTTTCTTGGACTACCTGATGCATCTAATAGCTGCCATGAAACTCATGGGACTGAATCAGGTCCCAGTTGATTTAGAAGTCTTGATATTTGTCTCGGACAGCCAGGGCCGACTCGAGTTACGCTCGTACGTCAGGGCGGGCTGGTGAATGGAGAGGCAGACACAACTTATTGGTTGCAAAAACTTTACTCACGCCGCTTGCAATCACGACGCAGGTGGTCCAGTCGTCGGAACAACCACACGAGTTGCTCCAGCGGGGGGGCCCAAAGCCAGTCAATCCGTCCGCAATTCGAAGCCGGCGGGGAAAGGGGTACGTCGGGGTTGCGCTCGGTGACGGGAAGAAAGATCGGTAGGTGATCAGTCTATCGATCGGCAGCCGCAAGTCAGGTAACTTCAGAGACACTCTGCAGCGTGCTCAAAGCTCTTCGACTTGGGCAGAAGTCGCGCGGAATTTTAAACGGCCAGCGAGCCAATTACTAGCCGCCACGTGTGAATAATTTAGCACTGGCCAATAGCGGGGCGCTAATTTGCGTCCGAATAGCAGGAACTCTTTGCACCGTGCATTTCTGTGCTGCAAAGAAGAAATGCATCCTGCAAAGGAAACTGCAAATTGGCGGGAACTCTCTCCTATACGTGGGTGCTCAATTGCAGCAGAACACTCTGCCGTGCAAAGGAGCTCTCACGTGGCCAGGAAATTCCATAGTGCTGAGGCACAAAAATCACTGGGTTGTGACAATATTGAGTTTCCTACTCAGTTTAATCTAATATACAGTTAAATATGGGCTACAAAATAGACAGTGGGGCAAAGAGTTATTGGGCATTTGCTACAATGCAAGCAACAACAACCTAAATATTGATATTGTATCATGCAACTATCCAGTATGCACAGAAGTACTGGATCATTATATTTCTAATGCACCTTTAAATCTGACCCGCATCCAACTCTTATTGCTTGATCCTATGAAGCCTACTGCTAGGTGATTGCTAGGGTTTTCAGGAGCAGGTGCTCTTAAACCTGAAGTGATTTCATGTGTGAACAAATGGTAACATAGGAGATGGAATGAAACTAAGTTTTGTTATATCTGTTATATCTTATATCTATAACCAAAGATTTGGTTTTAAAACAAATACCAATTGTAACCTGTGCCCTGCCTCCTCCTTCCTCCCCCCGGCCCTTTGCTAATATATAATTAGGCAATATTAGCAGGAGATATGTTGATTACAATTAGTAATGGATAGGGACTGGTAGGTGAAAACAGCAATTAGGAGTCAGATCTGAGATATACTTTAGTAAAAACACATTGAGATGTTCAATCCATTCTCTGAAAATAACATTAGCAAGAAGTCCTGATAGGAAGCTTATATGACCTTGCAGTTACTCTTACATAGCTTCATGTTGCCCATTCTGCTCCTATGTTGCATGCCTTTCTCAATTTCTACTTTCCTCCTGCTTCTAACTCCAGTAAGGCTCTTGAGGCAAGGAATCTGCTTTCGTGTCTGTACAGAGGATGGTGATTATATCATACAAATACTAACAACGTGTTTCAAGGAAGGATGTATTTGTTGGATGCAAGGTTCGATAAGGAGTAAGTTGGAGAGAAGAGGGGCCAAAATTGGAATGGCGTGTCAAAGGGGCTGAATTAGACCAGGAAAGTTATTTTAATGAACTACTCTCTTCCACAAAGTGGGATACATGTAGTAAGGCTTTGGCATATGAATGTATGCGGCCACATATGGGCCTCTGAGTTCTGTTACACAGCATTTATGGAAAAGAGAATTGCATGAACTCATTACTGCATTAGAGGACAGACGGCAAACAGACAGACTCAGTGCCTTCTCAATGACAAGCGTTAGTATCAGAAACAATTCTTAACACTGGAATTTTTGCTGCGGAAAAAAACCTGACTTCGCAACATTTGGAAAACATTCAAAGTGTCATGGCTCCTTGTTTTTTCATACGTGATGGGTCAGTTTCTCCTGTCATCTACTTACTATCAGTGCCCTCCCTCGTCTTTGTTCTTTTAAAGTCTTGTCACCCACGTGGCAGTGGGCATCCAAGGGCATTAGCTTCCTCTCTGAGAGTAATTGATATGTTGCAATGTAGATCATAGATAGTAGGCCTGGGAAAAAAAGTCTAGGGCTGAGGACCACGTGGAAAGCAAGAGCGCAGGAGTGTGTCCAGGCTTGTCAACAGTTTATTCACACCTATTTTCCAAAGAACTGTAACACTGCGGTACAACCCTGTTTGGTAGTAATAGGAAGCTTAAAATGATGCGAGTCAACTTCTGCAAAACAGCTGAGGAGGAGCATTTATATGAAATAGTACCGAACAGCAAGGAACAAAGAAACTTGCTCATGCTTTCCAAAGAACAGAGGCAAATAGCTTCTCTAACATAAACAGCTATCTGAGAACATGTAGGAGTTTTATCCCCCTACCCTCGATGACATTGTCACTATGGGAAATGCGGTGTGTTTGGTCATTAAGCCTCAAATGTTAGAGCTACATGCTGTTACTTATTATATAACATCTCAGAAAGAAACATTTAACATTGCTCATTAGAGATAAGCTGATTTGATGAAACTCAAGCTCTATTGGAGCCTAAGGGGAGCTCTATCATGGATTTCAGTGGAATGAGGGTTTCGCACAAAGCGTCTCTCATGAAACAAATCCAAGAAGAAAAATGGTTTATTTTTGTTCGGATTACTAAAGTTCTCCGTGTGCCATCTGAGTTCAGGGCAGTCACCTTCCCAGCTTGGAACTGATTTCTCTTTCATTTTTGGAATTGATCCTTTTTTTTTTTAGGCACAAACAACCCTCCCCCCACAAAAAAGCAACAACCCCCAAACAAACCCCTAAACCCCAACCCCTCCTTCTTATGGCCCGTTCCCACTTCTTTACCCTGGATGTTTCTTAGTATTTCCCTCTTTATGCAAAGAGGAAATGCTTGCATATAGTTCACTGATTTATTGTGGCATTTTCTTCAAGCTTAACCTGATCTTTAGATCATCCAAATCATGCCAAGTGAGGACACTTTGACCACCAGCTCCATAATACGGCTGATTTGGGAAATCTCCATCAACACATCCGCCATGCAAGGGAACTAGGTGGCCTACTAAAAATAGACAAGTTAACTGTGCCTTTTCTTTCCTAGCGCATGAACGGGTGTTGCATACATTTTCAGGGGAAATGCAGAGGGATCTATCTGGCCTTGAAGAACCCAAACCTCTTCGCTTCAGCATCCGAAATGCAAGATCCGTCACGTAACCTCTTCACCAAGGCGTACGGGAGGCAAACGACAAGGACTGAACACCCCTTTTATTTGAGAACATGCAAGAGCGGGAGGGAAACAAAACCGACCCCCCCCCCCACAAGACCCCTTTCCACTGGAGCATTTTCTGTCATGCATCTTTCAAGCGCTTCCAGTCTGAACCGGATTTCCGCTTTGCTGGGGCCAGCTCCGTGCAGTGTCCCAATGCAGGCTTTACCTTCAAAAGCTGGTCAGACTTCACCCCAAACCCTGCAGCTGGTCAATGAAAGATATCACCTCCCCCCCCCAAAAGCCCTCAAACGCAGAAAAATCCAAAACCCCAAAACAAAACCCACCCCCAACCCCAAAACAAAAAACCCAACCCCAAAAAACAAACAAACAAACAAAAATCCCCCCCCAAAAACCCAAAAAATAAAAAGACCCCAACCCCCCAAAAAACCCTCTAAAAGCCCCAAACCCTGGCCCGCTTCCTAAGCATCAGACCAGGGCAGGGAGCAGCAGGGCGCACACGTGCAGGTTCCAGCACACATCACGCATGCGCCCCTCTGAACGCGGAAGCGGAAGTCAGCTGAGCCAAAAGCGGAAGTAGGTTGAAGAGGGCAGGGCCAAGCGTCACCTTTCCTGTCGGAAAAGTGACGCCCCTCCCCCTACCTTGGCGGAAGTGAGCGCGGGTTGGACCCCGCGCCCCCTCGTCTCCTTCCGGTTTCCGGGAGGAGACACCGGGCCCGGCCCCGCCTTCCTGGGCAGCCATCTTGGATG
>NW_005841914.1:1559678-1566160 GCF_000455745.1 Alligator sinensis | reverse complement strand
GCGCCGTGCCCGGGGGCCGGGCAGCACAGGCCGGGGCTGAGGGACGCGCGCGGGCCTGGTTTCGGCACCGCGGAAATTCGTTAATTAAAGAAAAAGGACCCAATTTACCCGGAGGATCTCGTCTTCTGCCTCAGCCGGCGCCGCCGTTGCGCTCGGAGCAGCCGGGCGAGGAGGAGGAGGAGGAGGACGCCCTCCATAGGTTGAGCTTCGAGCCAAGCTTCGTCTTTAAAAAGCGTAGCGGGAAAGCGCTGGTGCATTGGGAAAGGAAAGGGACCGTGTTTTAGGCCGAGGGTTTTTCTCCCCGGGCGAACGGGGAAAAAACGGGATTGTACTTTTCATATGTGTCTTTATTATTGTTTCTGGCTCTGCCTTCACTCGCGGTCTATAAAGCCTCTGAGCACGGTTTGTAAGGCGTGGCGGGACCGCGTCGCTCCAGGATGCGGCGATGTGATTTAGTTTTTACCGGGTGGCGCTTACCATCTACGACTCCATCGGCGCATCGAAGGGCTGGAAGGGACCGTCAGGTCCAGCCCCCTGCGCTAGGCAGGAAAGGCAACCTGAAGGGCTGGTGGGAGGATGGGAAAAGGGAGGGAATTTGGGGGTGTTTGTCCCCTTGGTTTTGGGGGGGAAAAAAAAAAAGCAAATCATTGGAAAAAGGTGCAGAGGGTTTAATCTGTTAACGTCACGCTGCGTGTGGCAGTTCTGGTACCGTGTTCAGCCTCGCTTTTCGTATCTGTGTCGATACGTGTAATTTCGTGGAACAGACGAGTCCAGTGGTATTTGATGGGATTTTAGACTTCATTGCGCGCACAAAACGCTCCTGCCCAGCCCAGTGGGCGAGCACGCGTTTGCGTTCGTGAGCCGCGGTCACTGCTGCTGTTGTTCTTGCACCGAGATTGTTCCTGTTTCTTCCTAGATGAGCAACAATACTAATAAGAGAGCACCAACCACAGCAACGCAGAGACTTAAACAGGACTACCTTCGAATTAAAAAAGATCCAGTGCCTTATATTTGTGCTGAACCTCTCCCATCAAATATCCTTGAATGGTAAGAATCGGAGCAAATTAGTCTTCAGACAAGCATGGAGAGACCCAGGCCTTCCAGGTCGTCTCTTCCCCTCGCTCTTCGTTTTGTGTTGGCGTTTTCCTTGGTGAGAGAGGTGCGAGCACCTACTCTGGACTCCTCTAAGAGTCAATTGGACGTTTATCTTGCTGGGATCCTGTGACCCTTACTGACTTCCTGCCCTTGGGGCGGGGGACTGGACTCGATAATCTTCCGCGGTCCCTTCCAGCCCGAATGTCTATGAAATCTATGAGAGGTGGTAAAAGGGGGAGGTGTTTTAGATATGAAGCTGCTTAACTAAAGGAGTAAACACATGCGTGATTTGCTTTGTTTTCCCTTGGAAACTTGATGGTTCTCAGTGGGCTGGATTTGTACCTCTAAAGCAAACTTCTTTTGCTTCCTTTAGGCACTATGTTGTACGAGGACCTGAAATGACTCCGTATGAAGGTGAATATTAGCTCATGGCCAAAGCGCACATGTACTGCTTGTGGCTATAACGGTTGTTATACATCTGTATCTGTCTGCTGACTAAAAAGCGCCTCTCCATGCAATGATTTGCTTCACTTTTAGAACTAACCTTGGCCCGTGACTTTCATGATGCCTCTTGAGATGCGATAGTATTAGCATTATCCTCTAATGATTTCTGTTGTATCAAGTGTTTCTAACAAAGACAGCAGTTTGTATGTTTGAGGGTGTTAGGATGATTAGTTTTGATGTTTTCATTTTACATATGCACCAAACACCTTTACATTTTATTTTATGCTTTATAACTGTTTCAGAAAAAAATGTTTCTGAGTACAAAACAAATCATTGATGTTTTTCTTTATGTAACGCAGGTGGCTATTATCATGGGAAACTAATTTTCCCCAGAGAATTTCCCTTTAAACCTCCTAGTATTTATATGATAACTCCTAATGGAAGGTTTAAGTGTAACACAAGGTAAGGATTTTTTTCTAACACTTGTGCCATTAACACCTTTTTAAAACATGTTTAAATGTGTAAACTGTTCCTCTTTATTAACGGCAAGGAATTAAATGCATTGGTTGTTTTGTTTTTGAAGGTTATGTCTTTCAATCACTGATTTCCATCCTGATACATGGAATCCAGCTTGGTCAGTCTCCACAATCTTGACAGGCCTCCTTAGTTTTATGGTGGAAAAGGGCCCCACATTGGGGAGCATAGAAACCTCAGAGTTCACAGTAAGCACTTAATGATATTATGTTGGGTTTTTTTTTCAGGTCAGTGTGTGTTGTTCATGGACCGATGGTTAGAGCAGAAGCCTGGGAACCATTAGTTCTGGGTTCTAAAGCTAGCTCTACCATTGTCTGGTCATAAAGGAGGGGGGCAGAAGAGAGGTTGTTTAAAAGAACCTAGGGTCAAGGATCACAGGTGGAAAATGCATGCAATGCCTCAGTGCCACAGTTTCTGGCTGCAAAGTTAAATGTTTCAAATTGGCTATTTTTTTACATTAATAGGTGGATGGAAATTCAGTGGTATCTTGAATAAGTGAGCCTCAGATTGCAGGGAGGGATTTTATAAAGTGTTTTTCTCTTGCACCCTGGATTCTCTGTAAAATGTAGCTACTGCCTGTATTAGCATATTGATGAGAGTGCCTCCCCAAAATGGCATAGTTGGGTAGATGCAAACTATGGACAAACATTCAGATTAAAATAAGGAGTCCTGAAGAGTTGGGTTTAGAATGCCATTAGTGGTGAATCCATATTCAGAAATATTAGAAACTTAGTAGGTTAGTGCCTTGCAATATTCTCACTTGAAATAACCCGGTGCTTTAAGGTTTAAAGTAATGTGTTTTGAAATTTTTATTTCCAAGCTGATATTTTCTCCTTTGTTGCCTTGACAGAAAAGACAACTTGCTGCACAGAGCTTAGCGTTTAATTTAAAAGATAAAGTCTTCTGTGAGCTGTTCCCTGAAGTGGTGGAGGTAAGAAGGTTCATTTGACTTGCCTCATTTTTATACCCTGTGTTATACATAAGCAGATAGTGCAAATTAACTGGCCAAAGGCTTGCAGGATTCTAGTAAATCTTGTGGTCTACCTGCTTAGGCCTGAAGATTAGTGCCACTTTCCTTTTACTCCCCAGCTTATTGGGCATACCTTTCGCAGAGCTCCAGCCTTGTGAATATCCTGGTGTCCAGTTTGTCCTCTTCAGGGATGTGTGAATGGTGAAGCAAATGGACCCAGACTTTGTACAGGCTTCCTAAAACAAACATTCTTTAATTTTAGGGAGCATAAGATATTTATTTTTACATGGATCAAGGTAAAAATGATGATGAAATACCTACATACTATATGGCATTTGATTAGTCCTCTTGAATCAAAGTGTCTCTCTCTTTTCCCTCCTTTCTCTCTCTGGTTAACTTCCTTTAACGTTTCTTGGTCATGCACTGAACCCCGCCCCACCCCTTTGTTCCTCTTTTCTCCTCTGTCTCCAGCTTCCCTTATCTGAATCTGTAAATGGCATTACTGAAACACAGTTCCTTTGTTTGGCTTTTGGAGAAAATAAATTCCCTCAACTTCCGCAGAAATATTGGGGGAAAAAACTTGTTTCCCTGGGTTTCATCACCTGCATTGCTGTTGGACGGTGTCCTGTAACTTTTGAGAGGGAGAGGGGTTGTGACACTTGCTAGTGTCCGTAGTTGAGGGCTGGAGTTATCCATCAAATTCATAATCTCAAATGGAATTCATAAATTGTACACAGGTAGTCCCAGTCATCAGCCGAATTACTGCCGGTTGATGCAGATGCTGGAGAAGTGGGAAAATATGCAGGAAGCCCTTTTTTTTTTTTTTACTGTGCTCATACCAGAGTATTTCAGAGCATAAAATGAGGCCAGCTAATGCTATTAGCAGCACTCATAGTGCTGGAGGGAATATTTGTGAGCCATAGTAGTAATCAGTGAATTAGTAGCTCTAGGACCTTCATAATAGTTTTTGAAGCAGCACATCAAAGGGATCCTGACTTCAGAAATGGTTTACCTGTGGTTTCTATTACATCCATATTCATTCAGACCTAGAGTTGGTAGGATTTTGACAGGTAGCTGTCTGAAGTCATGGCCCGCCCTATTTAGCTCTGTTCTCTCTACTGAAGAAAACAATGGATCTGTTCCTCTCCAGGGGTCAAAATTCTAAAATTGTCTCTGTGGGTATTGTGATAGCTTGGTTGTCCCAGACGCATATACTTTTGGAGCATACATAAGTATTTTAACATATATAAAAAAATAAAATGTTATATATAATAAATATATATATTATTGTACCCGAGTATGTAGCCCTGAGACAAGGATCTCAGGATTTTGTTTTCTTCCATTTTAATCTTTTGAGAATTGCTGGTTTATTCATCATTTTTAAGAGGTACCTAAGTGCACTTTCCCACTCAAGGGTCTATACAGTGAAATTCATCCCATTTAAAAAAAAAAAAAAATTAAAATCAGCATTTGACCTGGTGCTCAGCCAGTGTACTGCTGAACGCTAAAAGCCAGATATACTTTTTGTAAATGGCTCGTCAGGTGTTGTAGTTACTGTCTACAAACACTTACGATTTAAGATGTAGGTTTCTAGGGTTGTGCAAATGGATTTAATGCAGTTTGTATTAAAAAGCAGATTTGAATTAAATGCTTTGCCAGAGTTGTCAGCAGCCAAGCTCCTTAGACTAAAGTCATTTCAAGGATATATATTGAAATGGGACACTTTCTGCCCGAATCTGTTCTTTGCGATGATTAGACTTTAGTAACACACAAGGAATCTTTCAGAACCTTTCATCTACTTCATTTACATTGGTTCCTTTTATTTATGTATTTATTTTCATTCCAGGAAATCAAACAAAAACAGAAAGCACAAGAAGAGCTCAATAATAGACCTCCAACCCTTCCGCTACCAGATGTTGTCCCCGATGGGGAAGCACACTATGGTCAAAACGGGGTACCACTTCTTAATGGGCATGTACCACTGGCAGCTGCCAATCATCCAGATCTCCAACAGGCCAACCGTAACCATGGACTCTTAGGAGGAGCTTTGGCGAACTTGTTTGTTATAGTTGGTTTTGCAGCCTTTGCCTACACAGTCAAGTATGTACTGAGAAGCATAGCGCAAGAATGAGGAACATTACAGAAATCCAAGACCAAATTAGTGGTAGTTGCAGAATGAGTGGGACTCTTTGGGCATCAGACTTTGACACTGGGATAAATATTTGTGCTACCAGGATGCAGGTAAAATACTGGTTGGCTCATGGGTTTAGTTTGAAGCACGTGCAGTTTGTCAGAAAGGAGAAAAAAAAAAAGACGTTCTGCTCTCAATTCCTGTTGTCCTCACTACAGTTCAGTAGTGACTCACTGGCAAGTCAAAGCATTATTGATGAGACGTGGCATTTTTAGTGCTTTGATTTTTATAGCACTTACCCATTCTCTTTTCAGAAATTAAAAACCTTTTAAGGAAATAAGGCTTTTTATGAGATTGAACAATTTTTAAAATGATATTTGAAGACGCATCATATGTTCTACGTGAAACTTAGCTGGGAATTTCATTGCAAAGGGTCAGGGTGTATACATTTGGAATGAGTAAAATGCAAGTTTCCTCACTATTTTGGAAGGGCCTGGTTTATTGTGAACATCTGTGCTACAGAAAGTAGCTGGTACATTTTATAAAATAGAATGGACATCATTGCATATCTAGTCGATACTAGTGATTAGATTAATTGGAAAGGAACGCTGAGCGTGTTGGTTAAATGTGTTTTCAAAATCGTCACGGTAAAACTTAAGAAGGTTCAATTTGGGCAAAGGGAAGCGCAATTGCCAGCCTTTAAAGGCTGTTGGCCAGCAAAAAGCATTAATTAGTCTTGGTGTTTTTTGCATTTATTTAGTAAAAATTATGGTTTTTACATTTTGGAAGTTCTTGTCATTTAAGTGAAACAAGCTATTTTATTTTTGACCACAAGGTGCCACTGTTCAGTTTAAGATTAGTCTGCAAAGAATGAAGAGTTTGTTACATTTTCAGAAGAAACATCTCTGGATTTCTTGTATTTGGGTGTTTTTGGTAAGTGAAATGGCATTACCCTGAGGCTGTAAAGAGGCTGACTACCAAACCAGCTTCTTACAAGACAAGTGGATTCTTCTGAAAGGCCACTCACTACAGTAGACTTGTACTCCATACATGCAGTCAGCACTGCTTACCTTGACTGACCCTATTTTCAAACTCCATTACCAAAAAAAACCTTAACTGTAAGAGGCTTTTTGTTTTGTCTGAATTTTATCCTTTTTTTGCTTCTATTACATTAGTTTTGCTATTGCCCCATCAGCTGACTAACAGTTAAATTCCATTGGATGGTAATGAGGTTATGATTATATAAATATGCACTAAAACTACTAGTGTAGTTTGACAATCTGAAATGTTACTTTTACAGCTCATACC
>NW_005841914.1:1509332-1559647 GCF_000455745.1 Alligator sinensis | reverse complement strand
TCTTTCCCTTATGACTTAATCCTAAAGCTTTGACTTATCACAGAGACAAACTTCCTGTGCCTTTGAGAATTGGCAGTGGCCACCAAGCAAATGAAATACTTGCTCGTTGTTATGATATCATAAAGACTGTAATAGGTGTTGGCAGGGTAAAAATCTCTGCACGGAACTGCATTTTTTTGTTAAATTTTCTAAAGAGCCCAATAAATGTTACCTCATGTATTTAAGAATGTGGTTTTTTTTTTTGGTTTTTTTTTCTGGGCTGTTTTATTTTCCTTTACTGGTTATTGATGTTTGGTCTCTGCTTCTGCTTGGTACTTTGAAATAACCATTGAATTAGGGGGGGGCGGAAATAATGGTAAACCCATGAGCCATGTAGCATAGATAATCAGTATATATGTGCTGTGATCAGTTTTCTGGACTAGGTATGGATTAGCAGAACTAACACAAATAGCTCCATACTAAAGGAATCTTAAAGCAGACCTTAATGTGAGTTGGGGCGGGGGGGAGGGAGTGTGGGAAGGTATTGTTTTAAGACATGTATTTATAAACTTTTTGGAAAAAAATTGAATTTTGTTTTTGATCAAACTTTTATTTATAATTGGTTTTTAATTTGCCTCTTGTATGTGCTTAAACTGCTCCTGTTAAGAGAAGCGCCAGTTGTACCTGTGTCTACAAATGATTTTGTTCTGTCAGTCTTGGAAACGTGTTATGTCTTTTCTGCAGTGATGGAGATTTTAAGATTGTTTTACGGGCTGGGTTTTTTTTTTTTTTTTTGTGGGTTTTTTTTTTCTCTCCCCTCAAAGCATACAGGTCTGTAGCAATGGTTGAGCTGCCTCTTTAAATCTTAATATCACCAAACCCCGCTTGAGACATTCTTAGTATGCTGCCGTTGCTACTATTGTCATTCACTACAGGCAGACGTGTAAGGAGCCTGCTATGCAGAATGGGATATTTTTCTTCTCTCATGGAACCTTGTTGGGCCTCAGGAATGAAGACCAAGGCTAGAAAAACGTGGCTGTCGTACTTGTGAGCCATCTGTGAATACATCTAATTGAGGTGAAAGGATTAATAAAATCAAGAGGATGTTGCTTTTCAAAAAAACAAAACAAAACAGTACTTTTATTGCGTGATCTGAAGGCAGAGTATCTTAAAAGGAAAAAAAAAAGTGCCTCAATTGGGAGTGCAAAATTGATACTAGTTACCGAACCCTGAATATGCTGCATTTTTTGATGATTTAGAGGGGTTTTTTTTTGTTTTGCTTTTTGAAACGGAGCTTGTCTTCCACCAGTGATTTTTCTCTTTGACATCCTGGAGACTGAGAATGAGTTGGTGGTGATTTCAGGTGCTATTTGGGAAAAAATAGGAGCTGAAGCTGACTTGCTGCCCCCTCCTTGTCCCCCTCCCCATCTTTTTATACATGTCCTTTGCTGTTATGCCTTTGGTAGCAGAGTACTTATCCCTCGCAGTGTAGGTTTATTAAACAACATTTATTACAATATGCAGTTTCTGATCTTTGATTTTGTTACCAAAGTCAGTAGATGAAATAAATTTTGCCATGCAAAAATGTGATATCACGCCCCGAGGCAGTATGTTATCTCTATGACAATAAAAATGAAAGCTGTCCTTTAGTGTGTTATGCTGGTATCTTTGCCCTTCACTTCCGTGTTGCATTTTCATAGAGTAAGACTGTCACGTGCAGCTGGTGGGTTGGATTTACCACTCGCTTGGAACGTCGCATCTTGACTGTAGCCTTCTAAAAAATACAATTTTTTCTTTTTTGAATGACGGTTTTTGGATCTGTATGTAGTTAATGTTTTCCCCTGATCTCCAGTTGACGTCACTTTAAGCATGTTTTGAGGAGTAGAAATGACTGCATTGTAAAGTTATCCATTCATAATAAAAGGAAAAATAAAACTCGTGGTAGAATGCATATTTTCTATGAGATCAGTTTCTGGGAAAGGGAATTTTGGGAGAAGTCCTAAGCTGGAACGGTGGGAGGGACAGAATGTACAGAGACGAGCCCAGTGTTACTGAAGAAATAGGTAGTGACAATAACGGCTCCAATCCGAATATAGCATCAAAGCCTAGTTTCTTTTAAATGGCTACTTTTCAAGAAGCAAAGAATTTTAAAATGATACGGCGAGACTTTAAAATGGAGATTGTTTCCATACAGGCTGTTGAGGTACACTACCAGAAAACAGAATTCAAAATGCTTAGCAGCTACTGTAGCTGAATGACTTACCTTCTGTCAAGTCATGGGCATAGTTGGGCTCTCAAATGGTTCATTTGTTATTACTCTCCTTCCTCCATTAGATGCAGTTAATCAGTTCTTAAATACCAATTGCACAAGCCAGCAATGGCAGCTCCAGCTTTTGAGTGCCCCCAGTGCAATTGGCCTTGTACAAGGTGTGCAAGGAAAGAAGTCTCACTTACACTAGGCAATGGAGAAATAGCATTTCAGCTCTGCTTCTCTTTCAGGTAAGTCCTTAGACTGGTAAAAAAAAAAAAAAGTGCACGCTCCAAGTCTGGAAAATAACTTGAGACCCATTTTGCCTGAAGGGGTCTTGGCTCTGCTACGAACTAATCCATCAATGTCATTTCATCACTGCAGCATAGCTGTTGCTGTGATTGGAGTGCAGCACCCAACCAAATATACCTCTGTCCTTTTGGTCTGAGAAGCGAGTAGAAACCTTCATCAACTGTCCTCATAAATAAGAGTGCGTCCTGATTTGACTTCCTTTGAGGCGGGGAGAGGCAAAGGTTTAAGACTCTGAATTCGGTAGCCCCTGATCACTGTTACACTCGGATAAACACATCATAATTCTGATATTCTCTTCTGAACCAAAAGCGGATGGATATTTCAACTGATGGACTTGGCATAGTGTAAAATAGGATAATGGTATCCTGTCATTTACTTGCTCATCTTCATTTTACTGTTTTTAGAATTTGTCATTTTTCTAATAATAGATTCAGAGGCTTCTTTCTGTTACTCTAGTGAATTGAGTGGACCGCCATGCAAGTCATGTGCCCTAGTTTCCATTATATAATAGTATTTTCTTCATAATCAGGATATCTGCATTTCTTATTTTCGCCTGGATCCAAACTAGGCTTGGAAAGACTGCAGAGCAGTATAGCTGTGTAGTATTGAACCCTTAGTAGGGGATCTCTTTTGAACCTGACTATTTAGAAAGTTAGATGCACCCATCATTGTTTTAAATTGCCCCAAACAAGGGTCCATAACCTACTTTTTTTTCCTTTCTTTTCTGTATTGGTGACATAGGTAAAATAGTGCATCTGTGTACTATTAAGAGAAGAGTGGCCCTTTTGCATAAACTTCTATAATGAAATGAGTATACTCCGGTAACTACCCATGTAAAAGTCATGGCTTTAAAAAGATAGACCTCTCGTTCTTCATCACAACCACAGGCCCCTTCCACAGCCAAATCTATAAGAGGAAATACTCTTTTTTCCATGAGGGCTTGTAAGGTTTGCCAGTAGGCAGCACTGGTGAACCATGCCAGCTAGTACATTATACAGGAAACTTCACATACCCAGAAGGCCCAGGAGAGAGAAGGTGGAGATGTGAAAGGCTAGTTCTCACCTTGACTTGGTGCATAGAGGAGGAAACCCCAAAGGTTAAGGAACCAGCATGCTATGAGCTATTTCTTTTTCCAAGGAAAACCTCAGCAACTTAAAAACTTAGGTTTAATTCAGTCACACTGGGAAATCTATCCGTTTCAGGGGGCAGGAGGTAGCCTTTTACCCCTTTGAATTGCTTTCGCCTGTTGGCATCTAGGTGTAACCTTTCTATAACAAAGCAATTTGTAGGGGAAAGGCAGAATACCAAAAAAAATAAAAGCCATGCACTAGATGCTAAAATGTCCTATTTGCTACAGAATTTTCAAAGCATTTTTTAAAATGTGTGATCTTTAGGTGATTGAAGCTGATTTATTTGGCAATATCATGGTTTAATGAGCAAATATGTGGATTTAGGCAGGACATTTCCTTCTCTCCCCTCTATTGTGATACCCTTCCAATTTGTTTAGTGCTTCAATGAAATTAATATAAAAGCCTCAAATGGAGTTGGACTGGACCCAGAATAAGTTACATTTCCACACTGAGCTACCCTTACCTGCTATGCAACTGCATATTTAGCATGCATGTTGACCTTGAGTTGGGAGAAATTTTATGACGTAGTTGGTAAACTGAAAGGACCGGGCTATTTTTCAGTCTCAAAAAATACATGGTGTCAGAATCTTGGCCCTTTACTCCCTGCCAACAATCCTTTATTGGTTTATTTTTGAACAGCTTGTTTTTTAATTACTTGAGACACAAAAAAACCCCCTTGATTGCAATTTGGCTTTCCCTGTTGCTTGGTGAAACGGCTCAAAATGTGCTAACTGATTCTGTTTGTTTCAGACTTCGGGGAAAGGAATCGGAGTCCCTTTATTGAGATCCAGTTGGCATCCTTTCGTCTGGTGAGATCTTTTCGTCCTGCACCTCAGACAATGTTTTTGGGAGGTTTTTAGACTGTTGTAACACTTCAAAAGACGGGAATTGTGGGAGAAACCCTCGAGGAATGGTAACGTCAAATATTACAAGCCCAAAGCTTGCCTGTAGACATAGATGGGATATTGTTCATTTAGAGTGGTGGTGCTCAGTCGCAAGGTGGCACTGCAACATCACCTAGGTGTCAAGTGTGCGACCGAACCAGACTGCTGGAAACTCCCAACTGCTTGGTGTGGTTAGGAACGTATAGACAAAGGCTCCATGCAGAGTCTGAAATATTATTGGCATACCCTGCCGTGCTGGAGTATGTTGCAAAACACAAAGAAAGCAGCACAAGCCTTCCTCCCTCCTCCCATTGCAAGCTGCTGTTTGTTTCTAGCTGTCTGGGATTTATTTTGTGAAGCTGGTTTGAATAGGTAACCACCTGAATTGTGGTTGGGTTTAAATAACGGCACATGGGTATGTGTAAATCAAAGACTTGGTCATTTAGGGTTCCACCAGACACAGCCCACAGAGAACAACACAGCCAGGCAGTTGCAGCAGTGGATAGAAATAAATGCTTGTGGGTTCCCGAGTGCCTTGGCATCCAAAAATCATGATCTTTGGCACTGGTGCCTAAGTGTCTGTCCCTAAATCTGCAATGGGCAATGCTGGAGAGGCTCCAACCCTCCGCAGACCTTCTGAGATTTGGATCTTGCTATCCTTGCTGTCCTCAGACAAGATAAAGATTCATCTTGGAAGCCAAGGTAAATCACAGAGATCGTGACTTATTCTGAGACTCCAGGGTGCGTGGGCAAGGGGTGTGATGTAGTGGTCAGAGGACAAGCCCCGCAGGTTTATATATGAATCAAATCCAGGTCAAAAAATCTCCCCCTCAGCTAGGTTCTGTGGCTCAAAGTCAGTAATTACCTTGCCTAGCAATTCAGTTCCCTTTATATCCCGTGGTTGCTTGCCAGCTCTATTTGGATACGCTGTTTTACAGCATCTGCAGTTGTGTGATATTGGCTTGGCTTGTTCCAAATCCTCGCCGTTTTGAAGTGCCGCAAAGGAATGGCTGGGCGCTGGGAGCCAGGACATTTGGCTCTGATCCCATAAGTCCCAAGGGAACGAAGGGTGGCTTGCTTGACTTCTGGATGTTGCTTTCTTCCAGCATAGCCTGACTTTAATGCTGCCGGGCTTGCAGAGTATGATGAAGCTTCATGTTTGAGTGCTTTGAGATCTTTGGATGGAAGGTGTGAGATGGTGCACAAGGGGCCGTTTTGGTTTCAGGCTGGCATGGTGCTGCTTTGGGTGTGACAGGGACACCGACATGCTGTCCTGTCTCCATGCTCGGGCAAGGCTCAAGTATCTTGGAGCAGCTGGGCTGCAGCGATGCCATGTGGATAGGCCTTGCCGGGAGATGCAATGCTGAGCATGCCTCTCCTCAACAGCTCAAAGGCTGAGTTTGGGGCCATGGGAGTTGTACCTTTTCCACTGACCCACTAGTCTGAGCCCATTACGGAGGGGTCTCTGGATTGGGGTAACGCCTGCCTGTGATTTGGCAGGGTGGCAGGGATTTCCCCACGAGCCCTGCACCGGCCTCAGCATTTGGCTTTTCGGATGGGAAAGGGGATGTTGCATGACTCGGGCTGTCTGCACCAGTAGACAAAAACGCCGTCGCCCCACTCCAGCCTCGAGAATGTCATTTCTTGCCATGGTGTGTGGATCTGTCAGGGCTGTTTAGCTGCAATATGACAGATTGTCCTATTAATGTGTCATCAAGTGCACTTTTACAAATTCATGGCTTGTCTACAACTAACCTGAAAAGGGGCTTAAGTATGAGAAGGCGCCAAAGAAAGTTAAATATTATTAAGAAATAAAGACTGCCACATAGTTTTGATGGAATGTGAGCTGGGGGGGTTGTTAGCTGTTTTGATGGGCTGTTAACTGTTTAGTTTCTCTAGTTTTATTTTTTTTTCTTTTCCCCCCAAGATCTGGTTCTGTGATTCTGCGACTGACTCGCGCTGACTTTTTTTTTCCCCCCTGGGATGTCGTTTTACCAGTCCATACTTTAGGGTTTTTTTCATTGGAAACATGGATGTAATGATCCTATCCCAGCATGATTCTTTAAGATCTGCTAATGGGTTGTGCTGCAGGCGTGCTGAGTATTTATTGCTTGGGAGATAAGTAACAAAAAAAAAAAAATAAAGTGGGGGGACTCATTCCTGGGAACACATTGGTATAATGAACAGAGGAGAGGGTCGATGTTGGGGCACCCTGAGCTCATCAGAGATTGCAGCTGTCTCACTGTGCCAAGCTGCACTCCTCAACTTCTCTGTGCCTCAGTTTCCCCGTCTATAAAAACAAGTCTGTTTTTCCTTGTCTCATGAGTCGGTGAGGATGAAACCCCCTATGCTAACTGCTTTTAGGATTTCCCCTGGGACGTGGCAAGAAGACAACTTAGCCCCACACTGAATCTGAGGTGGTCTAGAAATTTTAAAATTATTTTTTTTGCATAGAGCAAAGCAGAGTAAAAGACAAGCCCCGATGCCTGGATGGGTGTCGTGTTGCTATGTGCCTATTTCAAGCCACGTACTTCTAACCTTGCCCCATTTTCCTGTGTAGATTTGCAAACTTCCCTAAAAAGTGCTAATTCCCCATAGAAAATGAAAGGGAGGTGGTGGGGAATGGGGCTGGGGGGTGCTGATTATAATATATCTCCGGTACAAGGGCCAGGTCCACTTATCAGTGAGTCTCTAATAGGAATGTGAAGAGAATAGGCTTGACAGCTCATTAGAATATGATCCCTCCCCCTTTTTTTTTTTCTTTCTTCAAGTTGATGGAAACTCTTTCAGGAAAGAAGTACTTATTTGCTGAGGTAGAGCAAAGGCTGAGGAGGGCTTTGCCAATTTGCAGCTAGAGAACGGAGCAAGGGGAAAAATTAGAGATGATCAACACTTAGAGAGAGAAAGGGAAAGGTACCTGAAATACTTTTGCACGGGGAGGAAAGGAACTAGGATGAGAGAGGCACAAGACTCCACATCCCCTGACAGCTGTTTACAACCCCGGGACTGACTGCTCATCCTGCCAGACATAGGGCTAGACTTAGGACAACTTGGATCCTAGCGGACCTGGGCGTCTTCGCCGTTTCTTTGCTTCTCTCTGCTTTACCTTGTATTGTGTGAGAGAGGATGTTTCTTTCCTCCAAAGACTGAGCGCCTCCAGCTTCCCCGCAAGACGAGCAGCGACAACAGTCTTGGGTTTTCGTCTTCCAGCATCTATGAAGGCAGAGACAAGTGACGGGAGCTTCTCGTAGAGGAAGAGGGGCCACCCCTGAGCGGACGATGGATGGAGCCCATCGAGTCACCCTTTGAATTGTGCGGCAGGGTTCAATGACATAAGGCAAAATCTCCCATTGAAAAGGAACAAACCCACAAGCCCCCAAATGGGCTTACATGTTTTCAGCTCTGGCCTGAGCTACCTTTCTCCTCAATCACTGGACTTCTTCTAGGTTTCGTAGCCAAGCAAGCTTCAACCGAGTCTGAAGACTTGTCGGGGCGGGGGGTAAAATTTAAAGACAGAGTGGAGGGAGAATTTCCAGGACCTCTTGTATTGATGATCAACCTAAAAAGCTGAACAGACTTCCTTCCCTTCCCCTTTGCCTTCTTCAACTGCTGCCGTGGATCCGAGTTTGCAAACCGACCTATCGATGTCATTTCAATGCATCCAACTTGAAGAGAGCTCTCTCCAGAAACAGGCGCGTTGGTGCACGCTGATACTTTGACATCGCCTACCAGAGTGGCTCACCTTCAGCAGCAATACTTTTTCTTTTTAGAGATAAGTCTGTATTTATTATTTCTTTCTGCTCCTTTCATCCAGCCAGCTGTCCCCCCCCAAAATGAGGAGCTGGATCTGGGTATTCGTGGCTACGTTACTCTGCCAACAGCTGTCTCTTTTTAGAGTGATGGCAGCAAAAAAAGAAAGGAAGAAAATGAAAGAACCTAATCAGTATACAGAGCCCTTCAATGCCACCCTGTCCAACAGTGAAGAACTGCACGGGCAATCTAAGGTACGTCTTCAGCTACGAGAATAGTGACCCTATCTGTCGTCAGTGCACTGTGTACAATAGTCTCTAGCTGTAATGTAATGTCAGACTGTTTTTTTTCCCCCTTTGAACAGCCAGTCTTAACAAATTCCCTTTCACTTGCAAGCGAGAGATGTTACAATCTTCTTGCTCTGGCGGGACTCCAAGCTTCCCCAGAAATGACTGGAATACAATAGACAGTGATGACGACTTGCTTTATAATGTGCTCTTATTCATATGCCCATCCCTGCAGGGTCTGAGCTATGAAAGCATCCTGTTTACTAGGAATTCTTAAGTGTGCAAATTACTTTTGCCCCCCAAAAAGGGGTAGCTTAATGAGGGAAATATGACTGTGTAGTCTTAAGGCGAGTATCGTGGTTTCAGTAATGATGCTGGAATATTAGTGAGTCTGTTGCACACACACATCTGTTGATTATGGACCATGCTGTCAAAGCTGGCTTGGACAATACAGAGGTATCAGCACCTGAGTATGCCTAAACCTTTTCCGCACCAATGGCTGCATGTGTTGGGAATTACAGGTCAGAAAAAAACCTAGCGGAGAGATGTGATCTATAGCGGGGGAAAGAGCATGTGTGACATATGTCAGTGCCTGCTTGTGCTCTTTTACCAGGTGTAGCAAGTGAACTCTTCAGGGTAGGATCTCTCTAGTCTGGTGTCAGGGAGAATCGTTCCAGCCTGAAGTTTGCAAAAAGCTGCAGATCAGTTGTCTGGAGCCCTTAAAATGAAGCCACTGAAGACTCCCATTGTGTGCGTCTGGGATGGGGAGGGTGGAGCAAATTTATAAATTGCTGCTGGGATTACAAGCTGGAAAGAATGAAAGAGGACTGAGTGCCGCAGCGAGACAGGATGAGTAACCTCCTCCATCACACGGTTCCTTTTTGGCCGTTTCTCACACACGAAAATGTCCCTTATTTCAAATGTAGATGACCTCTAAAAGGCGACGTCTTTGATCATGGGCATTGGGGACGGCAGTCGCTATAGCAATGGAGGAACAAACCTGTCAAAAATTGGGGCACGGCCGGGAAGGCAAATTAGAACAATTGGGCTGACATTCTCAATCTCCCATTCAAAGCCATTGTGAGAGTAATTGGTTAAGGTTGGGCAAGTCTGGGAATCTGTCTTCTATATTAAAAAGCTGGCGGCTGCTCTTAAATGATCATTAAGGGGAGTGTAGGCAGCATCTCTTCTGTTAACCTTGTGCTGTTTGCGGGCTTTATCATTACAGACTGTGTTACTGGGCACATTCTTGAGGGGCTCAGGCTTCTGATCTCAGTCACTTCTCCCTGTTGCCTCTTTAAACATTTCATTCTCCTTATGCACATTGAGCCAAATCCATCCCAGACGTAGCTGCTGCAGTCCATCTAGGAACGAATGTGGCCCAGTGAGCAATTCATCTGGCCCTCATTGGCACCTGTCCTTATTTCAATGCCAGCAGAAAAAAAAAATCTAGTCCAGGTTTAAATGACCATATTATTGCTAGAAGAAGTCGCTTTGCTGTTTAAGGGCAGTGGATGTATATAATAACATACTTCAGAAGCTGCAGCTTCCCCCACATTGAATTGCTTTGCCTTGCAAAATGCACAGCAAACATTTGACTACTCAAAGAAGCTAATCGTTCAGTGAAAACCGTTTCTATCAAGTAAAGGGAGGGGATCAACCCAACTCTAGATGCAAACACTTTTGAGCGCTGGGGATGTTTGAGATCCAGTTCCAAATTTTGCATCTTGAGCTGATTCTTCTAGGAATGCTTCTAAATATATCACGGATGACAGGCCATGGATGAGTGTGTGTTGTATTTTATATTTATATAGCACTTTTCAAGCCAAGGGGTTTTATCCAAATTATAAATGTACAGCACCATGGAGCTGCAACTGTCTCTGGGGTGGACAGCGGCCATTGAACAGTGTACACCACAACAAGCACTTTGGTCGAGCACCGCAAGGAAGGCTGGAGTTTTTAAGGTCTCCTTTGAGAAATCCCAAGGCAACGGATTCACTCAGTTTTATGCATCCACTTGTATCATTGACCCTATCATATTCTGAATGTGTGGTTTTACATTGCTGCGGGGGTTTATACCTGATCTTGAGGCTGCAAACTGCTTTGCAAGCTCTACAGTGTGGTAGAGATAAGTATGTCCACCTCTTACTGAATGAAATGTGTTTAAGCTAATGAGCGTGAATTCAGCAGCCAAGCACAATTTGATCTATTTTTATGCATGAGCAGCTTGGTGTGGTTAGAAGTAAGTGTCTATTAGATTAAAATGTTTTAAAAATAGGGTTAAATCACCAATGCTTTCGTTCAAATCTGCCTATGTGGTCTGATGGTTGCCTGGGAGTGGCTGATCACAAAGGAGATGTTACTTTTAATGGAGGATTTACATATATGCTGCCCCCTCTTCCTCTCCCCTCAGCCATGAAAGTGCGGAGATCGCCTGCATCTCCCTCCCACTCACTAGACTACGTCAAAATGAAGAAACGAGCCCCTTGTGCTTCCTTTTGGTTTAGAACGATTGAGTGTTGAAAGAAAACTGCTTTAAATGTCTTATAAATATAAAATACCAGATGTGACAGAGGAGTAGCCAGAAATTAGTGGTTTGTACATTACCCATAATTTGCATCTTACAACGAATAGTAAGTGACATGGTTTGAAGAGGCGATGGCCCTTCTTAGCCAATTGGAGGGAAGAGGAGATTGGGCTGCGGTGTGAAAGACTGCAGGATTTTTTTCTATGAGGTCATTCAATAGATTGAAACTATTTTCTCTTCAGTTATCCTTCTACCTATTCTTGACGACGACGATGATGATGACATTTACATCTCATGCGGAGGGCGGAAATCAGAAATTTGTGCTTTCAGATCTTACCCATTTAACTCAATCACTGGCTAGAATGGCTCTCACAAAGATGGAGTTAGATTTGCTAATTTATATATCTTAAAAACCTTTCCTTCTATTCTTCCAGCCTTTTGCAATACAAATTAAGGCTTTGTCAACCCTTAAAAACTCAGCAAACAAATGGAGAATTGGTAGGCTTATGAAATCACAAGGATCAAAAAGCAATTTTTTGCATGGGACGGACTCACTTCTACCCTTTCAAACAGGGGCTGAGTGAGCTCCCTGCTGATGTGAGCAATGTAGGAGCTACCTGGTAAGCCTCTGAGAAAAACAGAGAAGCTGAGGTTTCATAGTTTCAGTGTCATAGTTTCAATCTCCTGTTATCTTTAAGGAAATACTATGCATCATACCTCCAGTATTTTCCTCTCATTGCATCACTTTTAAAATAGCTGGGTTTTCCAGCATATAAAGAGGGTCCTCATCTTTGGTACAAACATGGATGTTCCAAGACAAGGACAGGATAAATTGATGTTGAGGTTCTGGGACACTTGTCTACAATTATGGTTTGGTTCCCACATCCTCCACATGCACTGCTGCTTTTTCCTTGCTGAGCACAGCCTTGGGTGATCAAAAGGGCTGGAGAATAACTGTGTTAAACTCAGTGCTCGTTGTGAGCCAAGTCCATCCTTGTTGTTTGTCTGTTCATCTCAAGAGAGTGGGGCAACTTGGTGTGGGTGGGAGTGATGATTTACTTCCCTTTTTTTCCTCTTGAATATTTCCTTTCATGCAAAATGAATCAAATGTTTTCAGCGATAAAGTGGTTCTAATTTGATAAATATTCTTCTGTTGAGACACAGAAGAGGCAAGTTTCCATGGCTGTCAGTTTGACACCTGTCATGAGCATTAATCACAGAACAGTCTCAGGTCAGCATCCTCCAAGCCTGGTCTGCAGGGACCTCTTCCATCAACTGGATGGGCATTTGACCTCTGCATCTTACGTAGTCCTTTGCTTCATTGCCGAGTTTGCCACTATTACACATAGCCCCTTGGCATCGTGCTTTGACCCTTCCTGATGATGGCTGACTTGTAGATAGGGGCTGATGTTCCTGCTACATGTTGGTTAATGGAGTTGGTTGTCTTAGCTCAGGTAGATGTGGCCTGTGCCTCAAGCAACAGAGACCTCGGGTCCATTTCTTGCTGCCAATGACCCAATCAAAGGTAGGGTGTTACACCCAGGAGGAGTCAGCGGCATGCATTTGTCTGCCAGGGAAACTAACCTGATGATGTCTAAACAGGCATTGAACAATAACTTTTTGATCAGTGTTGATCTGGGCTAGATTTGAGTTGGCAGCCAGAAGAGGATTAATGTGCTTGATCCTATTGCCAAGCAATTAATCCTTCTCTCACCTCCCCCCACCCCACGTTCCTCCCTCCCTCCCTCCAATCTCCCAGCTCAGTTAAGGGCTTTACTTTAATGCAAGGATCTGAGCGTGTTTTTTTTCCTGCTTCCTCTTCAATTGGAAGTTGCTCTGAGAAACGCAAAATGCTCCGACCCATCCCAAGGACACAAATCTCTTCTGGTGCCACAGGTATGTGTTAATCAGTTGAGGAGTCTTTTTTATGACAAAACCCCAGTTGGGCTTTCATAGACCCAGCCACCACAAGTGCATATGGCCCACCATTTATTGTTTGGTATTCTGCATCTTTTTGCCAAATATTATCCATTCCAGAGCTGCTGTCCTGAGAAAGGAGAGGATACCTGTTTCATATCACCCCTTCACGGTCAGCCTGGAATAGCGGTGTCTTCATCAGACATCAGCTACTAATTCATAAAGACTAAACAGCAATTCAGTGAATGCAGTCTCTTGGTCTGCAAGCAGTTTAGAAGATTTTCTTGAATTAACATTGTCCATTTATGTTCCAAATGACTGCTGCTTGGACTGTGCAGTGTCATTTTGTGTGTGCTTTCTACTAGTCCCTTTCTCCGAGCACGGCTTCTCTGTCTGGGATGGGATCGCATCACTTGCCACTGCAGTGCAGCTATCTATCCCCAGAGATCACTTCTATCTCCTTTCCACCCTGAAAAAAATGAGGAGCCCCAGTGATTTCAAAGAGATTCAGTGTGGAGGTGAAGGCCCACTGGAGTCAGGGCATCCTTCTGAGCTACCCAATGGTATTTAAACTGGAAAGTGAAGAGTAATTCTTCCGGTGAAAGGCATTAGCAGGTTTTCAACAGAAATTCCAGTTAGGATTTGGCTAGGACACAAGGCTTAACACCTCCTCTCTAGTGACAACTCCCAGGAGATCCTAAAAAACACAAGTGGTCAGGACCTTGGTTTTACATCTCATTAATAACCAAGTGTGTGTGTAACCGTGAGTTATTAGTAGCTGACAAGGGATATTCCATGCTAAAAAAGAGTGACATGTCATTTTTAACTGATTCCAACCAAAATATGTTACCGGAGTTAGTCATTTGTTACTAATTATATATTGGGGCTGCTGATGCTGTCTGGTGTAAATCAGGAGCCACACTATGGATGTCCATTGCTAGGCTGCTGCAGAACTGAGTGCAAGTGAGAGAATGATAATCAGCTCCAATTTGTGTCTAGTCAAAAGTTAGTCAAAAAAAGAAAATTTGTTAAATATTCTCCAGCAGTTTAGTATAAGAGTGATGCAAAATAACAAGTGTCCAGTGATCTGGGGGCTCATAGAGGAAAGCTCAGGATGTCATAAATAGGAGGCAGAGAACAGATGTAGTTAGGACCACGTGGATCATAGCAACTGCTCAGAGATGCACAAGTTTATTGGAGAAAGCTGAAGGGGCACTGTCTCAATGCAAAATCTCTTGCTCTGCCTCCCCAAATCCTCACTTGTTCTACTAATGGTGCTGGAGATGATCAGGAGGGACAACTTTTTAATGCTAATTTGCTAAAGTATAATGAATGCAACGTTGGTTTTCTTAATTTCTCATTTCACTCAGCCCAGACCTACGTTGGTCGGCAACATTTTGGTTCAAGAGTGAGATGGGCTTGAACCAACTCTCAGATCCCGCACCCTTGAACTTCAGAAGAGTTCAAACATTTCTCAGGCTCCAGATTCTTCTGTTTGATGCTACAGTAATATCAGCAGTTCGTTGCATGACAGGAGAGTCCAGGCCAGACCCTCTGTGGTGCCTCTGGGCAGCACACGCTGTGTTCGTCTGGGAGCTGGGGAGCCAGAGGGAACCACAAGGTCTGTCTGCACTCAACAGCTCAATTACAGCCCAGCCAGTTTCTTATCTGCCATTAGAGACGTTCTGGGGCTGGAGCTTCTTGTCAGTTTTGCAAGCTGATTCTTATGCGCGAGCAAAAATGCTTGGGCTTGAAGGCAATGTAAAAATGCCAGTTCTAACATCCATTCAAAGTCAATGGAAAGAGCCAGACTGATGTCAGTGGACTTTGGATCAGGTCCACGAACCCAAGCCTGGTCTCATCAATTGATAAGAAAAACTACCCACTCCAGCCGGGCACCTCCGCACTAAGGAACAGCAAACGCTGATAGAGGGGACCCATCTCCTGCTGTGCCGGGTGCCTGGGAGCGCGCTCAGTCCTGGCGATACCTGAGTTGGCTGCAAGCACGCTCTGCTGCTGGAGCCTGCCTCTGCCAAGAAAAATAGAGAGGCTTGCATGCTTATTCCTGGGATTGCTTGTGCATGCCATAGTAATTAAATAATAATACCACAAGGATGGAACATTCATTTTAACCGTCAATCATGCTTGCTCTGGAGAGATCGGGGAGAGCCATGGCTGCCCTGCAGAGGGATTTGTAATTTAAGGAAGCCACAGGAGCGATTGTGTTGAGCTGCAAGAGGATTTCTTTGTCCTTTATTCTGCAGGGATGTGCCACTTTTTCTCTCTTTTTTTCTTTTTGGTTTGCTTCTCCCAAGCTGACCCTTGGCTGCTGCAAAGGGAGCCATCTTCACACTAAATAGGTCAGCTCTGCCCAGGGCTCTGCTGGCTCTAGCCCCCAGCCTGCCTGCTTTCCAATTATTTAAGCAGGGAGAGGGCTTTATGCCCATTTCACAGCCCAATGAAACCAAAGGGAGCCTTTGAATCAGGCCCTGACTCCTTTGCCCAGCTCATTAGGTTTATTTGTGCAGCCCACTAGGCAACATTGCTGAGTCCTCCCACATGAGCCAGCTGTTTCCACTGGGGTCCAAAGCATTTTGGTTTCCTCTCCTCTGGAACCCAGCTGTTCTCTTGCTTTATTTCCTGCTCCACCTGGGATCATTTCCACCTGCTTTATGAGCCGCACTGTGGCTTTACCACAGACCCTCCAACCTCACTTCCTTCTGCAGGAGAACAGCACCTGCTTGGCTCAGCCATGCTGTATGAAGACACCTGCCAGTTCTTTAAAAGGGAGACTTAAGCTCCCAGAAAATTCATGCATACAAGATAGCGGAGCATGACTTAAGGCAAAGTGTGCCTTTGCTCAGTGTCAGGGATGAGAACCAAACACAACCTGAAACCTCAGCTTTTTCCTGAAATTTCAATGCAGATTTTTGACCTCTGTGCTCAGAAGAAGCTGAACCACATGTTCTGCTCCAAATGCTGCTCCAAACTTCGGGCAGGATCTGCCTCATGCCTTTGCAGCTTGGCCCCTCTGGGGTTTTTGTTCACCTCGATTTGCATAGACACATTTACGCCAACAGCTGCCGGTGAAAAGGACTTGCATCCGAAGCCTTTCAGAGGCCACCTTTTTAATGTCCTTCATCCTGTTTTATAAAGATTTCAGTCTGCCAGTCTGGAAGCAGATGAAATACGATGCGACTGAAGTGACCGATCACACACCGGATGGGGTTTTCACAAGAGCCAAAGAAACTTAAGTGTCCAATTCTCATTTTTGGAATTTTGGTATCTGAATTTCTTGGGCTACTTGGAGACTGCAAGCCACCACGAATAACGACTACCAAAGAGTCAAAGACAGAGCTGAAATGAATAGATTTCTAAGACCACGTAGGCTAAAATGTAGCCTGCAGCTGACTGCAGACCAAGTTACAAAAATCAAACTCTGTTCAGGGATATTTTTGAACAGAAACAGCGGCTTAGTTTTTTTTTGAGTTCCTGTGAAATGTTACCCTTTACTCTTGTTTTAGAGATGTTTGCTGAATCTGAGCTATTAAGGGAGTGTACCTGACAGTCATAATTCTGACACTAATTACTTAATTATAGTGGAATGTATCAACAATTTGGAAAAATGATTTGGGATACCCTCATGCTGGCTTATTCTGTAGATACCAGTTACCTGGAGGGAAGGGGCTGCCTGGATAGAGCAATTCTGGGGAGTGAATTCTGCCTGTGAGTCATGCCTGAACAGAAAATCACCTGAGATTAACTTCAAGTTTTCTGAGACTCAAGTTTAACTTCCCCTCCCCTACGCTGCCAGATGCACAGAGCACTTTGCATTGCTTGCTGTCTATCCATTTGAAAACCATCTATTGACTCATGCTATTGAAAGAAAATAGTTGTGGTCATATCTATCTGTAATCAATGTATTGCTGCATTGCCCTGTGTTCGTGTGCCTGGACTCATGCTAGAGAGGGTGGGTTTTTTGGGCTGTGCATCAGGTCGGAAACGCTGGCGCTCTTTATAACTGCAATCTGGAATTCCATCAGGCTCCCTCAGACTTCTGGGGGAGATAATTCGGCTCCAGACCACTTTTGCTCTGCACACATCTTGCAGATCAGATCGTGCAAGCTGCAATCTTCTCTCTTTAAGGTGGATGCAAAAGAAAGGGTTTGCCTTGGTATCCTTGGCCAAAAACTCCCGGCCTCTGCCTCCCTCCTCTGCTGCTGCTGTGCAGTGTCTTGTCTTCCAGTTACCTGCCTTTCTCCACCTCAACCATGACTGCTTTCTGATTGTGAATCAACTCTCTATAAATGCATGGAGTTGACAAAGTGTTTTGGATACTTCGGACTGCTGAAGGTGCCCTATGCATGTTGGGCAGCTGCATATAATATAATTAAAATAGTGCACAGGGTGAGCAACACCAAGCTAATTGCTTTAGCTAGCCACTGCATAGTTGCTTTTGGCAACATTTGGCTTTTTCCCTGATGGAGCAAGGACACTGCCATTACCAAGATGGCTATATCTATTTGTTCAACTCTGCTGTGAAATATGAACTTCCATTTCTACCCAGGAGAACTTTTACAATCTTTTCTCCGATGCCTGAAGAAGGACGTTTGTGCCCAAAAGCTTGCAATTAAAGAATTTTTTTGGCAAAAATCTAGTTGGTCTAATAAAAGATATCACCTTTACCATGAGTCCTGATTCCTTAGGTAAAGCTGGCATTTTTGAGCAGTAGCAGTACTGCGTACGTATAGCATGGCACATGTATGCAGTGCTTAGCAGATGAAGACTAAAGAGAGATTTTTTAAAGCAGAATGCTTAAACTTTGAATTGTCAGTAATGGCTCCGTTCCCTCTCCCTGCTTTTCCCAGCTTTCATTTTGTATCCTTCCTGAACCACATGAGTTTGTCCAACCTGCTGCTACATAAATTGTTGCTCGCTAGTTTCCAACTCAAATGGACTTTTAGTGGTCTAGGAATCTTGTCAAATACCTATTAAATTCACTGCTGTGTTTTACTGGCTTCCTGTTTGAATGTCTCAATCCATACCCGCCCCACCTTGCTTGGGGAAGCAAAACCACATGCTCCTTGGATGATTTCCAAGGCTTGACAATAGGCATTTTTTCAGATTTGATGTGTTCATTCCAGTATTTCCTCTCCCCAGCTCTTTCATTAACGAGTCTAAATTTTGAGGCATGATTCATTAAGCTCTGGGCTTGACAGTTCATTCTGACGAGGGCAGAGATGATTCGGGTTGGAGAAGGGCTTGTGTTTTCTTCTCCTCCCTGCAATGGGAATTTTGCAGCCGGATGTGTGAATGGATGGGTACCTTGATGGCTGACGCTCAGTTGGTCTTGACGGGGCAGATAGCTGATAACAAAAGGGCCACAGGGCTTTCCGTTCTCCTTGGAGCTGAAAGTTCAGTCCCAGCTCAGATGAATAACAGCCAGCAGGTGTGATGATCCGACGGCTGTGGCTGAAAGCCTTTGTGAGATGAACATGGGAATATTAATCCAGCTTCCAGTATGGCATGGATCCAAATTGTAAAACCCTCCAGAAAAAAGCTATGCATTCTGGATGGCCTTAGCAAGATCCAGAAATGGGACTGGCAGTAGATGGTTTAACTGGTTTCAGGTATATTCAAGATGAATCCTCTTAGGTCATGACAAGGAGTTTATACTTCCCAAGGTGCATCTATTGTGTGCCCATACAGAAGGACTGCCTTCTCCATGGCTGCCTCTCTTGACGACTTTCCCTAGCAGGTGTTTGATTTTTATTTTTTTTGTTCTTTTAATTAATGACATAGGCTAAGGGGATCTATGTCTAAGTCTATGGCACAGTTTCCCCTCCCATCACCCTCCGTGGAACCAACTATGGCATGCCAAATCTTGCAATGAGAAGATAGATGAGCACCTTCTCAGTAGGTTCACTGTATATATATGTAGTGAGAGCATCGTTGTCCAGCGGGTCAGGAGCCTGATGTCCACAACTCTTCTAGTGCAATGTGGTATGGTCACAGTCTGGCTCATAGTGAAGTCCTGGCTCTAACTCACCACCCCCACTTGCATACTCAAGTCCAGGCAAGCTATCCTTGGCTTTTATAGCACTTCCAAAGCCATGTCAGAGTCTGTCCTATTAGGAGGCGAAGGACATTGAGATAAAAACTCAGGGGAGAGCCCAAACTAGCAGTGCATGGGAGATATACCCATTCACATGTCCATGCCATTATATTAGCTCCTTTTTTGAACTGGTGTTCTTCCTCTCCCCATAAGTGCACGTGCGTGTGTGTGCGCACACCTGTGCATAATGTAAAAAGAGAATGAAGTGTATGACACAAACCTCATTTTCCCCATCTGGGGATAACAAATCCTATTTATGGTGGTTTTGAAAAAATTCATGTTGGCAAAGCTGATGCATGGCAACCTTACTGGTAGTCATCCTGTTAAAGAAAGTCAGACTGAACTGATAGCCTTACTTTCTTTTCTTTGCTACTTTCATTGATATTAATGCCCAAGCCAGGTGCCTGAACAATGCTGCTGACAAGCATGGTAGCATTATTACACCAACAACACGCTCCTTTTGCACAGTTATAAATAGGAGGTGGGGAAGCGGGGAGCTGGAACAGCAATGGATAATCAAGTGCCAGCTGCTTACTACAAAGGTAGCATGAAGCATTGGCTTAGTATAGATCCTGCCAGAACAGGAAGGTTTCTCCATGACAGCAATGCATACATGTACCTGACACTTAAAACTTGGAAGACATTTTAGGCCCTGGAAATTTCATGGTCAAGCTATCAGTCTCATGGTATCTCTTTGAATCCAGCCTTTTCACTCCTAAAGGAGTGCAGGTGGGTGAGCAGGGTGGTTGTCTATGGGGGACAGTAGCAGGGGTTTCCCATGAATGTGTTAACTTATCAGGCAGGTGAAGCCATAAATAGTCTGCTTGATCACCGGGTGGAAACTGCAAACTGGTTGCATATTTCTGACCTCCACGATCTTCTCACTGCTGCACTTTCCCAGCCTAACAAGGAGGGCGAAGCGGCACAGCTGGCTGTATGCTGTCCCTGCTCTGCATGGTTGTTTTTTCTCAGCCTTCAATGCATCAAGGCCATCTTTGGCTCAGTGCAGTTAAGCAAAGCAAATGGGCTTGTACAACTCTAGTAGAAATGGGGGTCAAGTCACTCACTCCAGTCATAACCTTTGGGCTTTGTATAGGTCTCATCTGACTGTTTGCCTGGCAGGTGGCCAGGCCTAGCACATATTGGTGCTTTTTAGAAAGTTTCAGGAGATCTCCTTGTGTCTTGTCCGGTAAAACTTCCCTTTGATTACAAGTGTAGCAGTAGCACCTCCTGCTTTGGGATTGGCACGTGTGGTCTGCACGTGTCTGCAGATGCATAAAGTGCATGTGCATGCACACATGCATGTAAGATATATAGATGGATGTGTTTGTGCATGCCAGCATGCATATGTTTGTGCTTGTGTGTACCACAATAGATATTTCCATATAGATACTACTGCTCAGTTAAGCAACCTTTGCTTAGGGGAGACCTGTAGGCACGAGTGAACTGTTTGGGCACAACTGGTGGCAAGGAGGAAAGCATAGTGCATGCAGAGTGTTTCCCTGGTTGCACACCTGGGCATAGCACAGAGCGGGCATAGACATGCTGCTCATATTTATATCATGGTGGCACCCTGCAGCTCCAGTGATAGCCAGGAACACACTGTGGTAGGCACTGAAGGTATCAACACTTGGGTCCAAAATTTGTTACCTTCCATTTAGTTATGGAAATGATCAATATGTGCAAGTGGCCTTTTTGGCCTGATGCAGTTTGAATTCCATTATCCGTGTAATGTGGATGTATGAGCTGCACCAGATGAATGGTTAGGACAGCTGCCCAGGAAGCAGGAGATTTGGGCTTGTGGAAAACCTTCATGCAGGCGGCACTTGAACTTGTGTCTCTCTGACTCCCCAGAACAGGGATCTGACCACTAGGCAGCATGTTAGGCCTCATCCAAGCTCTTCTCCACTGTCCTTTGAAGCTGGACTGTTGGGCAGCCCAGACAAGGAGATATGTGGGACTAGGAATAAGAGAACAGATGGTGTGGGGCCCATTGAAACAGCTGATGACTTGGAAAAGGACAGGTTTCTAGCTTAGACCTTGGCTCCCAGTGGGGCAAAAAGTACCCACTGCTGTCCATGTAATGCCTGTTAAATGCAAAGTGCAGTGGCTCAGCTTCAAAAGGAAAGCACTAGATATTATAAAGTTTAACTTGTAGCGCTAGCATTCTCTGGGATAGATGCTCACTCGGGTCCATATGACTTTGCCCAGTTGCCTTACCCATTGAACTGCATGACTCTGTCCCTCTGTGGCAGTCTTTGTCTTGTGCTTGACTATTAAATAATGTTGTTTACCCAACATAGCAACCCTTGCTGCAGCCTGCAAGATAGGGTCTAGTTCCTGTAGTTCAGAGCCCTGTCTTCCTATGCAGAGGATGACTGCTCTGACCTCCACAGTCGCGCTCCATGTCCTTACATGATAAAAACTACCCTTCCACACCCCAGATCCCAATCCCAACTGATCTTCATTGGAGGCTGTGCTGGCACTTGCCATCTCTGAAGCGCATGTCCCTCGGAGGTCAGTGTGTTTTGGATGGAGGGGTCTGGTTCAGATCCGTTCTGCTGCAGAGGTTCATCTGAGAGATGCCCAGACAGTGGCGAGGGCAGGGAGCGCCAGCCTTCTGTACCCAAGGTTGGGATCTTGTCAGTGGCCAAAGAGACGCAATGACGTCCCTTCTGTGTTCTTGTTTCTCTTTAGATGCTAGAATCTCCGGACCCTCGAATCACAGATCCACGGCGCACCTGGATCTCATTCGTACACCGCCCGGATGATGGCAACACCTCCAAAAGGAGATGCAAAGGGAAAGACAAGAAATTAGTAGGTTACCACTAGACTGTGATGCCAACAACTGAATATCTATGTCCCGGGCCAAAATTTTCTCTCCTGTTGGTATTGTAGAAGGTGCTTTGTGGGTGACTTGGTGCCTTCCCACCCCAGGGAGGGCTGCATTTTCCCCTGTGCTGTGTGCATATATAGTTTGTAAAGCATCTGAGGAAACTTTATGAGAAAATGTGCTATATAAATGGAGAATGAGGTACGTGTGCATGTATGAAGCGGTGCGTGCTTGTGCATAAAGGCTGTCTAATAAAGCGGGTGTTTTTATATTCTACTTCTGTTGACAAGTATTGAAAAAAGCAGCCATTTCTTCTACTGAGTTTTTCTCCTTAACTGATAATACTAAAGTACAAAGGTGTTTTCAGTTAAACCAAGTTCTAAGCTTCTTAAAGGCTAATAATCAGTTTAGGGCCCAAGTCACACATGGTGACCGATTTCTAGGAGTATTCAGTAGGTATTTCCCCTTCCTGCCCTGCCTCTGTGTTCCCCCATTGCTGTTCTCCTGAGTTGCACCTAACCCACTTTGTTCAAGACAACCATCAGGTGTCAGTGCAGATGGTGGGGTCTGATCCTCATTGCTTTCTTTTGGCTCTTTCCACAGCGTGGCCTTGTTGGACCCCCAGGACCACCAGGACCCCAGGGACCTCCAGGTGCACCGGGAGCTGAAATCACCCGGGAAGTCCTGATGCAGGAGTTTAAGGAGATACTAAAAGGTAAAAACTCTTGGAACTACACATCTCTCTGCATCTTTCTCAGATATGGCACCTACGGCCAAGTGTCATGGCAGGAGCACCTTCATTAAGGTGCAGCAAAGTGCTTATGTTGTATGTCCTTAAATCCCATTGACTTGAGTTCACAAAGCCAGTGGGGCTCTGGGTTTATGGAGATCAGTTTGCAGGCCAGAAATTTCCAGGTTCTGGGCCTAAGTGCGTTAATCTTCTCCTTCCCTCCCACCCATGGTATTAGAGGGAAGTGTGGCTTCAGGTGCAGCTGAGCTTAGCAAAATGGCATTAACAGGATTGCCAGTGATGACATCCCATGTCGGACTCGATGGGGGGCGGATTCAACGATCAGTTGAGGTCCCTTCAGACCCTGGCATCTATGCATCTCTGAACATCATGAATCTGGCCTTGCAAAATCAAGAGACTGATTTAACAATCAAGACAAGGGTAGAAAGAGTCAATGGGGGATGTTTGCTTATCTTCTGGAGCCTGTGGGGTGCACCTGGGAACCATGTTAACATTTTTTTCCTCTGTCCTAGGAGGAATTATTGAAAAAAAGGAAGCTGAGATTCATAGGAAGTGGACTGTCAGGGGTGGGGGGTAGGGAACCCTACTGTGAACCGGGCTAAAATCAGGATTGTTGGCCACAGCGTGTTAAGCAAAGGATGATGTTAGACAGAGTATGGAGAGCAGCTTTCCAAAATGTGGGATCTGTTAAATTGAAATGCTCTTTTTCCAGAGGAGTGGTGGGAGGGGTAGGGTGGAGTAGAAAATGGCCTTGGTCTACTCAGACTGGCTTGATTAGGGATGCCGTGTGGTCTCTTATTATTCAAGATTTGTCTTACGGTAGTGCCTAGGAGAGTCAGTCATGGGACTGGAAGCCTACTGTCCTAGACACTGAGCAGACACTGAACAAACTGGTGGTTGTTGCCCCAAAGAGCTTGCAATTAAGATGAAAGGCAACCACAGGGCACAAAGAGACAGAGAGGGAAGCAGACAGAAACAATGACCTCATGTGAGACTGCACCCGTTCTCTGTCCATTATGAATTTTTTTGGTATGCATCATAGCCAAGGAGCATTTTAAGGAAGGAGTTGATAGATAACGCTGCGGAGGCTTTGCACTTGTATTTGACAACTATGGGCTGCTAGTGTAAAAATTACTCTGATCTAGTTGATTTAGTTTAAGTCCAAGATGGTGGCCTATATGATTTCTTTTCTTTTCAGAAGCCATTGAACGGCGGGCATCTCTGGCAATCTCGGCCCACCCCAGCCAACTGCCCCCACTGCTGCTGTCCCTGGAGGAGATCTCGCCGCACAAACGGGTGGAGGAAGCATTTCACTGCAAACTGAAAGGGCAGGTCATTGTGGACAAGAAGACCCTGGTGGAGCTTCAAAACTTCCAGTCGGTAAGCGGGTGTCTCGATCTGGGCTTGCGCTGGCCTGAAGAACGGATCTTTTATATGATGGCTTTTGCTTGCAGTGCTCCCATGTAGATCTGTAGATCAGGATTTCTCCTGAAAGGGTCCTAGGAGCCCATGTCTCATATGGAGTTTGGCTGCTGGGAATATGGCACTCATTGTTGGGGAAAATGTCATCACTTTATTCCATGTGGCCTCGGTTCTTTACTCATTGAAATTTGGGGTTTTGCCCTGACTCCAAAGAAGGTGAGAGTGGGATGACCTCAGTCCAACCTCCAGTGCCAACCTCAGTCCTAAAACTCTGCTTCAATGGGACAAGGATTTAACTCTGAATCCTTTCTGCTCCACATACCAGCAAAACCACAGGCACATAGTGCTCCCACTGGACCCCAACAGGTGTAAAACGAGCCAGAATCAGGCCAGAATGAGCCCAGCATCTGCTGGCAGCACCAGAGAGCTAACAGCCCCGGGCCAGAAAGGACTGGGGCAGAGCGGCCTTCTGGCTCCAAACCATGGTCAGCACGGTTCTGACGGTGGCATCTTTCTTACAATTCATGCTACCAGGGCTTGTCTGCACATGTGGTTATTCTGGAATAGCCCTTCCACTTCAAATACACACATCGTCCTATTCCAGAATAACTTCCATGTGTGGACGAAATGTTGGCTCAGAGGGGTCTCCAGATCCCTGGCATGAATTTGTGGCTCTCGCAATTAGGAGGACCCTTTCATACTACAATTCTGTTTATATTGGCTTATAAAGGGTTGACAAATCACTGATATTATAAGGGCGTTCCAGACATGCTGACCATGTCTTTCTGATGGTTATAAAATTCTTCAGTCAAAAATGTTAGAGTTGATTATAAAATGGAGTTAAAAGGTTCAAGTGAACTTGTTATACTCTATAATATTCAGATAGTAAAAGACCTATCTAACTCCTTGCTCATCCTTTGGAGGCTGTTTGTAAATTGAATTCTAATGTTCTGTTATGGGGAAGGGGCATCTAGGTGCTAATTATCTTTGCTCTGTTGGCAAGACTCGATCTGAAGACTTCAATGAAACAGATATGCAGCTCTACATGTTTTACAAAGTTATTTTTGGAGCCTGACTGAGGACATTTAAAATCTTTTAATTGGCAATTAGTTTTCTTGCTAATCGCCAGTAGTCCTTAGTTAGAAGTGGCTGCATTTCCCTGGCATTTGCACAAAGCCCAGTCTTGGAAAGGTCCTGTTCTGCATGCCTTACTCTGCAAAGCTGTCTTACAGCTAATGGGACCCGTCAGATCTGCAGATGTTGCTAGGGACGTTGCCTGCAGATGCCGAGCAGGGTTCTCTGCGGCAGGGAATCGCTGCCTACATTGTGCCAACCTGGTTAGACGGCACTGCAGGTGCTGTCTCGGGAGCAAGTTTGTACTTGAAATGCAGGCAGGGCTAAAGAGAGAGCGCCTGAGCTCCTCGTTAGGAGGGAGAATGTGAATAAAGACATCTTGGCAATCCGTGCGTGGGCTGATGCTTCCCATGCCTCGTTATCATGCCCGTCAGTCCCTTCTAATTGCTGCCGGCCCCTGCGCTGGGGCGGGAGGGCCTGGCAGGTTACCTGTACCTCTGGGTGCCAGAACTTCATTTTAGCTTTTGGACAAGAAGGACCTGGTTTTAGCTTGTGCTGGTTTTAGCAGACTGTGCTTGCTGAGGCTAGGTGCTTCTGGTGGGACAAGAGCATCCTCTCTTGGGCATCCAGGGGAAGGGATGTGAATCTTCCACCTCTGGTTCAGCCGTGCTAAATCTGAAAGGGTCTGCTAGTTGGAAGTAGGGAGGGAACCAACCTAACTCCTTTCAGCTGACTTGGGGCACGGCCCAAAGCTCACCGAAATCATTGGAACAACTTCCACTGGCTCCACTGGGTTTGGGGTCAGGATTTTGTTGTCCCAAAGTGTCAAGCACTGAAGTGTGGCATCTTCACTGTCCTGACCTGCGATGTATCCCAAGAGTAGCAGGGCTTTCATTCCCCTCTGAAATCCCCTCCTTCCGGGCTAGTTATTCCCTTGCCCTACCTCCCACCCTGTCTTTCTCCCTATTACTTTAGCTGTTCTCACAAGTGTCTTTAGCATCTGAGATTAAGTGGGTAGTTTTTCTCCCCCTCCCACTGACCTGGTCCACCATGGTCCAAGCAGGCTGCTGCCTCAAGCATTTGCCTCTTGGACACTCGGAGTAATGGACTTTGCACAGGGAAGCTTCAATGGGCCACTGTCTCGAGAGCGCAGTGAGATTCTGGCTTTTCTCTCTGGATTGACTGATGTCCAGGGAACATGATGGGAGCGATGCCAGACCCACCAGGGCTAAGAGGCAGCCCAGGTGCTTCTTGTGATGAGCAGACCTTGGGAGTTTTCCAAGGAAGAGTCCCGGTATCTCTGTTTGGAGGTCAAGCTAAACTTCTAGATCTGGCAGCTGAATTTTAACACTGTCTGGGAGGTCAGAGGGCTCCCTATTCATTGCAGAGGCTGCCACACAGGCTGGCTTCTTGATTTTTGTTCTATCCACTGATTTAATTCAATGAGACTTTAACTAAATCGGTGCATAAGTTTGCCAGCTCTCAGCTTTGGGGGTCCCTATCTAAAACCTTCAGTGAAGGATTCCCAGCCCCCGTCAATGGGTAGAGTGTGCAGCAAGGTGGGGAGGTAACCTGTGTTTGGAGAGCAAAGGAGGGCTGGGGATTTACCTGCCTCGGGGATGCCTGTGGAAATTGCCTGAGAGCAGGTTGCCAGTGTCTTGGGGGTGTTTCGCTGCAGCAGAGGAATGACTGGGGCTAGGGTCAGGCAGGGACTCCAGCAGGGAGCGCTCGTGGCTGTCGGGTTACTGGAGTACGGTGCCCAGTGATTCCTCTCCCTTCCCAGAGCCGACACTTTGCATTATTGACTTCCACTCACAGAAGAATAACAAAGGGCATGAAGAAACAGGAATGTTTTACCAGCGATAATTTACTGGTGCCTGAAATTACTTTCCATATTCAGCTGGTGGTTTTGGAATTAAGTTGCTGCTGTTAATTGAATTGTTGCAAGGAGACAGGAATGGAGGAACTCCCAGGCACTGTTCTGCTTATGCACGTGGGGCCTGGTTTTCTTGTGCCTTAGAGAGGTGTAAATCAGGAATAACACAGTCAATGCCTGGCAGTATATTGGTATCAAGTTAGACAATGATCTTCTTCTCTTTTGACTCCTGCTACCTTTATCTTGTGGACTACAGCTGACAAAAGTTTGTAGCAGGGATGGCACTATACACACATGCACCGACATGCACACTGTGTGTGTGTGTGTTCATGTGCTTATTATACATTATTGCAATGGGGGCCAGCCTTTTTAGCAGACATGCCACTGATTTAATTCAATAAGAGTTTAATTAAATCAATGCATAAGTTTGTCAGCTCTCAGCTTTGGGGGTCCCTACCTTAAACCTTCAGTGAAAGATTCCCAGCCCCCATCAATGGGTAGAGTGTGCAGCAAGGTGGGGAGGTAACCTGTGTTTGGAGACATGCCACTAATTAGCCCCGTACCCTCCCCAAGTGCTGCTCTGGTCCCCTTCCCCTGCCTGATCTGCTGCTCTGCTTTCTGCTTCCTGCCTTATCTGCTGCTCTGCTGCCTGTCCCTTTGATGCTCTGCTGTGTGCCACACACAGAGGCCTCCCATGTCACTTGTGACACATGTACAACAGGTAGGCCACCCCTGAATTATTGTATATAATGTATACAGATAGGATATTAACAGCTGCCTGTCATATATATATGTGTGTGTGTGTATGTCTGCGTGTATGTATATATAATAGAGTGAAGTGCATTTGAGATCTAGGAATTACAACTGGCTCATTCTGGATGAAGGCCAAGGCTTATTTTTACTCATTTTTTTTCCCCTTGCAGTGTAGAAGCACACTGAGGAGCTTGCTTGCAGGCTGCGGGTGCCCTGCCAAGGGTTGAAAATTGCCAAGTCAACTGCATGTTTCAGTCAGCTCAGCCCTTCTACCAGACAGCACCCCCCTGCAAACAAATACCAGCATGCCCAGAGATCAGCAGCCCTTATCCCTCCTAAAAGGCCAGGGCAAAGAAATTGGTCTTGGAAGTTGGCACTGCCAGGCTTTTTTGGATGGGAGGACATCCTAGATTCCTTCAGGGCCTTAAGAGACTATCCTTTGTCAGATGTCTCCTTTCTTCTCATAGCCGGAGGGGATCCAGTGATCCGGTGTCCCTGTCTCGGCCGGTGGTCTCTCTGAGAGGGTGCATCCACTCCCCGGTCTCAGAGAGGGAGGCTTCTGAGCCTGCTTGTCATGTCCACCTGCTCCCACCCCTGGGTGGCAAAACCAGAAATGTGGTGGTCAAGCTGTTCCAGGCACCCTGCTGTCTCTGACATGCTGGAGAGCAGCCGCAGGAGGCAGCCCCGGGCTGCCATGTCTCCAGGTTTGGTGCATGCGAGCAAGGAGCAGGGACGCTTTGGGGAACCTCTCTCCTTGAGGACACCGGGGAGATGGTGTACACATACCCATGACACTGGGTCAGAGATAGGCCTATTGAGGGAAAGATACATGCACACACACCACACTATTCATTTCTATCAGGGCTCCAAAGCTGTGTGTTGCATGCATCATCAGATGGAAATGTGGCATACATCAGAGGGAAATGTGGCTTCAGGTGCAGCTGAGCTTAGCAAAAAGGCATTAACAGGATTGCCAGTGACAACATCGTGAATCTGGCCTTGCAGCAGATGTTGTGTATGTGTGTGAGTACATGTGCATCTGTATGTGCATGGATACACATCCTCTAGTGCTGTCCTGTGTGTTAAATCAGTGCAGCGTGAACCCTTCAAGGGCATTTTATGGCTCTGTTTGTCCCAACGCACTGATATGGCACAAAATGCCCTCACGGTAGAGACTGTCTCTCTGAGTAACAAGCTCTTTTGGCCCATTGAAGTTATTCCTGCTTTTCCCTAACTCTAGCCAAACCCATACTGAGCAGGCCAAAGCTAACAATAAACACACCATGCCGAGTTTATATTAGGCTAAGTCAGATAATCTGCTGCGAGTCTGACTTGAGATCGCGCCCTTGCGTGGGGAGATGCCGCGTGTCGCTTTGCTCGAGTTTTGCCTGTTGTTTTCAAAGAGAATTCATGCTTAGAGGACAGCGAAGCTAAATATAGATACAAAGATCAGCAAGATTGTGCAGGGTTGAGAAATCACACATGTCATCCTGAAGCCCGGAGTGGGTAGAAAACCTGTGGAGGCCCGTAACGTAGTCTCCACTGTGTCTGCATCGCAAAGCCAACACGCAGCTTGGCACAGGAGAGAGCCAGGACTGTAATAATAACACGAGGGCATGGCTGGTACTGACTGAAGTACTTTGGGAGGACTAGGGAGATGCAGGACTGGAAGAGTGGGTGTCGGGGGGGAACTGCAATTTGAGGCATCATTGCAAAGGGGTCCCCGGAGCTGGCAGAGTCGGGGGGTAAGGCTTGAGATGCACTAGCATTGGGGGATGCTGGACCAGGGTAGCAAAGGGCTACTGATAGTCAGGACTAAGGTGCATTGGTAGACTAGGGCACGGGGCAGCTGCAGAGCACTAAGCCATGCTCTGTCTCTAATATTGGCCAGTGCTGGGAAGTTGTTCCCTTTCATGGGCATTAAATCTACTCAAAGAAAGAGCTCACACATGAGATGTGTTTCCCGGGAGGTAGAAGAGGCCTTTCCTACCTCCCTATACACACTCACTCATCCACTTTCGCTTGTTCTGTGCATGATGGACAGAGATCCTGTTGTTCAGATTGCTGAGGGATTTGTTCAAGGCCTTTTGTTCTTTCCTCCACAGCCTTTGGCCAAAGGAGCCTTCCTCCGGGGATCGGGATTAAACCTGGCAACGGGGCGCTTCACAGCACCTGTGTCTGGCATCTACCAGTTTTCAGCCAATGTCCACATTGGTGAGTGTTGCTCTCTGCCGTGGCACTTTCTGCCGAAGGGATGCTACTTTATGGCTCTCTGTCTTAATACTTTATTATTAGGGACTGCTGCATCGGACTTTGAAATGGCTTTTGGGCCAGGGTTAGGGCTGACTGAATTATTCATAGTGAACAAATTTCTTGGTTGACTTCAGAGAGCAAAATGTTCATAAACAGATCACAATGTTGACTCACATATTTGTTAGTTGGAATTTGTTGGCAGGCGATCGGCGGGAATATGTTGCAGCCTTGGAAGTGCTTGGGATCTGCTCTCTGAGAACTGTAGCATAAATCTGCTATTTGAGCAGCACGAGGCCTCTCTTCTACAGCATGAACTTTGTGTCTTCATCAACAGATCTCAGTTACGAGCCCTGAATTCCCTTCCCAAACTCATTCCTATGTAGGAAAACGTGCCCTCTGCGAATGATTAAGGAAAGTGGGGGGAGACAAGGGGGGAAATAGCTGCAAATTGAGCTGAAAGGCAAGGTGATTCAGAACCCGCAGACCTATTCACTTTGTGCTTTTCCTCCCCTTTGGCCTTCCCTGACATAGCCTGTTTCAATCAACCCCCAGAAGTGTGTTTCACTGATGGAGCCATGAGGGGCAGGTTGATCGTATGTCGTGCTTCAGCGTGAGTTTATTTTTATGGTTTGCTTCTTTTCCAAGACCACAGTGAGCTGAAGAGTAAAGTGCAGCTCCGAGCCAGAGACAACATCCGTGTGCTGATTTGCATCGAGTCCCTCTGTCACCGATACACGTGAGTCACAGCAGTCTTACCAACCTACGCGGCATGAGCAGCTGCTTGCTCAGTTGCTTAGTGGATGCCCTGCATCACCTCTGTACGTGGTGGACATTCGAACAGCTTTTGAATTCAATAAGAGGCAGTGGGATGCAAACGTACTATTATCTCTGCCCTTCCTTCGTGCCATTAGGGTTCAGGGCTAACCTGCGCTCTGACAATGCAGGTTCGGCAGGAGGCTCGGGGCTTGGATCCACTCCTCTTCATTCCACCAAAGTCGATAGTTATGTTCTTTATGTGTGGTCTGTATTTTATCCTTGGGTTTTTCCTAGGTTTGCATCTAGGCAAATAGTTTAACTCTGCAGGCTCGAGGTCCTGCTTTGCATGGGGAGGAAGAACAATATTTCTCTGCTTCACTACAGAGCAGCGAGCTGTAATTGTCTATTTAATGAATGAGACTGCTAGGAAGCTCGGAACAAAATCCTGGCCTCATTTAAGTCCATCAGAGTTTGCCATTCACTTTAATAGGATCGGGCTTTATTATTCTAATTATTATGTGAGATGACCTCAGAGAACTCCTTAGTTCAAACCCTCCTCGACAGGAATCCACTTCCCTGAGCTGCTCAGCCACGCTTATTATAATTGATTTCCTTTGCACAAGTCCTTGGGCTGAGCCAGCAAAGGAAACTACTCTTCCCCTTACCCCTAAAGCACCTGGTCCCCCTTGAGATCTGGAAGGACGTCCATCCATGTGGAGCTGCCTGATGGCCGAACCTGATTCGTTCCAGGCAGACTTTTATTCTTGGTTGCTGCTTTCATGAAATTCACTGAGAAACGTTTCAGACCCTTATTTAAAAAAAGCCCAAGAGGGACATTTGTCTTGAATCTAATAAAAGACATGACTGGAAACTTAACAGGGTGCTTCTGCACAGATCCATTTAGCAAGTGGACGTTGTAATATATTTTTTACTTGCCTATGCAAAGCAGCAGCTTTACTGCCCAACCGGATGAGGTTGTGGATAGAAAATGCTGCCTTTAGTACCATGTGGCTGGCTTACTATGACTAAGATGTGCATTATCGAGGCTTGAAAACTAGCTCACCAGCCTCGCTTAGGCAGGAAGGCTACACAACTCTAGGCCTCTGGACCCCTGCTGCAGAGAGGCAGAGTAAACCCATCAGGCTTACTGTTAATTTTATAGTACCAGAGTTGCCATTTTTGCAAAAGCTCAGTAAATCCACAGCCACCCAGTCATTTCTGCCCCAAATGCAGAAAGCCCTATCATTTGAGCTGAAGGAGTGCCTTTGTTAGCAGTGTGAGGTCTGTGACATGCAGTCAGGCACTACTGAGTCCATCCAGCCTTCAGCAATAAGAACTCGAACCCCTTCAGCCGTTGAGCCACGAGCTGGTAACTATAGAAGGCTTTTATCTTCTTCGAACCAGTCATGGGGTCCAAGAGCCGTGCTCTTCTGGGGTGAGTTACCTAAGAGACCATGTGAATATACGCTCTGGTTAGCACATTTTGTTGGCTTTCCTTCTTGTTTTTGGGAAACGTATTCTCAAAACTGATCATCAAACAGAGTTGGTTTTCGTTTTCCCCAATGACATTTTACCAGCTGTAGGAAGCCTTTCTGCTGTCCCATAATCGCCGCACTAATGTACCTTTCCTCGCAAAAAAAAGATTTTTTCTGGTTGTGTTGCTCGGAAACTTTTGTCCTGTTGAATTTCAGTGACCTGAATAGACCAGTAAATTGAAATCTTGCTTTTTGAACTTGAAGACCTACCACTTAAGTGTGACCGATTTAAGTGCTGGTCAGCACAAGGGCGATCTATGCTGTACTTACGCTCCATTATGAGCACTGACTGTCTGCTGAAGGGTAAATCTGACATGCATCTAATCTGCTGCAATGCAAACAGAGGTCATATGCTTGACACAGGAGCCCCCGGATGCATTCTGCAGCTCATGTTATGTAGAAAGCCAGACGGGTGATGGTCATGGTTTCTTCTCCCTTGAAAATTTTCAGGTCTTGGATGATCAGCTGGCCTGAAGGAATTCTTCTTCTTCCCCCACCATACACAGCATGGCACAGTTGGATATGTCCATTTATCAGTATAGCATAGACTTACCCCTGCTGGCTGACGTGCGGGGAGTCTACCCATCGCAGCACGGAGTGAAGCACAGGCTGAATTAATACTTGGGTGTTTCTCTGTGCTCTGCTCCATGCCGATGCTCCATGCCTGGCACTGCCAGCAGTGCCGCACCCAGCTCATTCAGGCATGCTGATACTCTGCTACAGCTGTGGCATTGACTGCAGTGAAGGTATCTACCATAGGTCTTCAGGCATTTGGCACTCCTGAAGGCAGGTTGGTGAGTTTGAAGGACTAGTGGTTTGAGCTTGTCTGGGAAACCTTTTGGACTTAACTTCATCAACCAGGAACTCTCTGCCCAAGGAAGTGGGGAGGGAATAGGGCCTTGCTTAGAAAGAAACCTCTGGTCCTTGAGCTTTGTGTGAGTCTTGCTGTGAGCCCCGACTCCTTGGGAATGAACGGTGCTATCTACTGGGTGTAAATAATCTGTACCTAGAGAGAGATAGAGTCATGGTCCCACAGGGGCCAGAATCGAACTTGGTGGACGGGGCTGAGTTGAGAGAGCAATACAGAAGTGTCAGAAAGGAAAGACTGAATCTTTCATTTTGCTTCCAGGAGGAAAGAACAAGAATGTGGTTCGGAAATACAGGAGCTGTTGTGGCTTTTACAAGTTTTATTAGCTGTGAATGGAGTTTCTCCCTTGCCCTGACTTCAGACAGCCCACACCCATCAACTGCTTCCTCTGCTTAATAACATAAGAGCCCTGCTAAATCCCGGAGATGTACAAGTTGTCATTATGGCAACCTTTCCGACCCAGCGGCCTATCAATCTTCCTGAGGAGAGACTCCCACAAACCCACCCCTTAGATGTCACTGCAGAGAGATATCAACATGTTAATTCAGCATTGGGCGGATTAAGTTAGCTTGGTGTTTGTTATTTCAGCTGCAACCCATCTGGCTGGAGCTTAGCATCTCGTTGATACTGCCCTCCAAAACGCTGAACTGATTGGGAGAGGGGATCGGGATGATAGCCACCACTAAGTCTAGGAGTTTTTGACTAAAGTATGCTGATACTGCTACCCATACTAGAAACCCAGAGGTTCCCGGCTGGAGGGTCTTGCTTTTCTGCTTAGCATCACACCAATCACTCTAGGTCTGAATGGCATGGACTGTGGGGACATGGGCTGTAGTGTGGGGCATGGCCCTCTCTCTTCTGTGTCTGTATTCATAGATTACTTCCCCGTCTTTGTAGTGTCAGGGCAAGGGCCCTTGGTCTCCTAGACTGTTGCCTGGGGTATGTTATAGCATGTTCTAGCTGCTTTGGATATTGTTCCTTGTAGTTTTTCTTGTGGGTGTGAAGTGTTGATTTGGGAACTTTCTTGCATTAATGGTCAACTGTGAATGCAACCATTGGGCTTGATAGCCTGTGAAATAAGGCATTGCTATGTAGATGGATGGTCTGCGATTCCTGGTGCTAAATGTGCCAAGAACTATAAGGCTCTTCCCCCCCATCACCTGGTGCCCATGAAATCTGTGAAAAGGCTGCTCAGACTCCATGATGCTCAGACTGCATCACTCCATGATGGCATCTATAAATCATGGTGAGCATTTGAGTTCAAGGCACAGGTTATTGAGTTCATTGGCCTCTTAGTAGAGTTTGGGGCATTCAGGAGAGGCATCAAGGCAGAGCTGTGCCGTTACCAAGTTTGTTCTGAATGCAGCAGTCCTAGCAGGGAAGTGGTATAGCCATGTTAGCATGGCACTGGGTCTGGAATATTTAGGCCATCCATGTCGACTTTGGTATGAGAACTAGCTCAGGGGGGCTCTGCATGGCACGGCATGGAGCCATGTTATTTCTCAAGGGAGAGAAGGAAAAGCCATGAAAGTACAAGACTGCAGGGAAACTTTCCAAAGGCGTCTGAGCAGCTTAGGATCCTGCAGCCCATATTCTAAATGGACTTTGGCACGGAGGAATCTGAGTTTCGCTAAGAGTCGTTGGGCTCCTAAGAATGTGGAAAACAGGATGCCTGACCCTTGCGGCAGAAACACAGTGGAGGTGGGGTGGGGGGATTGCAGAAATGATGCATTAAGGAAGCAGCACCTTTGCCTTGTACACTAGAGCAGATCCCGTGTCTGGGAGCTAAGGGACAGCAGAGGATCAAGTGACCTTGAGGTATGCCTGCACTGCACCCACAGGCGTGACTCTAGCATAGGCAAGTCCACCCCATCTAGTTATCATGGTTACTAGTGTAGGGCACTCAGACTTCAGTGCAAGCTAACAACCTAAGTATGTGCCCACCACCCTCAATGGGCTGGAGTCCACACTGCCAGGTCTTCCCCATGCTAGGCAGATTAAGCCTGCCTGGGATTTCCTGCCTGTTTGACTGCAGTGTAGACCAACGCTTTGGGTCTAGAGAGGCAAGCTCGGCCCTCGTCAGCTTTTCCTAGCTCATGCAGGCCCGGCATTTCCCCCAGCAGAGGGCGGTGCTGCTCACGTATAGCAGCCAGCTCCTTGTCGGAGAACTCCCGGAGGAACCATCGGGACGAAGACGATCCGTCCCTCCTGCCCTGCGCACCAGCCAGGATAGAGCAAGCCGGAGCAAGGCCCACCACCGAAAATATGTCCATGAACCAGCTTTACAGGCGTGACCTCAGCCCACAAAACCCATTAAGTGCGCTGCCATGCTAGCCTCTCCACCCACCGCTTTTCCCCGCTCGGCAACGCGGGGCGTCCCCGGTGGAATCGACCTCGCCGCAGCCGTCCTAAATGCAAGACTTTTATTGGAGGAAAGGGATCGAAATAAGACCTCGCACAATAAATACCATGTCTTGCTCTTATGTTTCATTGGCCTGTGGAAAAGACTCAATCGGTGCCAAAGTACCCATTAGTAACCAGGGTGATGGGGAGTGCCAGGTGCACGTTGACCTGTGGGGAACAGGAGAAACTTGCTGGCCAAAAAAGCTGGCACCCACTTGGTTTTGCCAACTCCTTTTTATACTGTTGGTGCCCGGTGAGGCGAGAGCTCGATGAGACTAGCTGTGGGGAACTGAAGAGGTGGACGTGTCTCCTTCGCATTTTTGCTGTCTTAGGATAGCCTCACTCGTCGCCTTCCATTCCTGGTCCTTGCTATGTGGGACCAGGTCGAATCGAACATCTGGGTAAGCTCCCTTCATGCAGTATATCTCTGCCGTCCTGCACCAAACCTCTGTCCTCTTCACAGTCTTGTCCTTCCTGATTTCCCTGGGAATGGGTTGGAGATCATTGGCCCTGGGACTCTGGTTGGCAGAGCCTGCCAGATGCATCTTGTCTATCATATTTTTGGGATGTGGAAAAATGTTCCCAGTGGAAGAAGCTGGTCATTTTTAGTGAAGACCTTAGCCAGTGTGGGTCAATGGCAGAGGTTTTCAAAATCACCTGAGGGATTTGAAAATCATAGGCTATTCATATAGCTTGCCAAGGAAAACGGGCTGTTTTTATTTTCAGCCAAAGGCCATCTTGTTCCCCTGATTTTCTTCATTAGTAGCACAGCCAAAAACCTGCGTTCCATTCTGTAGTGCAAACAGGGCTTACGTTGACTTCCTAATCCTGCTAAAGCTGTAGACGGTTTTGTGGAAGGACATTTCAGGTTTGCAGAAAGTAACTACCTAAGTAGGAACGAGAGGGGCTGTTCTGGCAGTCCTTCTGGGGGGAGGCTTTATAAAAAATGCACGCTGTTCCTCCTTCCTTATGATTCACTATCAGCAAACTATTTTCTGGGGTGTTTTGAAGTTGGGCTCTCGTTCCTCAGAAGCACATTTTTAACTTGTAAGGCCCGTGATGCCATTACGGCTTGGCTTGGGACGTGTTTATTTAGAAGTCCTAATATTTTTAGAGCTGTAGGCACTTGGGCCTGATTGTCACTTCATGCCTCTAGGAGAGGAGAAGAGAGAGAAACCATTTGTAAAAATAAACAGAGCTGGGTGCAGGGAGATTTCCTCCCTTAGCAGATCCTCCAAACTCCCCACTGCTTTGATGAAGGCACTTCAGGGAAAACAAAGTGCTTTTCATCAGGGACCAGCAGAGACTCCCTAGGCCTGACTGCACCCGAAAGCTTGCTGAGCGCTTTTTTTCCAACTACGCAGTTGGTCTAACAAAAGATATCACATCTACCCAAAGGACCTTGCCTGCCTTTCATCAGGGAAGTTCTTTCATCTCAATCAAAGAAGAGATGGGAAGTTCTGTCTGTCTGTCTGTCTGTCTCCCCACCCGACAGCTTAAACCAGGCTAGGAGCAACAGTACTGAAAAATGGCTGCTAACCCCACGTCTTTTCTGCTATGGCTGTAACCTGTCTTCCTTGTTTTCATGAGCACAGGGCTAAGATCTAAGCTAAAGCAGACTGTGGACTGACCCTTTCCCCACCGACTAGGAGCTGCTCTATGGGTTATTAGTAGTGCTGTAACTGCCTCCCTAGGTCTACTGGAGTTGTCTTCAGCCTTACAGGTGCAGTCAGAGGCCTTGATCCTGCGAAAGGGTCCATTTAAACAGAGCATCTCCCACACGTGCAGACCTGCTGAGGCCAGCAGGATTCTCTGCGTGATATAACGGTCTGCCCCATGCATCCTTTCTCCGGGACTGGAGCCATCATAAGGCCAGGGACTCTAGCATCATGGAGCAGCGGCCATGGCCTCTACCATGTCCTTGCTCAGTCAAAACTAGTTTAAGAAGTAGCTTGATTCAATTAAGCTCCTTTAGGTCAGTCTTCATGAGGAAACATGTTTACATTGGCTGTCCAATGTGTCTGCATTGGCTGTCCATGTCTACATTGGCTGTTGATGGTCTTATGGGGCTAACTAGGGTGTCCTATGAGTTCAACAGTCATAGTGGCTAAGCACAGGCCATGTTTGCTTTTGACAGACATTGCTCTTGCTTTCTTAGGGTGGGTGAGGACCTTACAGGTCCTTGGGTGGTGGGAGGAAGGGCGGAGGGGCAGGGAGCCTGCCTGGACAGGCGTGCTGTTGGCACCGGCTGCACTGCGATAGGAGCCGGTGGAATTTGCTGGGGATGCCTATATGCACAGTCATTAGTTTTAGGGAGCTGAAAAAGCCCTTGGGGCTTTCGGCTGAGGCTGGGAGTGAGAGGGGGAAGGAGACGGTGAAAGAGAGATTAATGATGGGAAGTCCCCACCCAGGCTGGGCTTTGGGCAGGATATGACACATGTATTCGGCTTCTCAGTTCACGCTTGGTGCCAAGTGGTTTGTTCTCTATGGGCCAAATAGTCCCCCCACGCAAGTTATTTCCATGCAAGGGGGCTGGAAACTCTACATGTTTGCACTTGTTGTGTGTTTCTTCACAATCCTTCCATGGAAGGGAGGTAGGGTGGGGTTGGTTTCCCAGGGGAAGAGGCTAGAGGTAGTACCTGTTGACACGATAGATCTTGGAGGATCCCAGTCAAACAAAAGCCCTGGGCCTTTATGCAGCTTTCTTCCTCTTTAGCATGCTGTTGGCTTCGAGCTCTGTTCCAGTGGCTTGACCTGATGGTCGCTGCCCCACCAGCTCCATTTTTTTTGCAAAGACAGAGCATCTCCCTTGCTTCACATCCTGCCAATCTTGGCTCCTTGCCCTTGAGGGTGGCCTCTGCAGGGTAGGAGAGAAGACGGGAACCTTGCGAGAGCCCCCAGTTAGGTTTTGGCTGCGTGGAGTGCCAGGGGTGAGCTGCCCCATGAAAATGATGTTCTGTGCATTTCAAATGACCCTGAATGAATATGGTAGAGCATTTGCTTGACCAAAATTTGGGTAAGAGAAGAAGAGGCAAAGAATAGGGTCGGGTTAGAGGATGCCACAAGATGTGAAGCATTTTAGAAAATACGAGGAAGATGGAATGAAAAAAAAATTAGGCTATCAGGTGCCTAGAGGACATTTAGTGATTTGATGTTAGGCAAGGCTAATTCTAGCTAAGATATAACTCAGATATGGAATAAAAATAGGTATACGAATATTCATTAGAATAACACCTATTAGAAATGCTTATATAAGTATCTCTATACATCTACGTATCTAGATATAGATATAGAGCTATATAATACCTTTATCTATATCTAAATATATAGATATAGAGATGCATATAGATTTTTTTAACTTACTTAGATTTTTACATTCTACTGCCTGACTCAATATACAAAAAATTACTGAGTTAATCTCAGTTTAATCTCAGAAATATGGTTCATTTTGAATAGCTCATTTGTAGGTGCACTAAGATAAATGCTCTTTTAAAACTTAATTTGAAACCTAGGTGAGAAGGCCTTTTCCTTAGTTAGAGGCTCTGACTATTAGAGGCTTTTTTTCAACTTTAGGAGTTAGAGAAATGAATTTAAAACCCTCTTAAATGTTACCAAGGCTGTTATTTCTTTGGATAAATGCACATTTTATACATTTTAATCATTTGCTCGATATGCCTCATCTGTACTGTTTAGTCATTTATATCTTTTCCATATTATATTATTGAATTTGCTATTAAAAATTAGGTATCATTATGTTTGTATTTAATTTTGGTAGAGCTAGCTCTTCAAACCTTTCTTGGTTGTCAGAATATATCTGAGGGTCAACACACTTCTTCCGAACAAATTGTGGCATGATGTGCAGAAATGCGATTGAAAAAAAGACATAGAGCTGGCTATTTGGAGAGCAGCTACTGTACACTGACTACTAGATCTGAATATTCTGGGGGCGTCCTTTGAAATCTGGGATTAGTGTGATTTATAATTGCGAGAAAAATGTACTGAAAGCAGAGGCCTGGCTTTCGGCAGAGTTGAGCACCCAGTTAAAGTCAGTGGGAGCTGTGGGAATTCAGGTCCTCTAAAAATGCAGGTCTTTTTCGTTCTGCTCCTGCTTTTTATGCATGTTCTGGTAAAACCTTATAGGCCTTCTAGGAGTTTTTTGGACAGTAGATTTCCCTAGGGATGGAGTATCCCATAGCTGTCACCGCAGGGGTTTGTACAGCTTCCTCTGAAGCACCTGCTACTGACCACTGCCAGAGCCAGTTGAGTGGACTAGATGAGCCAACGTGGCCATGTTTCTGGTGACACCAGGACATCCCAAGAGCAGAAATGCTTTGTGAGAAAGGAAGGCTACAAAGCAATCTGGTGACTTGCTGCTTTAATGCTTCTGTTCTGTTTTTTTCTCCCCTCTGTGTAGGTCTTTGGAGGTTATTGCTGGCCTGGAAAGTAACAGCAAAATCTTCACAGTCTACGTGCATGGGTTGCTGCAGCTACAGGTAAGGGTTTGGCATGGAAATTGCAGCGAAGGCACCATTGAGGCCCCCTGAGATTGAATGATTTGCCTAAGGTGACAAAGGGGTAGGGGAGGGGTCTGTGTCAAGGCTGGGAACACAAATCAGATCTCTTGGCTCCTAGTCTTCAGGTTCATCCACCAAAATTCATCTTCCTTCGATGCCGTGAAAATAACAACTCAGTATTTTGCACTGAGAACACGTCATCCTCATGTGGACAGCACACTGAAGAGATGGGAAAGCATCATTAATGATCTCCATCTCACAGAAGGGAAACTGAGGCACAGAGAATCATATGCCTAAAAGTGACAGAGTAGGGAATGTCTTCTGATCAGTGCTTGACTGCTCTGACCCCTTGAGCAATTCTCCCTCTTCCATCACTAGGCCCTCTCAAGTCAAAGACACAACGTTGCAGTGAAAAATCCCATCTCCTGCAGCCGCAGTATCTTATATGACTGATCCCTCTGGGGAGGGATCCCCATGTTCAGCCTGGCCCTACTCCTGCTGCAGTTCACCCTCCTTTTTACACTGGGCATCCCTGTCAAATTCCTTTCTCTCCTTCTGTTTTGCATGTGCAGGCTGGACAATACACCTCCATATTTGTGGATAACAGTGCGGGAGCTCCTGTCTCCATTCAGAATGGATCCGATTTCATGGGGATGTTCATGGGTGCATAACCTGGATAGGCTGCCCGCGGTTAGGGGAACGAAGATGAATGGAGGAGCCTCACAACGTATATTGGAGTGAAGAAACCTTTCCTTTGCCCCTCATCAACTGCTTCTTGTTAGCCATCCTTTGCAACACAGCAAAGTAAGCAGCCTTTTTCCCTTTGCCGACACTACAACTTGCTTTTCAGAGGTGGCCACTTTTCCACGTTCAGATCAGTTCTGCCTAAAGTATCCTTCAGTCGTTATTAGCAAAGAGAAGTAACTGTATATTATTGAAATGGTCTGTGCTTCACTCAAAGCTCACTGCACAATACACCAAGGTCTGGAAGTGCTGCATTGTAAATGGTTGTCTAACACATTAGCTCTCGTATCCAGCATGTCTCTGGTATAGATGGGTTTGGCTTGAGTTCCTTTGCAAATTAACTGACAAAGCAGATGTAAAAGAATGGATGTATTCTGTGTGTTTGGGAGGAAGGAACTGGGACTTTGCCAGCAAACTCTACTCATGTCATGCCTGAGAGGAGGTGAAAATCCCATCTCCTGTTGGATAACTGATCCACGGCCTGTCGACTGCTTTATCTAATACCATGCTCAAGCAACGCTCAGTGTAATTGCAGGAGCCAGAGGACTGAAGCCACACCATTCCTTTGTGTTCAAGTAGTTCCTTAATCTCTTGATGAAGCTGAATATTTTGTGTTGGCTACAGGGTTATATTTTTCTACTAGGGTAAGACAGACAAGCAACAACAGTTCTAGCCAACTCTCCGCTTCCCTTATTCTTATGTTTTAGTAAGATTATATGTATGTATTTTTGGTCACATCATCTATCCAGTATTCCCTCGGGCACCCCACAGCAAGTTGTAAATGTCAGACGTGCGGCGCTAGTGCCAATAGGTCTGGCAAAGTTCGGGGAACAGCGGCACCAGAATGGCAATGAGAGCGCTGTCATCTTTTTATGGTGTGAGCTTGGCAACGGAAGAGCTGAAAGTATGAATAATAACATGGGGTGAAAGTCACTTCTGTATAAAGGATGTTGCACCTTATCCCCACGTGATGGTCTTAAATGATGCAAAACTCTCTTGGATGTCACCCTGAAAACACTGAGCAGGTCCAGACTTCTGCAGAACCAATAAAATAGGTGGTTCAGTGGGTGCTACCAGTCCCAAATTCACCCCAAGATGTGAAATTCTGACCCAAGCGGAGGTGTTGGGAGCTGTGACTTCAGTGGAGTCAGAATTTGAATCGGGATCTGCAGATTCAAATAGCCTTTGAGGCACATTGTATGGATCCTTGGTCTTAAATTCAGCCACCATAGATAGGATTTGGATGTTTTGTAATGCAACCACATCAGAAACCCTGCCTTGCAGGATGATGCTAAAAAGACACTGGTAAGGCAAAAAAGGAATTGAGAGTACTTTTAAACTGATGAGGAAAATTCAACAGATCCAAAATGGCTGGGGTTTCTGTGTGTGTGTGTGTGTGTGTGTATATGTGTGTATTGTCTTTTTCTAATCAGCCATGCTGTCTCTTCACAATACAAGCTAAGGGCCCTCGTACACCATTTTTATGGGACCTATGCAAACATGGTCCTCAGATGGATTTATAGAAAAGGACAATCAATATGCCTGGGTATTCAGTGTTCGAGACATACTTGTCTTGAGTCTTGTGAACAAAGATGTTGAAGTTAAAGCACTGGGGAGAGTAGATGGTTTTAAACCAGAAATTGCTACCTTCATTTCACCTCATTCTAAACACATGGAGAAAAACATCAAGATGGGAGCAAAAAGCTATTTGCAGTTTGCTAAGAATGTATTAAAATAGTATTGATTGGAAAAACTGGCCCTTTTTGTTCTCCTAAACGCAATAAACTTATTCAACGTTGATGGATCAGTCCTAGATTCATAGACTCATAGAAATGAGGGTGGGAAAGGACTTCAGGAGGTCACATCTAGTCCAACCCCCTGCTCAAAGCAGGACTAGCCGCAACTAGATCATCCCAGCCAAGGCTTTGTCTAGCTGGGTCTTAAAAATCTCCAAGGATGGAGACTCCACAACAGCCCTGGGTAACCTGGTCCAGCGCTTGACTACCCTCCTAGTGAGAAAGTTCTTCCTAACAGCCAACCTAAATTTCTCTTGCTGCAACTTGAGCCCATTGCTCCTTGTTCGGTCATCTGTCACCACTGAGAACAGCCCAGCTCCATCCTCTTTGGACCCCCCCCTTCAGGGAGTTGAAGGCTGCTATGAAATCCCTCCTTAGTCTTCTTTTCTGCAGACTAAATAAGCCCAGTTCCCTCAGCCTCTTCTCACAAGTCAAGTCCCCAGCCCTCTAACCATTTTTGTTGCCCTCCGCTGGACTGTCTCCTATTCCCTACAGACTAGTGTGACCGTCAAGCATCCAGCAGCAGTACCAAGGTATGTATTACACTGAGTTAGCTACCCACTGCATCATATATACTAATGTCTCCCATGGAAGCTTTTGACTAGTGTGCTTGGTTGCTGGAATCAGGCAATCAGTGGTGGCCCACCCACTAATGGAAATGAATCCCCATCTACCAAAGGGAAGAGGCAGTAGCCACAGGTTACGGTTTCTGGTCTCAAGAGAGCACATGCACGCACGCACATAAACGCACTCAGTTGTCAGCTAAATCCAAGCAGTGAAAACCGACCATTCACATTGGGTTCTTACAGAGTAGATGTAGCCAGGACGAGTAGCTTATAACCCAACATATATTTCTATACCATTTTATATTGTGTGAATATTTGTACTATACGGAGCTGTTTCATGCATGTCTTGCAGCGACATAATCACAGAGTGTTGTGCCACTCAACGTGTATTGTTATACGTATGGATTTTTGAACAAAGTTTCACTGTTCTTGGCAAATTGGAGTTGAAATATTTATTTTATCATAGAACTAAACCAGTTGTCTGACTCTGCCTTGTTTTTTTGGTGTGTCTTTGAGCGACTGCTTTCTCCCACTCATACACTCCCTCGGTTGGATCTGCACCATATGAGGTACCTGGAAGGACACAATCCTCCTTGTTGTTATTTGTATTAGCATAATGCCTGAAAGACCCAGCCATGATCATTGCCGCCATTGAGCTAAATGCTGCATAAACATGGAGCAAAATACAGCTCCCTCTCTGAAAACGCTCTAGACTAGGAGCCAGGCCCTATCTCACTGCCCAGCTATGTAAGTGGTACCCAGGCATCTCAGTGGGATCCTATTCTGCCCTGCCTGAGACCCTGAGAAACCATTAGTGCAACAGGCAAGTGAGATAGATCTCCTCCTCCACCTCATCCCTTTGAGAGACTTAGTCATAGGCTTGTTATAAAAATTGGTGCTTTACCCACTCTAAAAGGACTCCCCTTCACTGCCCAGTAGGATCTGGCACTTGCTAGATATAGGGGTGCAGTTGCACAGGAAGGGACCTTCCCAAATTCATGCAGGACGTCATCGTTAGAGCCAGGTACAGAACACAGGCCTCTTGTCTTCGGGTCTGGTGCTCTATTGACTACACAACACTGCCTCTCCAACATGGCCAACAAACAAATGTGCAGTGGAATACTCTTGGTGCAGAGAAATGGGTCACATTAAGGGTCCCCACACTAAGGGCTATGTTGTGGCTTCAGCCATCCATCAAATGAAATGTGGAAAAGAGAATGGGCCCCCCAATGGTAGGACCAGGGTGAGGAAGATAAAAGGAGGGCGTCTTGGGAGGGAAGCTAGCAGGCATCTTGGCAAGGGAAGGCGGCGAAGAGCCGACGCAAGGTGCCTGTTTTCGGATGCAGTGCTGAGAGTGCACAGAGCTCAGGAATAATAGCTCCTAAAGTGAAAACAGAAGACTCCAAAGCAGGACATGCGTGCAACGAATGCATTGAAAGGCCTGAATGCTGTTTGGAGGCAGAAGAGATTGATGGTGTGAGAAGCGAAGTCTCAATGCTCCTCTGTTTGTAGCCGTAAAATTTATGGTCCAAGGAACTGCAAAAGCTTGGGAGAATGGGAGTTCAGTGCGAAGGAGAAGCTGTTTATAACCAGACAAAGCCAGAGCGCCTGAGCCTTGCGGATCAATGGCTGAGGGTGTAAATCCTGCATCAGAAGGACCCAGAGGGAAGGGGGGAGAGGATGGGTGATGGCTCTTCCAGGGGCAAAAACAGAAAGAGGCACAACCTTGAATGGCGTTTTCTACTTCCCCAACCCAGTGAGATGCTGATGTATGCAGGCTGACCGTAAGAGTCGTTCGTCTGCCGCACATACATCCACACATCTCAAAAGGCGATTTATTTTACACTTCCGCTTCCCTGCTCACCGTGCCAACCTCATTTGAATACTTCTGGTCTTTTATATTTGAAATGCTCCATTCTGAAATTGTCCCCTAGAAAGCTATCACAGTCCATATTTCACATTAATTGTTTCAAGCCCTGCAATATGCTGTGGCGATCATCCAGTTTTTGGGGCCATTACTGAAGGCTACTGTATGTTGTACAGGGGGATAGTTCTAAGCAAATGATTTGGCAAAAAGCTATTACGCTAAAGAAATTGCTGCCAGTGCCATTCAGATCAGCTTTAATCACCTCTGATCCTATCGTTAGCGATCCCCTGGCACTTGCCATGCGAATCAGGGTTTGTCCTGATGTCTGTGGGCAACATTTCCCATGTTGATCAGTATGGATCATTCAGCTGGCTTCTCTGCCCCGCTGCAGAGGTGGCTGGATTTCACTGCCGCGTGGCATGTTGTCTGGGCTCCTACGAGATGAGAAGCCCTATGTAAAATATAAGGCAGAATTATTTGAGCTCCCTGTCCCTGCTTTGTTTCTTATGCATGTGTGCATGCATTTTTTTCTCTCTCTGGCTACTCAAAAAACCTGAGGCAGAATCAATCTAAGTTGTGCGGTTTTCTGTAAGCGGCATAGTTTAGATGGGCAGCGAACAGAGCACACGTTTGCCCTTTGGTGCAGGGAGGGGCAAAGCTTAGATCGGGCTCCACCATTTTTAAACCAGTCTGTGCGTGCCAAACTTCTGTTCTGTTACAGGTATAGACTGGTTTCTGATCAGTCCTACTGGTAAAAGTGCAATGTCTCTCTCTCATTCTGGATCTTTGTTCTGTGCGCCCTACCTTTGAACTCCATCGATCTGAAAGGGAGGAGCATGCCGCAGCATCGCCTCCACGGTGCAGTATGAGCAGAACGAGAAACATGCAAACATTCACTGCATTTTTTCCAAACCTCTGAAAAGTTTTGGTTTGAATCGTGGACAAAATTTCAGGCAGCGGAGGGACGGCTGTGTTTTATCTCAACATGTCTTACTAAGGAGTGTGCGCTTCCCCCTGAAAGAGGCATGATCTCCATCCCAGCTCTGACACAGACTTCTTCGTGGTCCTTGGGAGAATTTTGCAGCTGGTCTGTGCCTCGGTTTCCCCAGCTGTAAAATGAGGTTAAGATTACTAACTGCTCCACCGAGGGGCTTGGGAGAGTGAATTAGATGGTGCTTGGAAATGCCTCAGATCATTTACCTTGTCTGCTCTACCAAGCAGCCAAGCCAATGGCATCTAGGCACCAGATACTCATTTAAGATAATTTTTGTACAGGATACCCCAGGGCGGGCAATTATTTTGGGTGGAGGGCTGCTTACTGAGTTTTGGCAAGCCATTGAGGGCCAGATGACAGGCAGCCAGGGGCAGATAAATAGTAATTTTCTAAATTTTTTAGGGGCCCCGCGGGCCGGATAGAATGGCTTGGTGGGCCACATCCGGATTTTGCCCACCCCTGTGATACCCCTATCTCTTGCATTGGTTAGCTTTTTAGTGGAGTTTTTTCCCCCTCCCCCTCATGCTCCCCTTCTCCCCTTGCAGTTTTCTCCTCTTCCATCAGGTGACCGGTCCAGTCTTTGCAGTAACATGCGTCATTCCTTGTGCCCTCAATAAAATCGATGCATAAAAGCTAAGAGCCAGATACTAAACTGGTGTAAATCAGCCAGATGCTGCTGAAGTCAGTAGCTCTTGGCTGAGTAATGCCAGCTGAGAGGCTGGGGGCCATCCTTTTTGGCAGGCATGCCACAAATCAGCCCTGCACCCTCCCGAGGTGCCACTCTGATTCTTTCCCCCTTCCCAGTCCTTTGCCCTGCTTTCTGCTCTCAGCCCTGTGCTCCCTGCCTGATCTGCTGCTCTGCTTTCTTCTTCCTTCTCTGTGCTCCCTGCCTAATTTGCTGCTTTGCTTTCTGCTCCTGCCCTATCTGCTGCTGTGCTGCCTGTCCCCTTTCCAACCTGCCGTATGCCATGTACAGAACCTGCCATGCCACTTCTGGCACCCGTGACGCAGGTGGCAGCCCATTTTATTGTGTAAGGTACAGGGGCTTTGAACTGGATTTTTTAAAATAAACTTCAGGGAACTAAAAATTCCTCTCCCTGTGCCAGTATACAATGCATGCCTGTGCTTTCCCTGGCTAATACCATTCTCACTGTTACTCAGACACTCACATAAACAGAGACCACCTTACTATATAACCTCGATTTCAAGAACAATAAACGGAGCTGTCCCAGGATGAGCACTGATGCCTAATTGCAGCTCTATTATAATCATTATCTTTGCTAATAATTCCTTATTATAAACAGGGACCAGCTAAAAGTTTCCAGCTTGGAGCTAAGGTTCCAAAAAACCTTCCTGCAGCGTTTCAGTGGAGACGCCGCTGTTGAGTCTAAGGCCAAGGCTGCCCCGTGGTGCTAGCTGGCTCCTCCAGCTCCTATCACACTGAGTGCCTGGACAAAAGGTGGCATGATTTCTGGTATCCAGTGCCAGGCAAAAGGCAATTGGCATTGCTTTCTGGGCCCTCTCAAGCCAACAGAAACCTGAAAAACAAAGGCCAGCTGGGATGATGTGAGTTTTTTGCACCCTGTTCATCCCAGCAAAGGGACAGAGCTTAAGCACAGTTTGTGCTTCTGGTAGCCAGGGCTGCCATTGCTGCTGGCACAGGGCAGAGCATGCTTCAGGGCTGTCTTTATGTAGCGCTCCTGCTGGCCTAGCTCCTATGAGCCATCACTGGGATGCAGTATAGGTGGGACTCTATTTGCCACCAGCCTGCACCTAGGGGTCCTGTAGAAATGATCCTGTCCTGGTGTATAAGTGTGAGGAGCCAACTGCGGTCCCACTGTCCCTTTGTCTCAGAGCCTGCTGTCACCTAGACACCATGTCAGTCTAGGCCCTTTGCTTTTGGGGAGCTGCGTTGATCCCCTCCAGCTGATGTCTTATAGGGCTACCAAGTAGGGCCACTCCCCAAGCTCGGCTCCATTTGGCCTGGTAGCTTAGCAGAGGAAGCCGCCCGAACTCCCAAGTTATCCAGCCCCTGATCCCTCCCCCTCCTTTGCTCACTGCTTAAGAGAAAGAAAAGCAATCTTCCTGGCACCTAGACAGCACAAGACTCCAATCTCAGGCAGCCTGTGAATATTTTCCCTGGCTGGGAGCTGACAGGTTATGGGGTTTTAAACCCTATTCAAATTTCAGGTTTTGTAAATGATTTCGATGCCACACTCCAGACTGACTCCAGGGGTATTTACGTTGGATTAGCAGCAGATTGCCTGCCTTTCTTCACTCGATAGAAGAAAGCGCGGCGTATGTAAACTCTCCTTGAATGGCGTGCTATTAAGCTTGAAGCAAAATGATTAGTTTGTCTTATAAAACTCCGTTATAAATAGGGACAGGTTATAAATCACTCCTGCGGACGATGATGAAATTGCACAGCGATGGAGAGGGTTCCCCAGCCTCTCGACTTGTAAGCAAGAGCAGGAGGAGACTGCTAGTTAAACAGTTAGTTAGTCAGCCTTCAAGGAACGCTGCTGGGAAAGATGAAAACTACTCTGAGGTGATGGTGGCCACGAAGAAAAGGAGGTGAAGCGAGTCCAGGCTGTGTTTTGGGCCTCTAATGCTGCAGGACACTAGAATGATGCAGGGACTATAATCAAATTTGTGTTATGTATTTTGGTGCATGGAGAAAGGCCTCTAGAGAGAGTTTTGTGGGACAGAGGCTCTCTGGAAATTACACAGGAGTTATTTCTCTGAAAACGAGTCTGCCCTCCAACGAGGCTGGCTTCTTTGCTGCTTCAGGTCCTTTGCACCCCTGCAAAGGAGGGGGTGAGCTCTTCTGTTGGGATAGGGTCACAGTCTTTGTTTAATGTGCAGGTCACAGGTGTAAATGGGCACCGGTGCTATGAGACAGGTGTATTCAATAGGGAATCATTTCCTGGCAAGGAAAGGATTAAAGCCCTTCAATAAGGACACCCCTCTCTCCACACCCTAGCACTTAGCTGGATAGATAGATGGCAGGGCAGATGTGTCCAATAATCATATCTATTCCTGGCACCTGAGGCCCTGTGGGGTGGGAGATGTCAGTCTGCAGGGTGAGTGTCTCTGGTCTTCCTTTGTGCTTGGAGAAGCCCCCTCCTCAGGTACTGGGGCTGCAATGAGCTTTGTGTTCAGAGAGGGCACTTCCCCCATGGCTTTGGTGGTGAATTCTTTTTTAAAATGCCCTACCCCGGCAGGTAGAGCAGGGCTGCGAGGGGTGTCCTTTCCTATCCTTTCCCTGGGCAGCTGTGTTTGTTCATAAACTCTGGTTCCCAAGAGAAGTGCCCTGGGTACCCTCCAGCTATGCCCCAGTAGCAATCCAGGGGCACGGTACAGGGGAGAAAGATAGGGGGGGTGCCAGCTGGGTGAGCAGCCTCAGCAGCTGTTCACTAGAAGCAAGGTTTTCTGGCAGCGTTTCCTCTGCTCCTCATGGCAAAAGCCCCTTTTGTTCTAGTGCCACAATCTCCAGTTTCCTTCATAAAATTGTTTGCTTAGGTAATGATTTGGAGAGAGAGAGAGAAATGCAAGTGCATGTACAGTCAGGCGTGTGTGAGTGCAGATAGCGTATATGGCTGTGTATCTATGCAGATGCATGTGTCTGGATGGGACTGGGTGTGTTAATGGAGCTGTGCACTTTTGCACGATCCTATGGGGTTGTGTGTGCCTGTTATGGATGTAGCCAGGCAAGGCTCTTTGGGTAGAAATGATATCTTGTATTAGACCAACTAAATAGTTGGAAAAAAGTTGCAAGCTTTTGGGCACAAGCACCCTTCATCAGGCATAGGGAGAGTCTGCTGGTGTTATGTTATAGATGTAATCATTTGGGTGTCTCTGTATGATGGGGAGCATAGTAACACGCGTGTTCACGCATTATGGAAGCATACTGTGTATGTGCATGGAAGTGTGAGCTCACCTGTGTAGTCCCATTGTGGCTGCATTGGTTTTATGTGTGACGTGTTTGCAGTTGAGTGCAGGTGGTGGATGCGTGTGCTTCTACACATACCCAGCCACACAGGGATGAGTCCCTGCGCGCTGTGCATGTACGTGACGCTGCATAACCGCATGTCTCTTGGACACATGTGCCTCTCATTGTATGCAGTGAGGGAGGACAATTGAATGCTGAATGTTGGTAGG